>NC_087284.1:604290-906436 GCF_015220805.1 Pogoniulus pusillus | reverse complement strand
CCTGGCATTGATGCCAAAACCTCTCAGCAGTTATATTCAGTACATTATATCCCCTTGCTGTGAGATAACCATCAATATGCACTCATGGCCAGGAGGGGCAATGCCATTCTGGGGTGGATTAGAAGGGCTGTGGTAAGTAGGTCGAAAGAGGTTCTCCTGTCCCTCTACTTTGCGCTGCTGCAGCTGCATCTGGAGTACTGTGTCCAGTTCTGGGACCCCAGTTCAAGAGGGACATAGAACTGCTGGAGAGTGTCCAGCACAGAGCCACATTAAGGAAATGGAACATCTCTGTTATGAGGAGAGCCTGAGCGAGCTGGGGCTGTGCTGCTGGGAGAGGAGGAGACTGAGAGGTGACCTCAGCAATGGTTATCAATATGTGCAGGTGAGTGGCAGGAGGCTGGAGCCAGGCTCTGCTGGGTGATGCCCAGTGCCAGCACAAGGGGCAATGGGTGGAAGTTGAGGCACAGGTAGTTCCATGTGAATCTGAGGAGGATTTTTTTCCCTGTGAGGGTGACAGAGCCCTGGCACAGGCTGCCCAGGGGAGTTGTGGAGTCTCTCTCTCTGGAGATATTCAAAATCCACCTGGACATGTTCCTGTGTGATCTGCTCTAGAAAACCCTGCTCTGCAGGGTGGTTGGACTGCATGAGCTTTGGAATCATAGAATCAGTCTGGATTGGAAAGGACACCCTCCAGCTTCCAATACCCCTGCCATGGGCAGGGACACCCTCCAGCTTTGCTCTGGAGGTCCCTTCCAGCCCCTGACATTCTGTGATTCCACCTTTAAAAATAAAACAAAGCAAAGAAACAACAAACACAAGACAGCCAAATGCCAAACCTAACCTCTCTTTGCATGTACATTTCCTAAAGTGGAGAGAAGTTGACAAAGCCACTGTTGACAAACTGTTAATTGCTCTCTCCTTCCACCTACAAGCACGTTAAAATCACATATATGTGATGTGTGCCAGCCACATTTCTTCATTGATCCTGTTGCTGCAGCAAGCCTAAGGTGCTAGGAGTTTCTGCAGCCTCCAGAGAAGAAGCTCGGAAAGGAAGATCTGAGCAGCCTAGGTAATAGGAATCCGTAAAACCAGCAGCACAGTAGAAGCCAGTGAAGAATACACAGAGTGGAGAGAGCAAGGGACCTGGAGTTGAGTGCAAGGAGGTCAGTCAGCAAGGAAAGGTTACGTGGGGAAAAGAAGCTAAAGGCAATTGCCTGAAATGCTTATTTGTAAATGTGAAATGAGAAGTATGGGAGGGATCAAGTAAAGGAGAGTGGGAAGCCTCTGCACGGTGAGTTATGAGAGAGGTGAGTAGCAAGTATGTTGCTGGGCAGTGGCTGAGGAGTCAGCACAGTAAGACAAGAAGAAAATTATGTGAACAGAATGATGGGAAAGAAAGAGTTTGGTGGTGATATTCTGCATGTATAGGTCAGTAGCACAGGTGGCATTTCCCATGGAAATGTGACAGGTTTTTTCTGAAGTTAAAAAAAAACAACAATAAATCAAAGGTTATAAGCAAAGGAATATGTGTTATGAGTTAGGCATTACATGGAATGGGAACAGCAAGCTGTATTTAGAATCATCCAATCAGTCAGGGCTGGAAGGGACCACAAGGAGCAGCCAGTTCCAGTCCCCAGCCATGCCCAGGGACACCCTACCCTAGAGCAGGCTGCACACAGCCTCAGCCAGCCTGGCCTCAAACACCTCCAGCCATGGGGCCTCAACCACCTCCCTGGGCAACCCATTCCAGCCTCTCACCACTCTCATGCTCAACAACTTCCTCCTCACCTCCAGCCTGACTCTCCCTGCCTCCAGATTTGATCCATTCCCTCCAGTCCTGCCACGCCCTGACAGCCTAAAAAGTTCCTCCCCAGCTTTTTTGTAGCCCCCTTCAGATCCTGGGAGGCCACAAGAAGGTCACCTGGGAGCCTCCTCTTCTGCAGCCTGCACAGCCCCAACTCTTTCAGGCTGTGCTCACAGCAGATCTGCTGCAGCCTCTGAGCATCCTCCTGGCCCTGCTCTGGACACACTCCAGCATCTCCACATCCCCCTTGTCCCAGGGGCTGCAGAACTGGATGCAGTACTCCAGGTGGGGTCTCAGCAGAGCAGAGTAGAGGGGGAGAATCACCTCCTACCACCTGCTGGCCACACATTTCCTATGTTATGTTCAACCACCTGCCAATCAGCTGTTCACTGTGAGGCCCATGATATTTTCTTCAGCACTTCTGGCCTTGTAGTCTGTGAAGAGCCATGTGAGAGCAAAACAGTGCTGTGAGGAGTTTCTCAGTGTGGGGTGAGTAGCTGCAGTAAGGATTGTGAAACAATGTTGTTCACACTTACTTATTATAGTGGAAGGCATGTTTGGCCTGAGCTTTCTGACTGTACCAAACAGCGTCCGTTACCCTTTTGCATCTTTGATCATGTACCACACTTCAGGTGATACAATTTCACCATCCTCACCTTCTGTTTCCTCAGCTGAATGAGAGCTACTTGCCCAATAAGTTTACAATCCTGCAAGCAAACCCTCTGAAGACTGTGCTCAGGCCATTCAAGTGAAGAATTAGAACTACAACATAAATCTTACTGTAGAAAGGCAAGAGGAGCTCCTGCCTCACACATCCCAGCTGCTGTAGAGAATGTGCATGGTCTGTGCATAAGTCTTTTCATAGATTCTCAACTTGCAAAACTTTCCTGTTGCATTTTTGTATTTAATTGTCATCACCTGCCTGGTAATGCACTGAAGCAGCATGAATGAGGCAAGCTGTCCAGTTTGAGGACTCAGGTCTGTAAGAGTGATATGTTGGAACGCAATAAACAGGAAATGGTAATATGCAGCAGTAGAAACATTGAACCTCCTGCAGTAGAAATTCCTGTTTGTATTGAAGAACAAATCAGAACTAAACCATTCACTATGCAGCCTTGTTAGGTGATTCCCACAATGAACCTCATAGCAATGGAAAAGTTTCTTTAGTAGATTCAGTCTGAGATATGATTTAGCTGGCAACGAATTAGCTGTAGGGCCACTCATTCTGGTTTCCTTAGACACTGTCTCAGTCACAATTGTCTTATCCAAAATTCCTGGTAATATCAAAGGAAATACTGCAAGAAAAGTATCACAAAATCTGGCTCCTCGGGTCAGTGCCTAAGTGTGTACCAGCAACTATTACTTAACAGACTTGCTCAAAGTGGCTGTGGTCTTGGTAGGCATGACTAGAACAGCAGAGTTCTCTTCAGGGTCACTCACTGCTGCTATCCCAGCAAGAAGCTTGCTGTGCATGAGAGCAGGCTGCCAGCAGTGAAATCAGTGTTGCCATGACTGTATCAGTAATAACTCAAGGATGTCAGGCATTAAAGGATCTTCGCAACATCTAAGTACTGAGAGTTCCTGTCAGCTGCAAGGAAACTCAAGCAGAAGATGCTTAACATCTCACAAGACTCGACTTTGACAGGCTCAGCTCACACATGTCCAGTACCTTGATTCTAACCTTAAATCTTTTACGGACTGTTGAATGGGAAATAATGGCTTGCGCAGTGTAAACTCTGACTTTAGCGGTACCTGCCAAACCAGCTCCTCGCTGCAGGCTGGCGCACACTTGGAGCCACTGGGCTGCGGGCCCTGCAGCAGCCGGAGCACAGGAGAGCAGCAAACGGCTCCTGAAAGCACTGCTCCTCAGCGGTCCTTTTGTCCAAAACCACCCAGAGGCGCAGATGTGGGGAAGGTTGCTGTGTTCTCCTGTTAACCAGCTTTTGCTTTTCAAGAGGACGGTTGTTGAAGCTCTCCCTGCCTGTGTGTCCCTGTCTCCCTGAGGAAAAACTCTTGGGGGGTTCCCAGAGAAAAGGTACTACCGTCCGTCCCATGGCACCTTCCAGTGCTGTGCTGTGATTCTGCTGATCAGACGCTCTTGTTTTCCCATATGCAAACCTGCTGGAAGATACAGGGGCATCTGGAATAAATAGGGGGAGAATTTGGCTCTGGGTTTAAACCAAATCGAATCCACACAGTCTGCTTTATCAGTTGCAGTAAAAGGAGGGTCCTGCGTTTCTGTAAAGATGCAGTGAGAAAAAATTAAAGCTTGAGAAATATGGGACAGACCTGACTGATCTTGAGTTTACACCGGTGCTACCCCAGCGTGCGGAGCACATGGCAACCATGCCTACAGAGCCTCTCCGAGGGAGGGAGTGCCTGAAATCAATCCCCAGTCACAGTCTTGTCATTTCTGTTCTGAAAGAAGCCTGACTTAGCATTGGAGACCTCATTGTGGTGACCTTTTAGTAAGCAGTAGATCATTTCTGTTCCAAAGAGTTTGCATTATAAGGCCCTGATCTTTCCAGGGCTTACATGCTTGCTTCATTTTGGGTCTCTGAATCGGCCCTTTTAAGTCAATGAGATTAGTCACATGGGTAAAGTAATGCCTAATTTTTTTGTAACGTAAGCGCACAGATGAAGGTATTGCTGCCCTCATCTTGCAGGTGAGGAACCGATGCACAGCAAAAATGTGATCCTGAGCCCCCCTTCTCCCCCCCGATTGTCAATGTGCTCAATTCTTAAGCATACAAGTAATTTCTGTCAAGGTTCTCCATGCCCTCCAGTCTGTCAGAGCTGGATTTCAGTGACAGTCTCTGCCACGGATTTTAAGTAAGTTTACTTAAGTTCGAATCCTACAGTTAAAGTCGCATGCTTTAGAAACGTGGGACACGTTATGCGTGGGATGTGAATGACCAGGTTGAGTTAGAGGAGGGTTAGCTGACCCCTTTAACCTCAGCTCCGAGGCGTTACAGGTGGATGTCTGCAAGTGACGCCCTGTGACATCCTCCCCTATCGCTGTTCCCAGCTGTTGCCTGCCGGGCTTGGAGACCTCCACGTCCAGGCGCCGCCTGAGCCCGGCCCTGGGAGCGCCTGGCGAGGCAGCCGGCGGGGTGCCCCGGTAAAATACCTCGCCGGGTAAAAGCCCCTCCGCAAGAACCGCCCCACTGCCTAGCCACCGGCGGCGGCACCTGCAGGGCGCGGGTGAGGAGCGGAAGGGAGCGGTCGGGGAGGGACCGGGCGCGGAGCTGCAGCCTGCGGGGCAGCGCCGGCGTATGGAAGTGCGCTGCCGCCGCTGCCGCCTGCCCCGGCGTAGCAGGTAGCACGGGGCGGGGGTGGTCTGGTCCCGGGCGGGCACCTGCCCCAGTGGCAGAAGGCGGGCGCGGGTGTCAGCTCGGGGCGGCTGAGGCGCGGAGGTGAGGAGGGGCCGCGGGGAGCCGGCATTGCTGGGCAGAAGTTGCCGGGAGTGTAAAGGGGAAGACTGCAGAGCCCAGCAGGCAGGTATCCCATCCCATCCTCTCTCTTTCTTCTCTCACCCTCGTCCTGTCCGCTTCCACTTTTCTTTTTTTTTTTTTTAAATACTACGCCGCAATTTGGGTGAACTCTGGGAGTTTCCGAGCACTTCCTTAGAATTACCGAGTTCAGTAGCTGTGAGGAGCTGGCCGAGAGGGGTGCTGATTGATTCAGAAAGCAGAGAAGCGGCGCCGCGGTGCAGCCGTTGCCCCGCACGGGAGCGGGTGCCGAGCGGTCTGTGTTCGCTTCCTGGAGCGAGCTCCAGCGCTCCGGTTCATTCACAGCTCCAGTTCAGGCGGCTTGCGCCTGTAATGTGCAGAGGGCAGGCAGGTATGGAAGTTGTGAAGGCCATTCGGAACTCGTCAAATTAGGAGCCCCGTGCGCGCGAGGGGAGCGCCGTTAGAGAAGCTGCCGACTTCCGAACAGCGGTGCCGCAAGTTTTCCTCCTTGCGATACAGCCTGTCGCAACTAGAGGTTTTCTTTCACCCTGCTCCGCCAAGTTCCACGCTCTGTGAGAGGACGGTTCCGCTCTGTAGTCGTTAAAGAAGACGTAAGGAATTAGAAACTGTGTGAAGAAACGAGTTCCCACTGCAGCAGTTGAGTCTAAGGAAACCTTTAATTTGTGCTGAAAAAAACCCCCAAACCCGGTAACTTCTTGGATTACTTTTCTGCGTCGGTCGAGAAGGTATGGTAACACGCTGCCAGGCGTTGTGCAAAGCGTTCTGCTGCCAAACTTGTTAATAATACTATGTTAGGAGAAAAAAAATTGTGACTTGTGATTGCAAATTGTGTCGGAAAAAACCAAAACAGTATTTTGTGGAATGCAAGAGTTCTTAGGCTGACATGGCCACCGGCTTAAAATGTGTAAATTGTTGCAGAGGACTATTAATGTTGTTCCCTTTTTTTCTTCTTCTCTTTGTTTTCTTTTGTTGTTGTTGTTGTTTGGGGTTTTCTTGTTTGTTTTGTTGTTGCTTTGTTGTTTTTTTTTCCCCTTTCACCTATAAATGCAAATAACGTTTTCAAAGGATTTCGTATGGGATCAAAAGTTAGAATGAGATGTTTCTGACTACATATTTTTCAGTAGCTAGACACTACCCAGGTTATATCTGTCCAGCCATCCAAACAACTACCCAAATTAAATAAAGCAGGTATCTAATCCCAGTTGTATTCCATGCATTCACCTTAGCAACCCGTTTGCTAGACTTTAATAGTCTGGTTTCAAAATTGGAAGCTGTAATGCATTGTAAGGGCCAAATCCTTTAAAAGATGCACCCTGTTAGCTTCAGTTCACTGCTCGCATCAATTGTAGCTCACATGCATACTGAAGTACCAGGTATATGACTCTCTATTAAACATTATAAATGATCACTGAAATGTAAAGAAAAAAATATTAATATATTGCACTTAGAAATAAGTACTAAAATTCCCTCCAAGCCCTTGGAAATGCTTTATCTGAACAAAGCAGAGTCAGGATCTGAGTGGCTTTTCACACTGCTCCCTCACCTTCCTGGCGAGTTGCATGGTTTAACTTGTTCAGAATCCTACAGGAATAGAAAAAATTAAGGATGGGATGGATTTCTGAGATGAAAACGTACCTGCTGCTGAATTGTACAAACCAAATTTTTGCCTTTAGGTAACTTTCTTTATTTTTCTTTCTCTTCTCTAATAAGGGACATTTTAAATGGGTGAAAGAAAGCAACAATGGATTAATTTATGTTCCCATGCAAATGGCCTTATTCCTCTTCATAGATTAATATAACAGTAGCGGGCAGGAGCTCATATATGTCTGTTTCCCAAAACTTGTCATTGCTCACATGCAGAAGCTTCTCACTAATATTGGCATGCTCTACTTTAACTGTGACTTATAAAAGTTTCTTTTAAAACCAGATTAAAAGTAGAGGCCGTACTGCTGTAGACTGCCCTATGGTCCCATCCCCTCAAGATCCCTTACCCTTAGCAAAGCACTACCAACTTTTATTTTGATGGCTGTGTGCTTTATTGCTTTATCAGAACCTTTGAAGCTGCTGTATGAGGGCACGAGAAACTAAGTGTAGACCAAGTGCAAGGCTGAGACTTCTCAGAGTGATGGCAGTTAGCAGAACTGCGTGAATGAAGTGCCCAAAAGAGTGCATATTCCTTAGTTCATGTTTCTTTCATCCTAGATTTGGTTTCAACCCTAAAGATTTCCTCACAAATAATATTGGTGATTATCCATGTGATCCTTTTATTATCTTTTGGGTTTGAGGGTTTTGTTGTTTTTTTTGGTGAGAGTTTTCTGGTGGTGGTGGTTAGCTTTGTTTTGGGTATTTTTTGGGGCGTTTCTGAGTAAAGTAGTCAGAACTTGGTATACTGCTGCAAGTTTACATATTAAAAAATAGTAGAAATAGAAATTATATCATTAAAGATTAGGTAAATTTAAGATCAAAAGCCAAAGGGAAAATAGGTTTATCCACCAAATGAGAAGACTGACCAGACTGAAGTAATTGGAAGTTCACTGCTGGTCATCTTCAGGAGCAAGGTTTCCAAACCTCTGCCTCCGGGGTGCAGCTTCCAGTGGAAGCAACAGGATCACAGAGACATAATGTGGATTTGTACTGACTGTCTTAATTCAGGCAGGAAGGACTAATGAGCTCCAGTAGTTAGGGGGAACACTGATCTCTCCATCCCAGTGTTAACCGATGGGAAGACTTGGTAAAGGACTCGTCTCTGCCCTTTGTGTTTCCAGTAATTGGAGAAGCTTAGATGCTGACCCTGTGTGCTTCATTTTTCCCAGCTAAGTATTTCTTGGGGTGGCTACCTAACTGCAGCTGAGCAAAGTGAGTTAGTGTGTTTTAAGTAGGTCCCATAGTCAGGAGTTGCAGTAGAGAGACAAGTTGGTCATACACCTCTGATTTTCCACCTTGACACCTGGCTGCCAGTGCTCGTTCTGGGAATGGCCTGATTGCATGTGGGCTTACAAGCACAAATGGCATCTTTGCCATTTTTGTTACATGCAGTGTACAATAAGAAATGCAATAGTTTCCACCTCAGCATTATTGTAACCCTTTTCCTTTCCCTTGTGGATCAGATGCCCCAGTCTGCTTGCCACTTCCACCGAAGAGCAATGAAGAAATCTAGGTGGAGAATCGGTCTGCAGTTTTATAACAATACAAAACTTGTTTCTCATCATTAAAACCAAATAACTCCAGAATAAGGCCAAAACCATTTCCAGAGACATTTTATTTGAGCTAAGGTCCTTTTTACACTAATGCCACAGTCTTGCAAAAGACAAGGAAAGGAGTCCAGTCTGTACTTCGGCAACAGAAAACAAGGGCATCATTAATTATATCCTCTTCTAGCTGATCAGTTTTGCCAGCACTGTCTTCAAAGGTCCAGAGGATATCAGAAGTCATGGATCACAGCCTAATGGTGTGGCTTTTATCAGGAAAAACTTCCTCTGAAGACTCGTGGGACTTTTTTTGGTTTGGTTTGGGCTTTTTTTTCCCCCCCCCCCCCCCGCCCCCTCCTAATTTGTGTGCAAGAGGAGCTGAATCCATGGTGAATTTTATTGTTTTCCATATTCACATATGTACTTGATTATATTTTAAGCAGTCATTACTTTCAGCTGTTATTAAGAGTAATAGAATTAGACCAAAGAAAACATAATAAAGTAGTAAAATATAGGGTAGCAATGACAGGATCTGTGGCAAACGTTGTCACCCTTATGAGCGCAAGGTGGGTTGTGCTGCTGGCAGTTTAGTGGGCTCCCCCGCAATTCCCCTCCCGAGTGACAGACCCCACTTTGCTATGAAATTGGAGAGCACTCCAAAATAAAGATTTGGGGATGATTCCTGTTCTCATAAAACTTCAACAAAGAAGAAAGGGCAGGAGGCTGCATCGCTGGGTGAATACCATTGTGGGAAATGCAGTTCCTAGGTGGCCTCAGGACACAGGGAATGTCAGCTGAGGAGTGAAAGACGAAGGGGATCTCATCAGTTTTTCTGGGACTGTTATTCTTTATCAAGTGCTTTTACATGCTTACAACTCAGTGCAAGAAACAAAATAGAAAAGCTCTGTTCCTCACTTACTGTTTTCTGTAATCAAAAATCATTAATTTTCTCTCTACTGGAGGGGAACTGCATTTAGGAGCACATGTGAGCTCCACCTGAGGCGAGATAGGCAGCTTTAGTCTTGTTAGCTTTAGGGCAATTTTTAAATACCTTCTGCTCATCTGAAGTATCTTCAAGAGTTTTATCTCCCTAGCAGCTTTCCCACAAAAAAAAGGACAGTCTTTAGCTGGGGAATGACCTGCTTCCAAGGTCAGCCACAGTTTGTTGTCCCTATGTCTGTCATCTACACATAAACTCAGCTACAACTTTCAGTCAGCAAGAGTTTTATTTTCTCTCTAACTTTAAAGGGAATTGTGTTAGTCCCTGAGAGTATGTCGATTGAAAGCTCAACAACTTCTGCCTCACCCTTTACCTTTAAGACACACCTTCCCTCATGCTTTAAGCTGATGGTCAAGAAGAAATTGCAAGTTAGTTATGCACTAGGCAGACGATTACCAATGCAATGTTGTGACTGCAAAGGCAAGTCCTAGTCGTGTAAAGATTCATGCCTGTTCTTAGCTTTCTTTGTACCACTGCATATTCATGGGATAGGACAGAGCAGGTCGCGCATCTGCATGGCACACTCGTGCTTCTTTTCGAAGTGCCTCCACTTTTTCAGGAGCACTCACACTGAAATGGTTGGAGTTTTTCCCCCCCTTTTCCTAGCAAAGGGAAGTGTCCAGTTCGTCAGCTTATTTTGAAGTGTATTTCACGTGGGAGATGGACATTTCTCCTGCCCTCCGCTGCTCCGGCTTTCTCTGCAAAACAGACATTTGCTGAGGTGCGTCTGATTCCTCTCCTACACTGCCTTCTTTTTCTGCTTCTGTGAACTCATTGAGAGCAGCGAAGTTGGAAGTTCTCAGCAGTGGGCTGGGGCCAAAATATTTGCAGAAGCAGAGTGAGTTCAGTGTAACGTGTAGTGTGGAGAAGTCTGCCGGTTCATTTCAATTACAGCAAGTTTAGCATTTATGCTTAGGTTAATTTAGGGGAAAAAAACCCCAAACCTACACAGATCTCTAATATGCTTATTCAGGCCGATAATGTCTTTTAGTAATCCATAGTGGCTTGAGTAATTTAGAAGGGAAATTAGGAAGCAATTCTGGGATCATGAAGCAGAGTTATTGAAACTTCTTGTGATTTGGACAAATTGACTGCGGATATATTGCTGGGGATACCTGATGGATAAGAAGCCTAGACATAGAGTGATCCTTTCGTGTTTCCTCTATTGCGTAGTTAGCTTTGTTCTGCTAGGGACAGCCTACGTTTTCTAAATCATATACATGTATATGTGTGTGTATGTGTATATATGTGTATATTCACACACAAGCATATATATATATGCGTGTGTGTGTATGTGTATATCCATCTATATACACATATATCCATCTCTATACACACATATATATACATATGTGGTTAGAAAGAGTAGAGTTTTGCTTACCTTCTTTTAAATGAGAGCCCTGGAAGAATACTCAAGAGCTAAAACCTGCCCACTTGAGAATGTGCTGTGATCTCAGATTGAGTGCTTTAATTTACACAGCTCACCTTTTTCGTCAGTTTATTTGGAAGATGGAGATGTGTGCGTTTTCTTTGTCATGGTGAATTTATTCCACTTCTCTGCTTGATTTTTAGTGAGTAAAGGTGACAGAGTTTAATGAGTTAATAAAACGTGGCCTTAATTAGGAAAATTACCTTCATATTTTTCTCGTATTGTGGAAGCAATTTATAATGACTCTGGTTGGAAGAACTCTATTCATATTTGAATGGTACCAAGTGCAGTAGCTTGCACACAGAGTCAATGAAAGAACTGATTTTTTTTTGTTTTGTTTTGTTTGCTTTTAACAATGAATTGTTATATTAATGTAGTTCAAACACAGTAAGATGCTAAGAGGAGAGCATGGGGAGAACAGAGAGTGTGCATACAAAGTGCACTTTTGGTCACTTGCCAGTGCTTAAAAAAAAAAAAAAAACAATAAAAATCCCAAAGAACTGAGAGTGATGTTAGGTCTTTGAGAATTTTTTTTTTCAGCCTCCCAGTTGTACACTAACACAAAAATTAATGTTACAGGTGGCAGACATAGAAATGTTTCACATCTACACTGTTAGCAGAGGTCTTAATCTTGCCTGTTGAATTACAGTGCTTCCTTCATTTTGCAAACAGGAGCTCTTCGTCGAGGTTTGACTGCATGCTCATAATGACATTATCAGTTGGTGTAGTTAACCAGAATTTACACTACAGATAAACGGCTGAATAAAGTAAACATCTCCCTCAGCTCCGTAGAAAAAGCTGAATGTGGAATTGGCGCAGAGAGAGAGAGAGAAAGTGATCCATTTAGTTTCAACCTTTCCTCTACTTTAATGCAGTTGTTTGAAAGACCTGGAGGTGCTTGTCTTTTTAAAACAAATGGGAAGACACTGAAGTGCTTTTTAGGAACCTAAGTTTTTGGTTTGGAAAATGGACCACCCCCCTCAGCTCTATAGTTGCTGTTTACGTTGAGCTATGCGGTGAGGTGAAAATGAAAAACAGAATTAAAAGGCTTCTAAAGTCGAGTCATTGACAGAGATTGTGAGGTCTAGCATATTAAATAGCAATAATAAAGCTAATTATCAGCCACTGGCTGAGATATTGCACACTTTTAATTAAACCTATTTTGCACAATTCTAGCAATTTCCCTCAACCATTTCCCCTGGTTGTGCTGGACGTGCTACCTTTTACCCGTGTTTACCAGCCTGCCTCTGGTGGGTTCAGTCGAATGTAGCACGTTTGTATGTGAAGTCAGAAGTCTGATAATAAAATAATTATATGGTCTTTTGATTAAAGGAAGCTAAATTTTAAGTGCTTCTACAGGAATGTCTTCATTCAGCTTCTCTCTTGGTGATTGGTTTAAACTCAGTGACTGATCCATGCAAAAGGTTTGGTTCTGCTAGGTCGAGACCCTCTGGCGCAGTTGGTAATGCAGCTGTGTTACCGTCCTGTAGAGAAATGCAACTTCCAGCTTAAAACCAGAGAGAGCAGTGATACATACATGATGATACTTATAATTCTTAACCTGCTGTTTGCGTGCAAATACTCCTGTCAGGTACGTTAGGGGCTATAGATCTTCAAATGTGCTGTGCTTTTCAGGCTGCAGCCTGCGTTTGTTCAATGAGTTGTTGAATAAACTTCTCTCTGTATGTGGTGGTTGAATCTAGGCTGTTCTTCAGTTTGTTTTGTAATGTGGGTTGGGGTTTTGTGCTTCTGGTCGTTGGGTTGGATTTTCAGTTTGCTAAAGCTGCAGCCTATGCAATGCAGAGCCAATCAGACATGTCAAAAACTACAAAGACGTGATGCACTCACTCAGTTAGGGCCAGGTGCTCCAGCTGGTGAGTGGTCTCTTTTCCTGCCACAGGGCTGCTTGCAAAAGTGGGGTTTACTAAATCAGCTCTTTCCCCGTGGTGGTGGTGGATTCAAGGCTGGGGTTTGCTTCTTGCTTGTTTGTTTAACACAGTTAGCTGAGAGCTGCCACTGCTGAGGAACATATGCTTCCTCCTTTTTACGTTTGCAAGTGTTCCTGCAGGACATCAGGCTCACCACTAGAAGTCTTTTTTTCCTCCCCCCTGCTCCAGACTTCATGAGCACTCATGTTTTCTTCTCTGAGGCTTTGTGGAGAAGTGCACCTGCCCTTGCAGGGGGGACTCAGGACAGAAGTGTTCCATCAGGGACCTTTCTGTCTTTTCAGCAATGCTACCCCTACAGATAGGAAACATGCAGCCAGAGATGATGTACCTTTGTGGACTCTGTGCAGCAGAGCTATCTGTAGATGGAACGATGGCTCTGAGCTGGTGTAATCCCAAAGTGGCTCCCCAAATGCCAAAATTCGTCATTGCCGTACCATAAGTGAGGTCTCACTGTGCTGACTGTGAGGGAAATCTCAGCTGTGAAAGTCCGTACATACACAGCTTGGGAAACACAGAAGAAGGTCTTTAGGTTAGCTCTTTCCATTGAATTGTATCAGCAGCCCAATCTTGCAATGTTTTGGCTGGGTGCTGGCTTGGACTGGATGATCTTGGAGGTCTCTTCCAACCTGGTTGATTCATAGGCCTGATGCGCTCATATTTGTTTGAGTTGGTAAAACGCCGTGTAAATGCCAAGCATTCATTTTCCTAACAAGGAGGTTCACTTTTATACTTGCACCGTAAATGAAGGAGATGAAGTAATAAACCAAGACTTGCAAATAATTAATTTCTTGTATCTATCCTGAAAGATGAAGAGACCTTGACTTTGCAAGGATTTTATTTGTTTAATTTACACCCACAATCCTAAGAGCTCCCAAGTTTGTTATAGCTGACAGCAGGTATAAATGGAACAGGGCCTCAGGGGACATCTTTGGATGCATTACTTAAAACAAAAAAATCAACATAGCCTCCTGGGCTTTTTTTTTTTGTGTGTGTGTCTGTTGATTATTAATTAGCTTAAGACTGCAACAAGATGACAAGGCATTATGGTTGCTTAATCTGTGAATCTGGTATTTGCAGTCAGAAAAGGAAAATAGACAGGTTAGAATTCTGTATCTAAAATGACTTGACTAATTCTATCTATTTTGAATATAGGTTTTTATCTCTCTGAATAAGTGGCCAAACTTTGATGCTATTTGGATTCCTAAATAGAAGAAGAGTGATTTGCCATTGGAGTGGGCTGCCCAGGGAGGTGGTGGAGTCGCTGTCCCTCGAGGTGTTGAAGCAAAGCCTGGCTGGGGCACTTAGTGCCATGGTCTGGTTGACTGGCTAGGGCTGGGTGCTAGGTTGGACTGGCTGAGCTTGGAGCTCTCTTCCAACCTGGTTGATTCTATGATTCTGTTACATGGGTGCTGACCCCGTTGCCACTGTAAATGAGAATGCTCTCAGCGTTTGAGAGCAATGTTGCTTTAGTCAGATCCCCACCCAGCTTTTGATTTCTAACTTCAGGTTCCTGAATTAGCTGCTAGCCTAAGTAGATATGATTGCGTTGAAGGCCATGAAGTCACACACACCTCTTGTGCCAGCAACAAAAGTGATTCTGGATGCACAACTCACAGTGAAAACTTGTAATTATTCTCCTTGTGCAAACAGACAGTTATTGAGAGTTTCCTGCCATCAGCATTTCTAGAACAAGATTCATTTAGGTAAATCTTTGTAAAGCTCTACTCATTTCTGAGTAGATATCACATAGGTACTTTGGTGCAAATCTTTATATAAATCTTTATGTAAATCTTTAATAAGAGAAGACTGAGAGGCTGGTCAGGAGTGGGGGACAGGCTCTACTCACTCCCTGGGGTAGCACAGGGAGCAATAGATGTAAGTTCCACTTCAACACAAGGGGGAATTTCTTTACTGGAAGGGTCACAGAGCACTGACACAGGCTCCCTAGGGAGGTTCCGGAGTCTTCTTCTGTGGACACTTTCAAGGCCTGTCTGGATGTGTTCCTCTGTGATCTGTGCTAAATTGTGTGGTCCTGCTCTGGCAGAGGGGTTGGACTGGATGATCTCTTTGGGTCCCTTCCAACCCCTAATATCCTGTGAGCCTGTGATATCCATACATAGGACTCTCTTGCTTTCTGAGAAGTCAGCGACAACCTTTCTGCTCCCAAAGCAGAGGTACAAAACCAGCATAGTTTCCTATTCATAGATTTACCACACCTAAGGTAGCGAGATAAATGCTACTCTTAGCACTTAAATGTAGCTCAAGAGATGTTATGATCAGGCCCAGTGTGAAGAACATTTTTAACACTCACAGAGCCAAAGCCAATGCACTGCTGTCATTGCAGAAGTGAGTGGGTGGTGTGTGGGGTGTATGTTCCTGTAATGTATTCTTTGCTGATACAGAGCTGAAGATGAGGTTAGCTGGAATTTCGTGAGTGTTACAGTGTGGTGTGAGACTACAACTTTCCTCTGGCAGCGTTTTAAAATATCTGTTGAGATGTTTTTAAGTTTGTTTTTCTTTGGTTTGTTTTGTGGTTGTTTTATCAGTTTGCTTAGTGTTTATGGATCTTAATCTACATTGGACTTAATCTGCATCTGGGCTTGATGATCTCAGAGGTCTTTTCCAACCTGGTTAATTCTGTTAACTCTGTATTCATTTAGGAGCCATACTTAATTGTTCCAATTAATAATTAGGCAGGGGAAATCTTTCTGTTGTCCCTTTTACATCAGCTCCATGTTTCGCCCCTGGGAAATGGGTCAGTATTGCCAGATGTCCTAAAATCACCTGATTCAAGGTCATCTCTGAGAACTGAGGGCATCTGTTTCAGGCCAAGCAGTCATCCAAGCTCACAGAAAGGAAGCCTGTAACTATTCCATTAAAAAAAAAATTAAACCAAGTTTAACTGTTTAATAAATAAATAAACAAAATCAAACAAACAAAAACCCCAAGAACAAAAAACCCCAACAATCCAAACCCCAGCCAAGCCCAACAACGGCAAAATCAGCCAAACAAAAGCACGACAAACCAACAGCCTCCATTTAAGAGCTGGGAATTGTTTTCAAACTGAATTCTGCCTCGTGGCAGCAAGCAGCAGGAAAGAGTGCAGCTGAGAGGTGTGCTGGAGACGTGCTGAACGTAAGGCTTGTCGTGCCAAAGGCGGGCAAATTCAGGGTCATGGGAGTAGAAGAAATTGACTGGGTTGCCATGTCCTCCCCCTGCTGCTGCCAGTCCTGCTGAGGCTCTAGCCTCTTTGGTGGGTTGGGGTTCACTGTACTCTTTGGAAAAGTGGGATACTCAGCTGATTCATAGTAGCCAGGTGACCCTCAAAGCCGTTCACAGATGCATGGGTGTTTCTTTCTTTTCTTCCTGTGTGTTCAGTCATGCTTGCAGGAGAAATGAGACTCTACCGAGCGCTTGTACCAGACCACCTGCCATAAACACACCACATTTTTCCAGTAAGTGAGCAGGCTGCCAGCATAGGGTTTTACCTCCTGCAAGAGAAGCTGCATTTCCCAGTGACACTTCATTAAAAGTGGACTCTTGAAACCTCTCCAGTCCTGTAGGAACTGGTGCGAATTGTGAAGTGGTAGGTGGCTTTTTATGTGCTTTGCGTGCATCTGGTGATTGCTGCGAGGTGCACAGAGCTGTTAAACAAATCGCTTGTCTGCAACAAGAGTTTAAGAGCAGAGCAAAGCAAGGCAAAGCTATTGGATATTAGGCAGTGCTTTGGCACATCTGCAGCAGGCAGAACAGTCTGTCAGAACACCAAACACTTTTTGCAAGCTGCAGAGGCCGAGATCTGTGCCCCAGCTCATCTGTCTGACTCTCTTTATGCAGGTTGGGCATGGACCTGGTGAGGGAAGCCAGCTTTTGCAAGGCGGAGGTAGCAATACATTGGATCTCAGACACATTGATGGCATTCCCAAAGCTAGCAAGGAGACTGTAGAAGTTAGGGAATGAGTAGCTATCACCACGGGTGCTATGCTTTCCCTCTGCAGGTTGTGGGGTAGGCAGTTGAAGATTTTTTTTGGGGAAAAAAATATAGAGATTATGGAATTTGGGCTAAAGAGGATAGAGTAAGGTTTGAACCCTTTGTGCAGGAACTCAAGCCACATGCTCTTCTGCTCCCAGCCCTCAAGACAATGCATTTTCCAGAAAAAAGGATTGATGGGGCAAGTACCTCACTTATAAGAAGCAGCAGAGTCAGCTCCTCTGCATGGTAGGCTGTGGAGCCAGATGCAGCAGATCAAGGCATGACCTCGCATACCACTGCTGAACAAAGAGCTTGTAGGTTTTTTGTTCCCTGCCAACCTGAGGCAACCTCAGCTGCCCACACCATACTTCAAGGTGGGAAACAGGTTGCGTTGGGACTACCTGCTCCAGCAAGCAGATCTGTTATCCGAAAGGCTACCAGCTGTCCACAGCTGCTGCTTGAGCCCTGAGACCCACAAGGTCCCCTTCTGACTGAAAACCCGACGGTTTTTTCTGCCCCACTAACTCTCTGCATGCTTCTCCTTGTGGTCACTGGTTGCTGGCTCCTCAGAATATGGTGTGTTGCAAGCAGAGGGCAGAAGCTTCCCGGTATCGCTCACCACGCCAGGGAGGCAGCCATCTGTTAGCAAAACAGGAAGGCATTGGGTTCCCTTTCTCTCCTGGGCCCGCTTTGCTATTTTGGGGAGCTGTACTTCTGCCTCGCACACTGCCGGGCTGGTGCGGTCTGAAGGAAGGGCTCCTGGGCGAGCGAGGGGCCAAAGCCTGGAGCTGCCGCTCTGCCCATCTGCTGTGGCTGGAGGTGTATTCATTATTAATGGAGGTAGTGGCGGTTGCTGCTCAGATATGCAGCCCTGCCTGGGTAAATGAGACATTCTTCAGCAAATTGCTTCGTTTTTTGATTGCTGATTGTACGCGTGTCACCAAGCTGACTCAAGGTTCATCGATGCATGCTCAGTAAATTAGAAAGAACATAACTATGGATCAAGCAAGAGAATGAATTCTGTGCCTACAATGACCCAGGGCCATTTAATTTTCTGCTTAATTTTGTTGCAGTCAGTTTGCATTTTGGGTTATTATGCAGTAGGAAATTAACAATAAATAACAAATTTGGTCCTCCTGTGCTTGTAATGATATTTTTATAAATCTTTGTAATGCTGTTTTTAAAAGGATCAAGGTCTGTGCCAGTCTGATACTCCAGCAAGAATGCAGGAAGGAAATAAAGAGAAAAATACATTCTTTTTTTCCCCAGATAATCTTACAGTTACATAGCAAAAGGTTTTCTTTTTCTTCTCTCTTCTTTCTCCTTCTGTGTGGTTGGGGTTTGGTGGTTGTGTGTTTTTTTTTCTGTGTGTGCTATTTTGCATTAACTTGAGGCTCTTCCTCTCTTCTCAGATAACTTCAGGAAAATGGAAACAGATGAGGCTCAAGATATGTCCCAGGTTTCAGGTGAGATCTTTAACAAATAACTCTGCAAAGAAAATCCTAAATTCCTGCTCCTCTTTCTAGCATGGGACAATTTTATTGTTTGCTTTTCTTTTTTTTTTGAGTTGGTTTTCTTTTTTTTTTGTCCTTTAGACCGGAGTGGGAATTGAGCTATAATTAATGCTAGCGGTCGGTCACGTTCCCAGTAGTGCATGGATTTGGTTTGCTAAAGGAACTGGGTAAATAAAGAAGTCAAGGGAGTATAGAAGCGTGGATGGAATTTTGCATCAGACCCGTGGCAGCATAGCCCTGTAGCACAGTTAGGTGCACGTTTGCCTTCTGGTGCTTAGGAGGCAAATGTTGAGCAAGCAAAGTTGACCAGGTGGGAATGGGGCAAATGGCAAAGGCTATCAAATGCCAATGAAGAGCACACCGACTGTGTCAGCCATGTAGGCTTCTTTGGCTTTTCCCAGAGCATTTGGGTTTAATTATAAACATTTTTTTTAAAAGACAAAATAAAATTACAACATCTAAAGGTTTGGGGGTTGGAGGTTTTGGGTTGTTTGGTTTTTTGTTTGTTTGGGTTTTTTGTCAAGGATGGTAGAATTTCAAATATTTTTAAAAATCAGAGAAGTTAAGTTTCTAAAATCTGCCCTGTAGTGTCCTGGTTACAACTCTGCAGCCTAACCCCCCCATATTATCCCTGAGCCTCCTCTTCTCCAGGTTGTTTAGCCTGTTTAGTCTGAGGGGTGACCTTGTTACTGTCTACAGCTACCTGAAGGGAGGCTGTAGCCAGGGGGAGTTGATCTGTTCTCCCAGGCAACCAGCAACAGAACAAGGGGTCAGAGCATCAAGTTGTGCCAGGGCAGGTCTAGGCTGGATGTTAGGAGGAAGTTGTTGGCAGAGAGAGTGATTGACATTGGAATGGGCTGCCCAGGGAGGTGGTGGAGTGGCTGTCTCTGGAGTGGTTGAAGCAAAGCCTGGCTGGGGCACTTAGTGCCATGGTCTGGTTGATTGGCTAGGGCTGGGTGCTAGGTTGGGCTGGCTGATCTTGGAGGTCTCTTCCGACCTGGTTGATTCCATGACTTTATGATTCTATTGACATTCCTTATGGGAAGTTGAATTCTTGAATTCATTGGAAATTGGCCCATTAAAAAAAAAAAAAAGGCCTATCAAGATTATTCATGATATTGCCTAGCAAGATAGCTCATCCTCTCATGCCTCTGCAGTCAACAAAGGACAAGTTACTGTATGCCCTTGTTCTCCTGCTGTCTTGGCAGCTGCAATGGTTTTCAGTTTTCACTCTTACTGTTCAGCCTGGGGCACAACAGCCCATCACTGCTGCTACTGGCAGATATCTGGATAGCTGGCTTTTTCTTGAGAACAAGCTCTGGGGACTGCCAGCTCAGCGTCTGAAGGGTAGCTATGGGAGCTCATAAAGGTCTGGAGAGTGTGGGTAGCTACTGGGTTTTCTTGAAATACAGGAGCATGATTTTCTTTCTCTCTCTTTCTTCTTCTTCTTTTATCTACAACTAGCTGAAGGGAGGCTGTAGCCAGGTGGGATTGGTCTCTTGTCACAGGCAACCAGCAACAGAGCAAGGGGACACAGTCTCAAGTTGTGCCAGGGCAGGTCTAGGCTGGATGTTAGGAGGAAGTTGTTGGCAGAGAGAGTGATTGGCATTGGAATGGGCTGCCCAGGGAGGTGGTGGAGTGGCTGTGTCTGGAGGTGTTGAAGCAAAGCCTGGATGAGGCACTTAGTGCCATGGTCTGTTTGATTGGCTAGGGCTGGGTGCTAGGTTGGACTGGATGAGCTTGGAGGTCTGTTCCAACCTGGCTGATTCTGTGATTCTGTGAATCTCTTTTTTGTTTTGTTTGGTTTGGGTATTTTTGTTTGGGTTTTTGTTTGGGTTTTTGGTGGTTTCTTGTTCATTTGTTTGGATGGTGATGGTGGTGGTGTTGAGCTTTGTTAAAAATTGGAATCCAGAACCTGTCAGCTGAAATTTGAAAATCAAACATTTTCTGTCTTAAAAGAGTAGCAACATAATAATCTTTCATGCCAAGGGAAGATTATCAGTTACACTTAGTATAGAGGAATCATTCTTGGTCATCTCTGTGATACCTCCTCAGATACCAGTTTGATGTTGTAACTGGCTGTACCTGCACAGCAGTGCTTTGTCACATGCTGGAACAGTTTGTGAATTAAGTTAACACCTGTCCTGTCCATGCTGTGCTTGGAGCACCTGAGACTCTAGCAGCAAAAGCAGTGGGGTTTAATCACTGACACAGACAAAGTGCTGTGGATCTACCTGGAGCAGCATGAGACACTATGATTCAAGCCCAGCTCTGCAGCTTGCTGCAGAAGTCCTTTCCTGCTTGCCTGAGCTCCTGCAGTCTGGAGCATTGACCCCCTGTTACTCTGCAGCAGCACAGGCTCCTCTAACTTTGTGGTATCCTTTGCCTACCTTTGTGGTACTCTTATCAAGGGTGTTGAGTTGAGCTCCACACCTGCCAACTCATACCAAAAAATCAGGACTTTCATTCTTTTGTCTTCTTTAGATGCAGGGAGTTAAAATGTGAGAGGTTTTGGCTTGAATCAAGGAGTTGATGAGAAAGTCAGTGACAAGTGGAGTCCCTCAGGGATCAGTCCTGGGACCAGTCTTGTTCAGCATCTCTGTGGGTGCCATGGACAGTGGCTGATGACACCAAGATGTGTGGTGTAATAGACAGGCTGAAGGGCAGGGATCCATCCAGAGGGACCTGCACAGGCTGCAGAGGTGGGCACAAGCCAAGCTCATGAGGTTCAATAAGACTGAGTGCAAGGTCCTGCAGCTGGGTCAAGGCAATGCCAAACACAAATCCAGTCTGGGCAGTGAGTGGCTGGAGAGCAGCCCTGAGGAGAGGGACTTGGGGGTGCTGCTGGAGGAGAAGCTCAACAGGAGCCAGCAGTGTGCACCTGCAGCCCAGAGAGCCAACCAAGCCTGATATGGCCAGCAGGTCGAGGGAGGTTATCCTGCCCCTCTACTCTGCTCTGCTGAGACACCACCTGGAGTCCTGCATCCAGTTCTGGAGTGCCTGGGACACGAGGGATGTGGAGATGCTGGAGTGTGTCCAGAGCAGGGCCAGGAGGACACTCAGGGCTGCAGCAGCTCTGCTGTGAGCACAGACTGAAAGAGTTGGGGCTGTGCAGTCTGGAGAAGAGGAGGCTCCCAGGTGACCTTCTTGTGGCCTTCCAGGATCTGAAGTGGGCTACAAAAAAACTGGGGAGGGACTTTTTAGGCTGTCAGGGAGTGACAGGACTGGGGGCAATGGAGCAAAGGTGGAGGTGGGGAGAGTGAGGCTGGAGGTGAGGAGGAAGTTGTTGAGCAGGAGAGCGGTGAGAGGCTGGAATGGGTTGCCCAAGGAGGTGGTTGAGGCCCCATGGCTGGAGGTGTTTGAGGCCAGGCTGGCTGAGGCTGTGTGCAGCCTGCTCTAGGGTAGGGTGTCCCTGGGCATGGCAAGGGGGTTGGGACTGGCGGATCCTTGCAGTCCCTTCCAACCCTGACTGATTCTATGACAGTCACACACTTTGCCTTCCTTCTGGTTTGTCTCTTGCCTTAACAGGGAAATCTTGCAAGGGCTTTGCCATTTTGCTTGCTTGTGTAGCAGTAGTTCTGTGCATATGTTGATCATTCATAGTTGTCAGAGTTTTCCAGGATTTGAAGCACTGTAGTACTTTCTTGTGCCCTTTATCTTTTCTGGCAGATTGTGCTGATGAAAATAGTACTCTGTGGTGAGAGTTCTCTTAAGAAAACAACTATGTAAGAGGAGTTTTGCCTCTGATAAGAGGTAGACCTGCAGAAACAGACGAGACACCAAAAAGAAGAAAAAACTAAAGAGCTCTGACCTCTTCCTGCTGTCATTTCAGTAGCATCTTAGACTTGCTGTGAGCAGAGGCTGTGCCGTGCACTGGATTGCTAGCTGGGACTGAGAACAGCTGGCCAGAGAAAGAACTTGCTGATTTGCATTCATTTATGATCTGAGCTGTGTGTGAACTCAGCCTTCTGGAAATGAGAGGTTTTCAGATTAGGTTCTGCAGACACTGCTTCTTTGTAGGCTCTTGCTAGACCTCAAATGTAGATGACCACCTGATGGTAAAAGGAGGTTATCTACTTCTTTGTCATAGGCTGGTGAACCCAGAAAGGAGATTTTCCATCTCTTTTCACGCTCATGGAGTTTTACATGCTTCTAGGTTGCTTGAGAGTGTCCAGCAGAGAGCCACAAAGGTGGTTAAGGGGATGAAACGTCTCTCTTACAAGGAGACTCTGAGGGGGCTGGGGTTGTGCTGCTTGGAGAGGAGGAGGCTGAGAGGTGACCTCATCAATGGTTATAAAGATGTGCAGGGTGAGTGCCAGGAGGCTGGAGCCAGGCTCTGCTCCTTGGTGCCCAATGCCAGGACAAGGGGCAATGGGCAAAGGAAGTGTCATGCGAACATGAGGAGGAATTTTTTGCCTGTGAGGGTGAGAGAACCCTGGCACAGGCTGCCCAGGGGATGTGGAGTCTCCCTCTCTGGAGAGATTCAAATCCTGCCTGGATGTGTTCCTGTGTGATCTGGTCTGGGAGATGCTGCTCTGGCAGGGGGGTGGACTGGATGAGCTTTGGAGGTCCCTTCCAGCCCCTGAGATTCTGCGCTTCAATGATTCTGTGATTCCTTGCATGATGAGGGAACCAGTTAGACAGTTGCACAGTTTCAGCTGAAAACACCTTTTCTTTGTCCTCTGTGAGTAATGCTGCTCAGGTGTAGTTTATAGAGCACTTGTCTTCAAAACAAGTGGGAAAAAAACAGGCTTGGAGGATTCCTTTGGTTTGTTTGGGTTGCAGTTTGTTTCTTTTGCTTATTGGGGGGTGGTGTTTGGTTGGTTTGTGTGTTTGCTTACTTGTGTAGTGGTTTGGGGGTTACTTGCCCCCTGCCCAAGGATTCACCCAGACTGATTTCAGCCAGCTGGAAGTTAAGGAATGAAGCTTTCTATTCACAGCTTAGCACAATTCACAAGCAGGTAGATGCAATATATTACAGATATTTACAGCTATATACAAGGTAAAAGTAATACAGAAATATGAGACCCCTCCCAGCAGTCAGAGTGCCCGGGGGGGGGGGCTCCTGATCACCCCCCCACCTCCCTTCCACCCTCTCCCCCATCTCAGACTCTCTCTTACATGCAGAGTGAGCTGGAAAGGTCAGCAAAGGGTGTTGGAAGCAGAATGATTAGGTGGAAAACGTGCAGGGTCAGGCAGAGGATTTAGTACAGCAACAGCCAGGCAGAGACTGACTTATCTGTGTTTGTGTCCTTGCCTCTCTGTGTCCCAGCAGAGTGCATGGGTAATGTAGACACCGCCTTAATTTTCTTTTCACAGCCAATGGTCTAATTTATCTCATTAAAATGTTCCAGTGAGCCTCAAACTTGTTCTTTAACCCAGAAGCAAAACAGGCCTGTAGGAAAAGTCATCTCAGCTGAAAAGCAATGTTCTGCAGCTGTGTGCTCCATGCAGCTGTAGCTGACTCAGGTGCGGCAGGGGCAAGCCGGGCTGAGAGTGTGCAAGCAGCGTGAGCAGCAAGCCCTGTGTGCGCACAGGCACTGCCTCCCCTGGGGATCCGGGCGCGGGTGGCTCCTGGGGGAGCTGAAGTGCTCTGTGGCTAGCTCAGGGTGCACAGGCTTTGTTTTTCTCTTGAAAGTGGTATTTCATGAGGCAAGCAGTTGCAGTTCTGAAATGAAGAGAGGGCTGACATGCAGTAACCAAGCAGTATCCGGCACCCATGCAGGACAGTCAGAACACACAGATAATATCTTACTTAACGAGCAGTATTTTTCCTTCCTTCCTTTCATTCTTTTTTTTTTTTCTTTTCATCAGTCCTAGGGCCTAGCAGCTGAGGAAGGGGGGGAGGGGAACCCCAATGTACAAATGTTTCCACGTCTAACATAAAAAGATCCCTAGAACTGGCCAGGCTGTGCCATGCTCTGCAAAAGCAGGAAGAAGAGTTTTTACTTTTGCTTCCTTCCCCTCTACTCTGCCCTGCTGGGACCTCATCTTGAGTACTGCCTTCAGTTTTGGGCTTCCCAGTTTAACAGGGGCAGGGGTCCAGCAGAGGGCTACGAGGACACAAGGGGGAACTTCTTGACTGGAAGGGTCCCAGAGCACTGGCACAGGCTGCCCAGAGAGGTTGTGGAGTCTCCTTCTCTGAAGCCTTTCAAGGCCTGTCTGGATGTGTTCCTGTGTGACCTGAGCTGGATTGTGTGGTCCTGCTCAGGCAGGGGGGGTGGACTGGATGATCTCTTTGGGTCCCTTCCAACCCCTAATATCCTGTGATCCGGTGATGTTATTGATGGGTTCTGGGAAGGTAGAGCTGAGTGTATCCTAGGCTAGTGTCTCCTATCTGAGAGCATGGCTTCTGCCCCAGAGCAGCTCTCTTCTATTCACTGGAGATGTGAGGTTCTACTAGTGAAAAGGAGACATGAATTACATGGCGAGTCTCACTTGGAAAAACGTGTGTTGCTTCTCTTACATGCTGTCTTCAGTGATTTTAGTCTTTCCACAGAATAACTTTAAAGTATTAAATACACCACCCAGAATTAGTTTGTGAAGTGATAGAGAATGAGATTTCTGTAAGAAATCCTGCCCTAGCTTTCTTTGGAGCAGTCATAGCTCCGGAAGCTCCATCCTGAATTGCTCTCAGAGCTGAGCAGAGATGTTAAAGAAGCACCAGGCTACAGATTCAGTTAGAAATAAAGGATGCTTAAAACCTTGCTTGGCTGGGAATTCTGTTCCTTTCCTTGCTTTCCTCATGTCTTTATGTTGCTAGGACAGAGATGAGGAAACCCAAGTCGAGAGAAGGTGAAAGTGTTCCTAGTTACCTTTAAGAGGTTAGGCAACTTCTGTGACAACTGGGAGGCTTGGCTGACACAGCTGAAGGCTGTGCTGCTGTCCAGTGAGACCTGGACAGATGGAGCTGGGCACAGAGGAACCAAATGAGGTTCAACAAGGACAAGTGCAGAGTCCTGCACCTGGGGAGGGATAATAAACTGCAGCAGTACAGGCTGGAAGGTGATCTGCTGGAGAGCAGCCCTGGGGAGAGGGACCTGGAAGTGCTGGTGGAGAACATCCATGGCACAGCAATGTGCCCTGGTGGCCACGAGGGCCAATGGGATCCTGGGGTGTATTTAGAAGAGTGTGGCCAGCAGATCCAGGGAGGTTCTCCTTCCCCTCTACTCTGCCCTGCTGAGACCTCATCTGGAGTACTGCCTTCAGTTTTGGGCTCCCCAGTTGAAGAGGAACAGGGATCTGCTGGAGAGAGTCCAGTGAAGGGCTTTGAGGATGATGAGGGGACTGGAGAGCTGCCTGATGAGGAGAGGCTGAGGGACCTGGGGCTGCTTAGTCTGGAGAAGAGAAGACTGAGAGGGGATTGAATCAATGTCTATAAACATCTGAGGGCTGGGGGTCACTGGCACAGGCTGCCCAGAGAGGTTGTGGAGTCTCCTTCTCTGGAGCCTTTCAAGGCCTGTCTGGATGTGTTCCTGTGTGACCTGAGCTATGTTGTATGGTCCTGCTGTGTCAGGGAGGGTTGGGCTTGATGATCTCTTTGTGTCCCTTCCAGCTCCTGACATCTGTGACCCTGTGAACCTGTCATTTTCATACAGAAATGGCAGTGTGCAGAAATCTGAGACCATCTCCCAGAGCTTCAGACCCAACTGAGAGGCTGCATCACACAATACATTGTGTCATACAATACATATGTTGTATGATACAAGCCTGCAGTTGAAGTTATCTCCATTTACAACTTTATCAGGGCCACCACGAAGCAGTGTCAGTGCCAGAACTTCACCTCTGCAGCTGCCTTGTCCTTTTTGTTTGGCATGTCATATGGCTCTTTGTAAACATTGGGGGGGGAGGGGGTGAAGAAAAAGAAGGAAAAAAAAGACACATTCCTGCACAAAGAATAGATTGCATCTTTTATGCTTCACTTTTAAAGCCAAAATACAAAATGAGAGTGGGATAAGTCTGTGTTATTTGTCCTGTTAGGTGACATTTTAATGATTTACCCACTGCTTGCTGCTAGGTCGTTGTTTTTTTAGCTCCAACCCTTCAACCAGCTATTGCTCTGGAGATGCCTGTTAGAAATCAAATGGGAAACTCTTCCCCCCTTTCCCCCAGTACCTTTCTATTTCTAAATTCATTGGCAAAAGGGTGTTGGTGAGATTACATATCTGTAAGCTTGCCCTGCAGTAGTCAATTTACCATGGGCACAACAGTTTAAATGCAGTTAAGGCGTGGAGTGCAAGTATCATGCTTTAGTATCCAAGATGTGGATCAACTAAGATATGTCTTTTAAATGTTTACCCTGCCATTTTGTATGCAGGGATTTCTCTATAGTGTTTCAGGAAGAAATCAAATTAATATGGAATGAGTCATTAAAGCTAAGTCTACTAAGCTTTCTGAACTGCAGCCTCCTGAAAAGAGGGGAATGTGATCGATCATAGAATCATAGAACCAGCCAGGTTGGAAGAGACCTCCAAGCTCATCCAGTCCAACCTAGCACCCAGCCCTGTCCAGTCAACCAGATCATGGTGCTAAGTGCCTCAGCCAGGCTTTTCTTGAACACTTCTGGACACAGAACTCAAGGTGTGGCCTGACCAGTTGTGATCACAGGGGCAGAATAACCTCCCTTGTCCTCCTTCCCACACTGTTCCTGAGCCAGGCCAGGAACACTGCTGGCTCATCTTCAGCTACTCTCTACCAGCACCCCCAAGTCCCTCTCTGCCTGGCTTCTCTCAGCCACTCTGTCCTCAGCCTGTAGTGCTGCTTGGGGTTGTTGTGGCCAAAGTGTAGAACCCTGCACTTGGCCTTCTTAAATCTCATCCCATTGGTCTCTGCCCACCCATCCAGCCTATCAGGGTCCCTCTACAGGGCTCTCTTACCCTCCAACAGATCCACCCCTGATCCTAACTTGATCTACAGCTTCTGCCCCACTGAATCCAGGACAGTGGAAGTACTGATCTGCTAAGAGATTTCCATTTCAGAAAAGCTGCTTTGACTTATCTTCAAAGATCCTAACTAGCTTGCTTATGTGCCAGGGAGGGGATTCTGCTGCCAACGCCAGTTGTGGCAGAGGGGAGAAATTAATTGGTGCCAGATGATATTCTATAAAAATAGATATTTATTAACTTCAATATTCTGAACTCTCACTGCCCCCAGCCACTGAATTTTAATATTAATATTTGTTCTTACACAGTTATGGAAGACATTCTGGGAATAATATCAGACAGAACTTGTTATTAACTAGCAAACATTCAAACTATAAACAAGAGAGAGGATTTTCCCTGTGGCAAATACTGCTTGGGGTCAATATGCTGTTTGCCCAGTATATGGGCCCGAGCTCTTTCTGCTCTGTGGCAGAAGGCAGTAGAAATTACAGAGGCATTAAAGCATTTACTCACAGATTCTTATTAATTATCAATCACCCTCCAGGGCTATGTCACAGCCTGTATAAATGTCCAGTCTTCAGGGAACTCTGCCCGTGGACGTCAAGGCTGGAATCCTACAGCTTCAGGGGGAAGGACAATCTGTGACCTTGTTCTCCTGTCTTCTTCTGGACACTCTGTCCAGGGATTCTTAGGCAGGACCTTCAGATGCAGGGGCACATGCTGTACAGTCTCAGCATGGTGTAACGCTGGCCACACAGGCAGATCACGTGCAGACAATCTGGGGTCTGCTGCTGGTAACTCGTGGCAGTGGAGCTTACCAGGCAGTGATAAGGCAGCAGGCATGCAATAGGATGCATGTCTGCACGGGAGACTGTGCTCCATAGATACAGGCAGGCAATACAGGATCTAGTCCTGGTAACTCACCGCAGTGGCGTGCAGGTGTGCACAGCTGGCTGGAAGCCCAGGGGAGACTCTGTCTTGCACTGCGGGTGAACAGTCAGGCAGGCAAGCAGAAGCAAGTTGTTTACCTGTGTACCTCTATTTATCAATCGTGGGCCAAGATTAATGGCCCCTTGGCCACTAAAATGTCCAGTCAGGTTGGCAATTAGCCAAAGTTTACCATATTAGGCAAAAGCCACAGGCCTGGACCATCCCAAATATGGGGAGCACATGGACTTTGCACATGGTGAGCCCTAAGCTAGGCACATGAGCTTATGAAACCACTTACACAACAGGCTTACATAAAGTCTGGGCCCCAGACTTCATGGCGCCAGGTCCTTTTGTGTCCCTTTTAATGTGTTTACCTCTGGTGTGGGCAGAAAACCATATCCAGGCAAGACAAAGCCTGTATAAGCCTGTTTGGGCCGATGGGCCCTCCACGACATTATTGTAGGATGCCTCTTTACACACTAAGAGAGTTTTGGTTTGGTTGCTGTTTGTTACCTCACAGGTCAGCTGATACTCATTGGTATTGGTTTGTAGCCAAAATAAGCCTTTGTGTTTTCAGGAAAAGGCTTCTTCTGAATCAAGACTAAGCTAAATTGTCAGCTTGCTTTGTCGTAATTGGGAGCACAATTTGAACCTTAGAAGTTGCAGGTGGCTTTTGATTACTATTCCTTTTTAACACACTCACCTGCATGTACTGTCAAGAGAGCTGATTCTGAGCAGGTTGTCACTTGCCCTTCGATTAAATTTTGTCACAAGGAGAAGCATTGAAAAAAGCTGAAATATTCCCATTCTGTCTCCTAGAATCATAGAATCAAGCAGGTTGGAAGAGACCTCCAAGACCATCCAGTCTAACCTAGCACCCAGCCCTGGCCAGTCAACCAGACCATGGCACTAAGTGCTTGGCTTGAACACCTCCAGGGATGGCAACTCCACCACCTCCCTGGGCAGCCCATTCCAATGCCAATCACTCTCTTTGCCAACAACTTCCTAACAACATCCAGCCTAGACCTGCCTTGGCACAACTTGAGACTGTGTCCCCTTGCTCTGTTGCTGCTTGCCTGGCAGCAGAGCCCAACCCCACCTGGCTACAGCCTCCCTGCAGGTAGTTGTAGAGAGCAATGAGGTCTGCCCTGAGCCTCCTCTTCTGCAGGCTGCACACCCCCAGCTCCCTCAGCCTCTCCTCACAGGGCTGTGCTCCAGGCCTATCACCAGCTTTGTTGTCCTTCTCTGGACACCTTCTGGTACTTCAGCATCTCTCTTGAATTGAGCCCAGAACTGGACACAGCACTCAAGGCCTGAGCAGTAGAGGGGAATAGAATCACAGAATGGTTTAGGTCACAAGGGACCTCAAGGCTCATCCAGTTCTAACCCCCTGCCATAGGGAGGGACACCTCCCACTAGAACAGGTTACTCAAAGCCTCTTCCAAGCTGGCCTTCAACATCTCCAGAGAGGTTGTGGGGCACAGAAGCACCTCCCTGGGCAACCTGTGCCAGTATCTCACCACCCTCACTGTAAAGAACTTCTTCCACCTCACTCATGTCTCCCATCTGTAGGAGCCCCCTCAGTTTTTTGGTAAAGGACTTGCACTGGAAATTTGCTGGCAGTTCTTTCAGTTCCTTACATCCCAAAAACAGGGGGGCAGGATTATCTAAAAACCAAGCTAGACAGTGAATGGCAAAACAATTGATTTAATGAATTTGCTTCCTGCTTTTAATTGTCTTTGCTGTAGAATTCCTAAATCCTCCATTTCTGTGTAGGCAGCTGACCTTCATTCTTGCACTCCATGCAGTGGGTGTTACTTTACCTGTTTGAGAATACCCCATCGAACATGGAGGTGGACACGAATCATCTTGTTGGTTCCCTGCCAGTGCAAGACTCTTCCTTCCTTAGAATCATAATCATAGAATCAACCAGATTGGATGAGAGCTCCAAGCTCATCCAGTCCAACCTATCATGCAGCCCTATCCAGCCAGCCAGACCATGGCACTAAATGCTCTATCCAGGCTTTTCTTGAACATCTCCAGGGACAGTGACTCCACCACCTCCCTGGGCAGCCCATTCCAATGCCAATCACTCTCTCTGTGAAGAACTTCAGGTTCACTGACTGCAGCTTTAGATGGTTCACCTGATGCCATTTCCACCACTGTCACTCAGAGGCTATGTCAGAGTCTGACAGATCCATCATTAAGAAAGACATTCACCTACCCATTTTGTTCATTTAATCCTGTGCAAACTACCCAGGCCAGCTAATCTTGATATAGCTCAAGCTTATCCCTTGGTATAAATCAGAACCCACGATAGGTTGGACTGGATGATCTTGGAGGTCTGTTCCAGCCTGGTTGATTCTGTGATTCTGTGATCCTATGCTTTGTTCCATCTAGGAGGTTGGGAAGGAACTTTTCTTCCCTCGGTACAAATGCATAACTGGTGTCATCAGATTGTTGTCCCTTGAGTAAGCTATGTCCCTTGAGCAAGTTATGTCAGAATCCATTCATGTTTCTGAGTTAATGAGGGAATTTTCATTAGAAAAGTCCACTGATTTGCTAGGCCTCTGTGCCATGAAGCTCCTGCCCTTGCTGGTGTGCTGGTACCGTGGGAAGTCAGACAGACTGCATCAGTGAAAACTTGTAACCTCTGCATTTTGGAGACAAAGGTCTTGTGTGAACGTGGCTGAGTTTAAATCCTGCTCTTCTGTTCTTTGCTATTAATGCAAAGGCCATGGTTTTAGTACTGGGCAGTGAAGCCAGTCACTCAGAGAGTTCTTTCCATCGCAGTTCCCAGAGCATGCTTTTGTTGCAGACACAGATCCAGCTTGGCAAAGCCCCTCAAGATCACCAAGTCCAACTTAGAACCCTACTCTACAAGATTCACCTTAAACCACAGCCCTAAGCACCACATCCAAACCACCCTTAAACACATCCAGGGTGGGTGACTCCACCACTGTACTAGTTTGAGGCTAGCTGGAATATTTTAGGGAGAGAAGTTAGATTATAGGCTGTGAAAAGGAGGCAGTAGTGATGTCTGCTGCACTCATGCTGAGATGTGTCAAAACAAGAACACAAACACAGATGAGACAGTGTGTGTGGCTCTCTGTTGCAGCTGGTGTCTGTACTTTTCTCCCTGGCCTGCTTTCTGTGTAACTGATCTGTCTGCTTTCTAATTCCCTCTGGCCAATCCTCCAAACTCACTTTGCACATGAAACAAAGTCTGGGATAAGGTGGAGGGGTGGAAGGGTGGTTGGGAGCCCCTGCTGGGCACTCTGATTTCTGGGAGGGCTGTTGTGTTTCTGTATTAATTTGTCTATTTCTGTCTATAGCTGTAAATGTTGTAAATCTCTGCTTGTATCTTGTGCTAAGCTGTGAAGATAAAGCTTCATTTCATTTCCAGCTCAGCTGAGTCTAGTCTGGGTGATTTCATAAGAGTGGAGGGGCAGGGAACACCCAAACCATCACATCTTTATTTTGGCAGCCAGTGCAGCCAGATGACAAACACCTCCCTGGGCAGCTCCTTCCAGCCCCTGACCACTCTCTCAGTAAATATCTTTTTCCTGCTGTCCCCAGTCTCAGTTTGAGGCCATTCCCCCTGTTCTGTCTCCAGTTGCCTATAAGAAAAGCCCAGCAGCAGCCTCCCTCTCTTTTTCAAAAGTTATTTTAACAGAAGCTCTGGAAGGCAGGGATAGCACTGTGGAGCAAAAGGAACTCCAGAAGGCAGGGATAGCACTGTGGAGCAAAAGGAACTCCAGAAGGCAGGGATAGCACTGTGGAGCAAAAGGAACTCCAGAAGGCAGGGATAGCGCTGTGAAGCAAAAGGAACTCCAGAAGGCAGGGATAGCAGTGTGGAGCAAAAGGAACTCCAGAAGGCAGGGATAGCACTGTGGAGCAAAAGGAACTCCAGAAGGCAGGGATAGCGCTGTGGAGCAAAAGGAACTCCAGAAGGCAGGGATAGCAGTGTGGAGCAAAAGGAACTCCAGAAGGCAGGGATAGCGCTGTGGAGCAAAAGGAACTCCAGAAGGCAGGGATAGCAGTGTGGAGCAAAAGGAACTCCAGAAGGCAGGGATAGCACTGTGGAGCAAAAGGAACTCCAGAAGGCAGGGATAGCGCTGTGGAGCAAAAGGAACTCCAGAAGGCAGGGATAGCAGTGTGGAGCAAAAGGAACTCCAGAAGGCAGGGATAGCAGTGTGGAGCAAAAGGAACTCCAGAAGGCAGGGATAGCACTGTGGAGCAAAAGGAACTTCAGAAGGCAGGGATAGCACTGTGGAGCAAAAGGAACTCCAGAAGGCAGGGATAGCAGTGTGGAGCAAAAGGAACTCCAGAAGGCAGGGATAGCACTGTGGAGCAAAAGGAACTCCAGAAGGCAGGGATAGCACTGTGGAGCAAAAGGAACTCCAGAAGGCAGGGATAGCAGTGTGGAGCAAAAGGAACTCTGGGAGACAGGGATAGCAGTGTGGAGCAAAAGGAACTCTGGGAGACAGGGATAGCACTGTGGACTGGACATGAGTGAGAGTGGAAAGAAGAAAGCTCTCCGTTTCTGGCATTGCAGTGCCTAGCAAGAGAGTGATTTCCTTGCTGTGTGGTGTTCTATGCTATTAACACATCCGTAGTACTCGTCACACGCTAAAAAGCAGACTCTTGCCTTGCTGCAAGCCCTGGTGTGTGCAAGATACTCAGATTTGTTTCGTCTTTGCAGATAACAGATCATAAAACCCTTCAGGTCATGTTTGACTGAGATCTGCTAATTGTACATGTCGTAGGAAATTCCAGGAGCTACAGACAGTTCGTTTCTTGCAGGCACAAGGACTGCCAGAGCCTAATCTGTGGGCGTTAGTGAAGCTTGCTTGAAGATAGAGTTGGATTTTTGGTTTGAGACAGAACTTTAATTTTAAGGAGCTCTGTTCCAGCCTCAGAACACTTACAGATTAGACTTCACTGTGTCATCAGAGTCAGTCCAGATGTGCTCTCAAGGACCTTTTGTGGCAGAAAGAGGAGGTGGCCAGTCAATAACCTCAGTGACCTGCCAGTCTGTGTTGGCTAAACTGCATCTTCTGGGCATAACAGCTGAAAAATCCATGTGTGTTGCAAATCCCCCACACGTGTAAGTCTGATCACTGTGTTTCCAGGCTTCAGGAGAAGAGCCACAAGTTTGGTCAGGGCTGGGTGACAGGTTGGACTGGATCATCTTGGAGGTCTCTTCCAACCTGATTGATTCTATGAATTTGCTCTGCAGAACAGCAAGTTTTGGTCCTTAGAATGCCGTGGGTTTAGTGGTGTTAAGTTTGGTTTGTAGTTCTTCGTACAGTGCTATTTGAAAATGAGGCTGCCATGGTGATTAACTGACACTACTTTCTTCACTGCTAGGAAAGGAAAGTCCTTCAATTAGTGATGTCCCAGATGATGCAGACGAGCCTATGCCTGTACCAGAGGACCTTTCAACTAGCACTGGAGGACAGCAAAGTGCTAAGAATGAAAGAATCTTGGGTAAGCTGACAAGTCCACTCTGCTAAGAAATATTGGCACATAATACAACCTGTCACTAATGTTGTATAGTAAGCGCCGTTCTTGTGCCTCTTCATCTTATTCAGCCCAGGATTACTCAGGCACTTAGTGGGTTCTGTGTAACCTTGTCCCTGGGAACGGTATTTTGGAGGACAGAAAGCCTTTTCATCCAGAGAAGTTATCAAAATCTGGCTATTTGTCTAACTTCTAAAACACAAACGATTGCATAAAATTCTCCCCAGGAAAGGAAGTTTTCATTCTACACAGAGAATGGAGTTCAGTATGCGGCTCCAGGCCAAAGCTATCAGAACTCAGATCTGGTGAAAGTTCAGTAACCCCTCAGGTTGTTGGGTTTTGGTGTGTTTGGGATATTTAATAATTATTGTTATTAATTTGAATGCTGTCTTGAATGTTACCTGATATTCAGATTGCTCCAAAAGTGCTGTAGTAGAAAACACACAGCGTACTTGGTTGTTTTTTTTCAGGTTCCAATATCTGATCTTCACTCCTTAATGACTTTTTGCTCTCTGAGATAGCCTTAGGGAACTTTCAGCTTTTGTTCTTCTAGCTGAAAGTCCATGTAATGGTTATGGGTGTCACCCACCCACCCCCTAGCCCCAAGGATTCACCCGGACTGATTTCAGCCAGCTGGAAGTTAAGGAATGAAGCTTTCTATTTGCAGCTTAGCACAATTTACAGCCAGATAGATGCAATATATTACAGATATTTACAGCTATATACTGTTATATATAAGGTAAAAGTAATACAGAAGTACAAGACCCCTCCCAGCAGTCAGAGTGCCCAGGAGGGGCTCCTAACCACCCTTCCACCTTCTTCCCACCCCGTCCCTTATCTCACAATCTCTCTTACATGCAGGGTGAGCTGGAAAGGTCATCAAGGGGTGTTAGAAGCAGAGTGATTAGCTGGAAAATGTGCAGGTTCAGGCAGAGGATTTAAGGCAGCAGTAGCCAGATAGAGACTGACTTATCTGTGTTTGTGTTCTGGTTTTTATAAAGCTCAGCAGAATGCATGGGTAATGTAGACATCACCTTAATTTTCTTTTCACAGACAATGATCTAAGTTCTCTCACTAAAATATTCCAATTTTCTTGAAACCAGCACAGTCCACAACTGACTAAAATAAGTTCCTGTCTAGAGATGGTTTCACAAAATGCTGACTCTTCTTAGGGATCCCAGACTCAGCACCTAAGTCTGGCAATGCTTCTGCCTACTGCATGCACCAGCTCACGTGGGGGCCTCTAAAAAAGACTGGATGATATTAGCTGAGGACAATGGTCATGTCATAGTGGGAAGGGGGGAAAAAAAGGCATAGTGACTCTGGGAGTGATCATAGTGACTCTGCTGTGATCAATGCCCTGCATGATGAAAATGCGTCAGGGGAGGAATAACTATCCAAAATGTTTGCTTCTTCACAAATAGAAGTATTGGCAATCATTTTCACCTTCCAGTTGTATGAATGAGAGCCAGGGTGGGAGACTGTTGATAGAAAGATTTCAAATGCCTTTAAATGTTTATTATGCAGGGAAGTCCAATAAAGGATGGTAGGTCCAAAGGAGGGTAGGTAGAAAGGGAGGCACAGAAGGCAAAATAACTAATTCAGGTTAATACAGCAGAATAGCATCAGCACTGGGACTAGACTCTACTTGCAGATGCCAGCAGCAGCTGGCAGAGAATGCAGCATCTTATGCACCTTCACCTTTTTTAACCACTTGAACTCCTCCTACCAAAAATGAGAGGAATGTTCAGCTCCTGCATGGACATTGATATGCCTTATGAATTACTTCTTATCATTTAATGCTTCTCAATAACCTGATCACTTACCTGGCCCTTTACTTCTCAAAGATCTTTGACCAGTATCTTGTGTAAAAAGCAATGAAAGAAAGAAAGGGAAAGAAAGTGAGAGAGGGAAAGAGAGAGAAAGAAAGAGAGAGAGAAAGAGAGGGAAAGAGAAAGAAAGTGGGAGAAGGAGAAAGAGGAAGGAAGGAAGGAAGGAAGGAAGGAAGGAAGGAAGGAAGGAAGGAAGGAAGGAAGGAAGGAAGGAAGGAAGGAAGGAAGGAAGGAAGGAAGGAAGGAAGGAAGGAAGGAAGGAAGGAAGGAAGGAAGGAAGGAAGGAAGGAAGGGAGGGAGGGAGGGAGGGAGGGAGGGAGGGAGGGAGGGAGGGAGGGAGGGAGGGAGGGAAGGGAAGGAAGGAAGGAAGGAAGGAAGGAAGGAAGGAAGGAAGGAAGGAAGGAAGGAAGGAAGGAAGGAAGGAAGGAAGGAAGGAAGGAAGGAAGGAAGGAAGGAAGGAAGGAAGGAAGGGAGGGAGGGAGGGAGGGAGGGAAGGGAGGGAGGGAGGAAGGAAGGAAGGAAGGAAGGAAGGAAGGAAGGAAGGAAGGAAGGAAGGAAGGAAGGAAGGAAGGAAGGAAGGAAGGAAGGAAGGAAGGAAGGAAGGAAGGAAGGAAGGAAGGAAGGAAGGGAAAGAGAAAGAGAGAGAAAGGAAAGAAGAGAGAAAGAGAAAGAGAGGAAGGAAGGAGGGAAGGAAGCAAGGAGGGAAGGAAGAGAGAGAGAAGGAGAGAGAGAAAGAAAGGAAGCAAGAGACAGAGAGAAAGGAAGAAAGGAAGGAAGTAAGAGGAAGGAAGGAAGGAAGGAAGGAAGGAAGGAAGGAAGGAAGGAAGGAAGGAAGGAAGGAAGGAAGGAAGGAAGGAAGGGAAAAAGAAAAGGAAGAGAGAAAGAGAGAGAAAGGAAGGAAGGAAGAGAAAGAGAGAGAGAGAAAGGAAGGAAGAGAGAAAAGAAGGAAGAGAGGAGGAGAGAGAAAAGAAGGAAGAGAGGAGGAGAGAGAAAGGAAGGAAGGAAGGAAGATAGAAAGAGAGAGAGAAAGGAAGGGAGAGAGAAAAGAAGGAAGAGAGGAGGAGAGAGAAAGAAAGGAAGGAAGAGAGAGAAGGAGAGAGAGGAAGGAAGAGAGGAAGAGAGAAAGAGAAAGCAAAGGAGAAAGAAAGAAAGAAAGAAAGAAAGAAAGAAAGAAAGAAAGAAAGAAAGAAAGAAAGAAAGAAAGAAAGAAAGAAAGAAAGAAAGAAAGAAAGAAAGAAAGAAAGAAAGAAAGAAAGAAAGAAAGAAAGAAAGAAAGAAAGAAAGAAAGAAAGAAAGAAAGAAAGAGAAAGGAAGGAAGGAAGGAAGGAAGGAAGGAAGGAAGGAAGGAAGGAAGGAAGGAAGGAAGGAAGGAAGGAAGGAAGGAAGGAAGGAAGGAAGGAAGGAAGGAAGGAAGGAAGGAAGGAAGGAAGGAAGGGAAAAAAGAAAAGGAAGAGAGAAAGAGAGAGAAAGGAAGGAAGGAAGAGAAAGAGAGAGAGAGAAAGGAAGGAAGAGAGAAAAGAAGGAAGAGAGGAGGAGAGAGAAAAGAAGGAAGAGAGGAGGAGAGAGAAAGGAAGGAAGGAAGGAAGATAGAAAGAGAGTGAGAAAGGAAGGGAGAGAGAAAAGAAGGAAGAGAGGAGGAGAGAGAAAGAAAGGAAGGAAGAGAGAGAAGGAGAGAGAGGAAGGAAGAGAGGAAGAGAGAAAGAGAAAGCAAAGGAGAAAGAAAGAAAGAAAGAAAGAAAGAAAGAAAGAAAGAAAGAAAGAAAGAAAGAAAGAAAGAAAGAAAGAAAGAAAGAAAGAAAGAAAGAAAGAAAGAAAGAAAGAAAGAAAGAAAGAAAGAAAGAAAGGAAGGAAGGAAGGAAGGAAGGAAGGAAGGAAGGAAGGAAGGAAGGAAGGAAGGAAGGAAGGAAGGAAGGAAGGAAGGAAGGAAGGAAGGAAGGAAGGAAGGAAGGAAGGAAGGAAGGAAGGAAGGAAGGAAGGAAGGAAGGAAGGAAGGAAGGAAGGAAGGAAGGAAGGAAGGAAGGAAGGAAGGAAGGAAGGAAGGGAAAGAGAAAGAGAGAGAAAGGAAAGAAGAGAGAAAGAGAAAGAGAGGAAGGAAGGAGGGAAGGAAGCAAGGAGGGAAGGAAGAGAGAGAGAAGGAGAGAGAGAAAGAAAGGAAGCAAGAGACAGAGAGAAAGGAAGAAAGGAAGGAAGTAAGAGGAAGGAAGGAAGGAAGGAAGGAAGGAAGGAAGGAAGGAAGGAAGGAAGGAAGGAAGGAAGGAAGGAAGGAAGGGAAAGAGCAAGAAAGAGACAGAGAAAGAAAGGGAAAGAGTGAGAAAGGAAGAAAGAGAGAGAGGGAGAAAGAAAGAAGAGAAAGGAAGGAGAGAAAGAAAGGAAGGAAGGAAGAGTGAAAGAAAGAGGAAGGAAGGGGGAAAGGAAGAAAGAGAAAGAAAGCAAAAAAGAAAGGAAGGAAGGACAAGAAAACAACAACCAAAGCCGTGTACAAACATAATCAAAGGAGGAGGGTTGTTGGTTGCATTGAATTGAATTCAGCTCACAACTTCCACTCAGAACCAGAAAAACCTAATGTAATGATTTCCCCAGCAGTTCAGTTCTGTATCCATGGGCACACATACTAGAAGGTACTGTAGCAAAAGGAGAAACTGCTGTCTTTGGTGTACTAAGTGTGCAGGTCTCATCTGCTTTTCTCATTAGTTTTACTTTGCACACTCAGCAGTAAATTAGGTCTTCCTTGTCCTGTCTTCAACGTTCTTTCTACAGGCACTTTCTCCATCTATAGCTCTTTGGCTTTGAGGGGTCACATTTTGCAGTGAGACATTTACCACAGTGAGTATAAACAAGGACAATTCAGAGTACTCAGTTTTATGGATCTTAACTGTAGGGTTATCAGAGTTTTGTGTAAAGCTGCATGCACTTCCACCTCACCTGCTGCTCATTTTTCTAGCCCTGAATGAACTTTTTGGAAACAGTATGCTGAGGAAAACAACATTCTCTTTTGCAAAAAAGGATCAGGACACATGCCTCAGATGTGTCAGGAGCCACATAATTGCTGTGCACATTCTGCATCATCATCACAAGAAAATCTCTAAGGGATAAGCCAATGCCTTAGGAGTGGTGTTCAGCCTGTGTGATCCCATAGATGTGTTAGGGACGAATGGGACTGTCCTTCTGTATAGGCAGTGGTGTGATGGTGTGGGCAGGCTCAGTGTTCAGTGCAATGCTGTCATCTCTGTGTCCTGAGATCTGCTTTTTAACTCTATTACCAGATTTAGGTAGGAAACGACCATCTGAAAAGCTGATTGAAAAATCTTTGATTGATTGATTGATTGATTGATTGCAGTGTAGTGTGAGGACCTACACTGTCTGTGTTATGTGTTGTGTTATGTGTTGTGTGTTGTGTTATCTTCCATGTTGTGTTACCTTTTGTGTTGTGGTGTGTGTGGTGTGGTGTGTTATATGTGTTGTGATTTGTGTTGTGTTGTTATGTGTTGTGATATCTTGTGTGTTGTGTCATGCGTTGTGCTATCTTGTGTGTTGTGTTATGTGTGTTGTGTGGTGTGTAGTGTTATGTGTGGTGTGTTATGTGTTGTGTGTTACGTTATTGTATATATCTTATAGTTAGAAGGTAGACTGGAATCTGTGATTAAGTGAGAGGCAGTTCACATGAGCAGATATGACCAAGCAAGAATTGGTGTCTGTATGACTTTCCTTGTGTCCTGTGTGCTTACTCTGACCAAAGGGAATCCCCTATGCACTTGGCTGTGTTTCACCATACTGTTTACAGTGCATTCTGCTCAATCTGCAATGCTGCAAGAGGCCAGCTGTCCACAGAGCCTGCACTGAGGAAGGGTAGTTTGGGTCAGACGTCCATGGAGGAGGACCCCTGGCTCTAGAGGACCTTTTTGTGCACATGCTGTTATGGAGGTAACAATGCAAGTCGCAGGTTTCAAAAATGAAAAGTAAGCATTTGAGTAACCTTGCCAAAATCAGGTGAGAAATCTGTTCTAACTTTAATCAGCCTGGGAGATAGAAGTGTTCAAATAATGGTTTGCTTACTCAGATTTGTAGTTACACTTCATAAAACCTTTAACTTGGAGACAAAAGTGTAATTACCTTTCTCACCAGTTTAGCATTTACAAGGTCAAAGGTTAGGGGAAATAAGGTATTTTCAGGAAAGAAAGCTCTCTCTGTTTCCAAAGATCTTCTTCCAGTCCTGGACTGAGACTTGCATGTGATGCTATGGCCCTGATAGAGGGAGCTGTCTGAAACACCTCTTTCCACCCTGAGGGTGAAGGTGCAGTAGACTTCTGAAGTTCAAGTATTCAGTTCTCTGTGGGAGTGATTTCACTGGCACCTAGATGGTACTGCGTGTCCTCAGATGTCAAGTGTTTGACTTGAAATGGCTGGAGATGGTGCAGATTGGGTAGGGAGGTCCATTCATGGAATGCATGTTTTGGCTTCTGACCCCAGACAGAGGCACACAGGTCGTGAGTTGCTTCTGACCCCCGCAGAAACAGTAAGTGGGTGTGAAAAGTTGTCTGTGCCTGTGAGTCATGGGCAGTTTCTAGCAATAACCCCAAGCAGCGCAGCAGAGCAGAAGCAGCCCCAAAGCTGCACGCTGGCCCTTGGTATGTGCCTCCAGTTCTTTGATAAGCTAGCTAGGTAACTTATGCTGTGACTCTCAGAGTGCCACTATCTACTGAGCAGCTTCCTCCTGTGAACTCAATTTCTGCGGCTCTGTCTTCTGGGCCTCCTTCCTTTCTTGTCATCTTTCCACCTTAAATTTTGTTCCTCAGTCAATCCCTCTTGCACCTGTGACTTTTTTGTTCATTTGACTTTTTGTTACTCTGTTCACCTGCCTGCTCTATATAGAACCATAGAATTAACCAGGTTGGAAGAGACCTCCAAGATCACCCAGTCCAACCTAGCACCCAGCCCTGTCCAATCAGCTAGGTCATGGCACTAAGTGTCCCAGCCAGGCTTTGCTTGAACAACTCCAGGGACGGTGACTCCACCACCTCCCTGGGCAGCCCATTCCAATGCCAATCACTCTCTCTGGCAGAACTTCCTCCTAACACCCAGCCTAGACCACCTATATGATACTTACCCCTGCTCTACATTTAGTTTCTCTAGAATGCAGAGGGAATGTTTTAAGACCAGCAGAGAGGCAGGTTTTCACTGCTCTTTAAGGCACTGGAGAAATGTTTTAACATCTCTCCTAAATATCTTTATAACATTTTGAAATTTGGTTTGTAATTTAAGTTCTCCAGAAATATGCATCCCACTGAAATTCCACTTCCCTAAACAACTGGTGCATTGTGTGCCCTGTTTTTTTATGGGCAGTCCTGTTTTGCTTGCTAGCCTATAACATGGGAGCTGATTTGAAATATCTTCTGCTAATTCTTGCTACCTGGGTTCAACTGTCAGGGTCAACATTGAATAGACATTTATCCACACTTGTGTGGATAATCAGTATTAAACATCATGTCTGTGGTAGAGAGGATCTGCAGAGGGACTTGGATAGGTTGGATCAGTGGGCCAAGATTAATGGGATGGGTTTCAACATAGCCAAATGCCAGGTCCTGCACTTGGGTCACAACAACCCCAAGCAACGCTACAGGTTTGAGGCAGTGTGGCTGGAGAGCTGCTGGCAGAAAGGGATCTGGGGGTTGTAATAGACAGGAGCTGAATATGAGCCAGCAGTGTGCCCAGGCAGCTGAATGTGTGCCAGCAGTGTGCCCAGGGGCCTGAATGTGTGCCAGCAGTGTGCCCAGGTGGCCAAGAAGGCCAGTGGCAGCCTGGCTTGTGTTTAAAATGCTGTGTCCAGCAGGAGCAGGGAGGTGATCGTCCCCTTGGACTCAGCTTTGGTGAGGCCACACCTTGAGTGTTGTATTAGTTTTGGGCACCACAAGAGTGATGTGGAGTTGCTGGAGCAGGTCCAGAGGAGGGCAAGGAAGCTGGGAAAAGGCCTGGAGAATATATCTTATGAGGAGTGACTGAGGGAGCTTGGCATGGTCAGTGTGAAACAGAGGAGGCTCAGGGCAGACCTCATTGCCGTCTTTAACTACCTGAAGGGACATTGTGGAGAGGCTGCTGCTGAGCTCTGCTCACAGGAAACTGGAGACATAACAAGGGAGAATGGCTTCAAGGTGAGGCTGGGGAGAATTAGATAGGACAGTAGGAAAAAGTTTTTCACAGAGAGGGTGGTCAAGGACTGGAATGAGCTGCCCAGGAAGGTGGTGGAGTCACCCACCCTGGATGTGTTTAAGGGTGGTTTGGATGTGGTGCTTGGGGCTATAGTTTAAGGTGAATCTCGTAGAGCAGGGTTCTAGGTTGGACTTGGTGATCCTGAGGAGGTTTGCTAACCTGAATGTTTCTGTGTGATTCTGTAATTCAAGCTGTAAGAAGTCATTCAGTGAGCTGTTGGTCAGACTCCATGCAGAAAAAGCCATCTGCTGCAGTGGGAGTGCTTGCCTAGAAATGCAAATAGTACCTTCCTTTGTCCATAGCTGCCTGTCACACCATAGGCACCTCACTCACTGTGTTATGGTTCTCAGAAAGAGGTGGTGGACTCATTCCTGCACTGGCAGCTGTCTGTTGGTGAAGATGTCCGTTTAGAATTCCAACAGAGAACTCAAGGGTTGCTCAGCAGAAGTGGTCATTGTCATAGTCAGGGATTATGGTCTGGATCTATCTGTACAGTCCATACAGATATTCTTCTTTCTGAGAGGAAGAGGTGAGAAGATCTCATCTCACAAATCAGGGCTGAAATTCTTAGACAACTGGCAGAAGATGCCAAAATATCTAGTTGTGATGGTTTGGGTGTTCCCTGCCCCCCCACACTTTAGAAATCACCCAGACTAGACTCAGCTGGCTCTGGAAATATGAATGAAGCTATTTATTTACAGCTGGCACAATATACAAGCAGCTATTTACAGTATATACAGTTACAGACAGAAATAGACAAGGTAAAAGGTAATACAGAAACACAAACTCCCCTCCCAGAAACCTGAGTCCCCAGGAGGGGCTCTTAAAAACCCCTGCACCTTCCCCCTGCCCCTCTCAACCTTACCCCAGTCCCAAGGAAGATTGGAGGTTCGGCCAGAGGTTTAGGAAACAAAGTGGGTTAGCCACTTAGGGTGAGGTTAGAGAGATGCAGCTCAGCCAGCAGCCCCAGCGAGAGTGATGCTGAGTGTGTGTTATCTAATGTTGTTATTTCTTGTTCCTATACATCTCAGCAAGCCTGTGAGTGAAGTAGACATCACCTCTGTTTTCTTTCCACAGCCTGTAATCTCGCTCTTCTCACCAAAACGTTCTAGCCTGCTTCAAACTAGCACACTAGTCAAGGCGATGTAGCAATCAGTAGGAGACAGATAAGATTTATATGACGTTAGAAACTCTTTGAAATGAAAGACAGTGGTACTGAAAGAGACTTGCAAGGGCAGGGTCAGGCTGGACATTAGGAAGAAGTTCTACGCAGAAAGAGTGATTGGCGTTGGAATGGGCTGCCTGGGGACGTGGTGGAGTCCCCATCCCTGAAGGTGTTTAAGAGGAGGCTGGATGAGGCACTTAGTGCCATAGTTTAGTTAATTAGAAGGGTTAGGTGATAGGTTGAACTTGATGATCCTAGAGGTCTTTTCCAACCTGGTTGATGCTGTGATTCTGTGAAAGAGCTTTTCAGCATTTCCCTCCTCCAGTGGGAAATGCCAAGAGACTGATACTACCTTCCACTCTCCATTATTGAAGCAGAACCCTGTGTAGCTGCAAGGCTCCACTTTCCTGGCATCACTGGGACCCTGGCATTGGCTTCACGTCGTTGGGTCTTCCCTCCCAACCACAAGCATTCAGAGGTGGTAACCTGCAGGAGCAGATAGTTAGTGGCACAGGCAAGTGTCCTCATTCTGAGCTGCTTCAGTGTTTTATTTCCTTAAAAGGAGCTCAACCATTTGAGAGCATGGACACGAACACTGCTGAGAGGCCAGCAGGCCAACCACAGCAGCTTGCCATTACATAAATCTGCTGCAATGCACAGAGCTGGGTGGAGGCAGATGAAAGTGTGGAAAGGTTGCAGGAGAGGAGAAGGGAGAAAAGCCAAAAGGGGAAGTGCTCCACCCCAACTTGCAAAATCAGTCCTGCTGCTTGAGACAGGTGCAGCTCACTGCTGCGCTTCTGTGGGGCAGGGAAACAGGCTGAGGAGAAAGCCTGTCAGAGCTAAACATCTTTGCATGCTTCCCCTGAAAGAGCTCAGTGGCTGTGGAGGCAGGGTGCTGCATACGAGTAATAGAATGCACGTGTGGCGTGTGGGCATGTGGAGATGTAATCATTAAGAGAACTGAAGTAACCTGAAGGGCTTTGTAATGTCTTTTACTTGCTCAGGTCTGCAATGGACATCTCTGCTGCTCAACGAGCTGATCAGCCCTTGTAAATAATTGCTGATAACTGCTTTCTAACCTGATGTGCCCATCCTGGCTCTGTCAGCAGAGAGAACATTTCTTTCAAGACAGTTTGCAAGCTTTAAGAGCTATCTTTAGCCCTCCACAGTGAAACAGGGATTGAAAGTCCAACTGAGCAGGGGTCTGAAGGAATTGAAAAACTTGTAAGTAAAATATTTCAGGAACTTTTCAAAATAGGGAAGTTGGGATTCTCCCCTCTTGTTTGGTCCAGAGTCCCTTTTCTAGCACCAAGGTGCCAGTCCTCTGAGACCCTGTCAGTATGACTTACATGTTTTTAAGGGGAGCACAGGCGATGCTTTCTGCCAGGATGGTTTTAATAGTGTTTGCAACTACTTGGGGAATTTGGACAGAGAACAGAGGGTGGATTTAGTGGGAGAGGGTATGTGACACATTTTGTGACTGTCCTTACCTATGGTTTATGAGATATACAGCATCTATCAGCCTTTTTGCATGTGTGTAGTGTGAGCCAGTGTCCTAGAGTGAGGTGCTCTGCTCAATGTTATACCTTTGCCTGGAGAAGAGGAGGCTCAGGGCAGACCTCATTGCTCTCTACAACTACCTGAAGGGAGGCTGTAGCCAGGTGGGGTTGGGCTCTTCTGCCAGGCAACCAGCAACAGAACAAGGGAATGGTCTCAAGTTGTGCCAGGAGAGGTCTAGGCTGGCTGTTAGGAGGAAGTTGTTGGCAGAGAGAGTGATTAGCATTGGAATGGGCTGCCCAGGGAGGTGGTGGAGTCACTGTCCCTGGAGGTGTTGAAGTCGAGCCTGGCTGGGGCACTTAGTGCCATGGTCTGGTTGGTTGGCCAGGGCTGGGTGCTAGGTTGGGCTGGATGAGCTTGCAGGTCTCTTCCAACCTGCTTGACTCTGTGATTCTGTGAAAATGTACACAGATTTTCTCAAGGGCAGTGGAAAACATCCCTCTTGCTGGGGATAAATTCAGAAATGCTGCAAGTAAGAGAGGTTGATCATTTCTGAAGCAAAGCTGTGAGTAGTGTCTCAAAGGGAGGGTGAGCCAACCTGGAAGAAGAGCTGCCGCAGTTGCAGCATAGGCTCAGTCTCTGCAAAGCCAGGGCAGAGCTACTGTGTAAGCAGGCATGTAAAAATGTGTCCTCTGCTGCAGCTGAGGCATGTGGTGAAATCAAATCCTTGAGAACAGAACAGAGTCTAAAAGAGAGTTTTACCTTGCCAGTGATTTCTGTTGGATTTTGTGAGGGCTGTTTGGTGTGAGTATGGTTTCAGTTGCCACTTTCTGGAAACATGATGTTGTGGTGGGTGGTGAAGCTATGAGGTCTCCCCCCCATTTCTAACAAGCTGGGCAGCTTGTGGAGCAGTGACCAGCTTCACGAGCACCTGCTGGGTGCTGCTGTGTTTCGGGAGGGAACACAGGGAAAGCCTGAGAGTTTGGCAAGTTTTGTTCCTTCAGCGTTGAGAAAGCAGCAAGTGTCGCTAGATCTGGAGAGATGCAGCCTGGTTAGCTGTGTGGCTTTTAGGTACGGATACTAAGCCTGCTGATCTAATCTGCAGTTAGAGGAAGTTGTCTTTATCTGAGCAGAAGAGATGTGCCTCGGAGATAAGCCCTGTTCTAGCTCGGGAGTTAAAATTATCTAGCAGGATCTCAGCTGTGGCTGCAGCACAGCTCAGAAATGCAGGGCTCTGGCTGGAGAGGGAGCATATTTTAAGCCAGAGAGGACCTCTTTAACTGCAGCTTGACAAACCTCAGGTTATTTTAAGGGAATGACTTGTATCAGAAGGCTGGATAAACCTCTCAACACCAGCCATCCCTCTTTCTGTGTTACTGTTCACTTACTCTTTATTGTATGCTTGCTTCTTACCTTGAACAAAACCTTCCTCAAGTGCTCTGCTGGAGCATGTCCTGAGCGCAGAGCTCAGCTGTTAGCCTAAAGCGCAGTAGAGGGACCACCTGCCTTCAGAGAGGTGCCACTTCAGAGCAAGCTGCTGGTTTGCTTTTGTTAGCCTCTCCTCACATTCTGTAGTTTCAGCTCCTGCTGTGGTGCCTCCCTAAGGGGAAGACAGTTTCTGGCTGCCAAGGACCTGCAGTGATGCTCTCCCCTCAGGTGTGAGCTCCCCAGACTCTGTCCTGCTGTGAATTGTGCAAACACAGTGTCACTGTGGCTGCACTTTAGAGCTTTGCAGGGAAGGATTTACAGCGTGGCCTCTTCCCAGCATAGAGTAACCCCTTTATGGTAGAGTAGGGTGATGAAGGAAGCTCCAGAGGCAGAAGCTAAGACCACTGAGTGCAGCAGGTCAGAGATTCGCCCCCAGACCTTTCCCAGCGCCCTCTGTGTGAGGTTTCTCGACGCCTCAGATGATGCTCTTCTCAAAGAAGCTTTGCCCCACGCAGGCTGCCAGCGTGCCCTAGCAGCCACGGTAGGCTGGCCCTAGGCATGCCATTTGAAGTGTGGCCACGAGGAGATGTTCACTCCTCAAGGTGCATCAGCCAAGGGCCCGGGGTTCTCACCTCCAGAGACACCTTGTGGAAGGCTCTGTCCTGCCTCGTCTGGCTGCCTGCCCGAGCCAGCGAGTCAACAGAGGAGCAGCTCAGAAGCAGGTTAGACCTGCAGCTCGCACTTGGATGTAGTTTCTGCTGCTCCCTCTCTTCTCAGTAAGTGACTTGTAGAACCATAAAACGGTTTAGGTGGGGAGGGACCTCAGAGTTCATCCAGTTCCACCCTAGGCAGGGACACCTCCCACCAGGACAGGTCGCTCAAGGCCTCATCCAGCCTGGCCCTGCACACCTTCAGGAAGGGAGCAGCCACAGCCTCCCTGGGCAGCCTGTCCCAGTGTCTCACCACTCTCACTAGATGTCCTTCCTAACATCCAGTCTAAATCTCCCCTCTGCCAGTTTAAACCCATTCCTCCTTCTCCTGTCATTACCAGACCTTGTCAGTAGTCCCTCACCAGCCATCCTGTGGCCCCCTTCAGATACTGCAAGGCCACTCAAAGGTCTCCTGGAAGCCTTCTCTTCTCCAGGCTGCACAGCCCAAACTCTCTGAACCTGTCCTCAGAGCAGAGCTGCTGCAGCCCCCTGAGCATCTGGGTGGCCTCCAACAGTTCCATGTCCTTCTTGTGCTGAGGGCTCCAGAGCTGCACACAGGACTGCAGGTGGGGTCTGAGGAGGGCAGAGCCAAGGGGCAGAATCCCCTCCCTTGCCCTGTGCCCACATTGCTCTTGCTGCAGCCCAGCACAGGGTTGTGTCTGGGCTGCACTCACACTGCAGGCTCCTGTGGAGCTTTTCATCAGCCCAGAGCTCCAGGTTCTGTTCCTCAGGGCTGCTCTCAGCTATTCCCCACCCAGCCTGGAGCTGTGCTTGGGATTGCACCCAGCCAGGCCGCCCCACGCTTGGCCTTGTTGAATGTCATGAGGTTGGCCTGGGCACAGCTCTGCAGCCTGTCCAGGTCCCTCTGGATGGATCCCTGTATTCTAGCAAGTCAACTGTGCCACACAGCTTGGTGCCATCTGCACACTTGCTGAGGCTGCAGTGGATTCCTCTGTCCATTTTGCTGACTTCTATGTTGTAGAGGTGCACGTGCAGGGAACATAGTTCTTAGTAAAGTAACTCCTGTAGTGTGTGCTTCTCTTTCATCTTTACACACTTTGCAGTTAGGAATGGTGCCTGCTCTTTGTATCCACTGCACTTTAGGGACGTTTTGCAGAAGCATGTGGGTGTCTAAGATCTAGGTATGAGAAGAGAACCCCAAGAAGATATCTAAGCTGTCATTCTGCCATCAGCTATAGTAATGCCATAAGTACCAAATGGGATTTTTGGAAGCGAGCAACTCCTATTCCTTTGATATAAATAAGATCTCAGCCCTAACATGCCAGAATCTGTATCTAAAAATGGGATTAAAAAAAACCATTGAAGGTCTGCAGAAAATGAGCGTATGCAAAGTAAACAGAATTACTTTCCACTTCCAACCAAAGCAGAGCTGATCCAAAACAGAAGAGATCTATGCTTTGCTCTTTGGTTTCTACCTTCTATTTCCCCTCTTGTTCCTCACCCAAAGATAGTCCCAAAGTGTTCTCGTTTATTAAGTGTAATAAATGTAACAGAAGTGGTGATAGGTGACAGAGTGAATGGACTTCCACTCTTGCAAGTCACATATCAGAGTTTAAAGTGTGGGGGAGGGGGCACGAGAGCCAAGAGTGAAGAGTAAGGACAATTTTTACAGAAGCCATTTTCTAATCCTGGAAATATTTCTTCTGAGGAAGTGGCTCTGAGCAGTGTTTTCTGTAACTCCTAGATCATTTTCACAGAATCAATCAGGGTTGGAAGGGACCACAAGGAGCAGCCAGTTCCAACCCCCCTGCCATGCCCAGGGACACCCTACCCTAGAGCAGGCTGCACACAGCCTCAGCCAGCCTGGACTTAAACACCTCCAGCCATAGGGCCTCAAACACCTCCCTGGGCAACCCATTCCAGCCTCTCACCACTCTCATGCTCAACAACTTCCTCCTCACGTCCACTCTGAACCTTCCCACCTCCAGCTTTGCTCCTGCCTGTCTCCCTGACCCCTCCTTAGGAAAACAAACGAAAGCCAAACGGCAGCAATGTAGAGGTTTGAAAGACATTGCTAATCCCTTCGTACAACAGCAAGTATCTGCCCTGCTGATTAAGTAACATAGCAGCAATGTTCCCTGCGATGGAAAGGTAGGTTTGAGCTAAAGCTGGTGACACTTTCAACTTGTGTTGCAATTAATAGAAGAGGAAATACTCATTTTCCATATTTCATCATTTAAAAGCATCCTGTGTTTGTAAGAAGCAGCCAACATCCCCAAGATGGATTTGAACTTCCCAAAAGTTTGGTGGTTTTACACAAAAAAAAACCCAACCCAAAAAGCGAAGAGCTTCGCATTCTGATTTTTGTCGTGGCAGCTGAGGGGTTTTTTGGAGGGAGATCCTTCACAGCTCTGCACACCTCAGCACTCTCTGTCCTGAGTTATTAAGCCTCTCATTTTTCCCCTGCTGCGAATACGTGTTGCAATGTTCGGAAGTGGTGGCAGTGGTTGGTGTTGAGCAGGATGGTTTCATTAGCGCCGCAGCGGTGACTGCCAGCTGGGGAGCGCTGCTGGTTCTCCACACCTGAGCTGTGCTTTGAAGATGCCCTCCTGAGTCAGTCCAGAATCTGTTTTCAGCACCACATGTATTTAGAATTCTGTGTCAAAAATGTGCTTGCCTTGCTGTGGGGTGGACAGAGACCCACTACTTGCTTTTGTGCCCAGGTTTGCAAAGGGAAAGTAGCACATCTGTGGCCTAGGGAAGTGTAAAACCGTCCCGGATCCATTCCTACCCCTATTTCCAGCTGGCTGTATTCACAATCCAGACTGTGAGTGTCTCTGTCTTTCCTAAGCTGACCACCTCTCCTGGTTGCCCCAGGCCGAAGCCACGAGTGAAGAGGTGAGAACATCCCTTCCACACTGACATGGCACATTCCTTTCTGAGTTGGGGTTTGTCCTTTCTTCCTCTGAGAATCCAAATAATTTTGGAACTGACACCTCCTATCACTGGACATTGGAGGGGAGGTGGGGAAGCCCTGATGGCCAGCACAGAATCATAGAATCAGCCAGTTTGGAAGAGGCCTCCAAGCTCATCCAGTCCAACCTAGCGCCCAATCCTAACCAACCAACCAGGCCATGGCACTAAGTGCCTCATCCAGGCTTTGCTTGAACACCTCCAGGGACAGTGACTCCACCACCTCCCTGGGCAGCCCATTCCAGTGCCAATCACTCTCTCTGCCAACAACTTCCTCCTAACATCCAGCCTAGACCTCCCCTGGCACAACTTGAGACTATGTCACCTCATTGTGTTGCTGGTTGCCTGAGAGAAGAGCCCAACCTCCCTGGGCTACAACTTCCCTTCAGGTAGCTGCAGACAGCAGTGAGCTCTGCCCTGAGCCTCCTCTTCTGCAGGCTGCACACCCCCAGCTCCCTCAGCCTCTTCTCATTGGACTAACTGGAACTCATAGACCCACTGGACTTTTTCCTCCTGCAGAGATGGACCTGCAACAGTTTGTCTAGAAGTCAAATGGGAACTAGGCTTTTCTGGGGAGGGGTTAAGCTTCCTGTCCCTTTGTCCACATAATGACAAGTGTAAATAAAAATGAGACAGTGTAATTGTGCCAGAAAAAGACTTTGCTGGCTTTGGGGCCCAACACGTGTAAAAGATGAGGAAGGAATGACGACAGTGAGGCATTACCTCTGCTATAGCAACACATTTGTTTAACCTTACCACCACGTTGCTAGTAGAACCTAGTGAAACTGGTATCCTACCAGGAGCTTACTCTGGTGTCAATTTGTTGGGGTTTGGGGCTTTTTTCTCCCTGTGAAACAGACTAGAGACATCTGATATTGTTTACTCTGTAACTAGTCTCAAATTGTGCTGGTGGAGGTCTAGGCTGGATGTTAGGAGGAAGTTGTTGGCAGAGAGAGTGATTGGCATTGGAATGGGCTGCCCAGGGAGGTGGTGGAGTTGCTGTGCCTGGAGGTGTTCAAGCAAAGCCTGGATGAGGCACTCAGTGCCACGGTCTGGCCAGGGCTAGGTGGTAGGTTGGACTGGATGAGCTTGGAGGTCTCTTCCAACTTGGTTGATTCTATGATTCTTCTGCTCTCTTGTCCCAGAAAGTGACATTCAGGGGATCTCTCTGTACATTCTGGGGAGTTACAGCTGAGTGCAAAATACAACCCCCCGCAAAGGCCAGTCTGGTGGAGCACAACACAGTCCCCAGCCTTCCTGTGCAAGGACTGGTGTTTGCTGTGCAGGGGTGGTTTTTTTTTCACTCCTTTTTTTTTGTTTTTCTCAGTGAGACAGAGCAGAAATCAGTTGCATACTTCCTGAGAACAGAGCGATCCACACATTCTGGGCTGCGGGTTGTGTTTTTATGGTCAGGCGTAGCACAGGAGTTCATCAGGTGGCGTGGAAGGCTCTAGCAAAGAGCACACTTGCATCATCACAAGGTTGACTGGGGAGCTCTGCCACGGCATGCCATGGTCTTGCACTGCTAACAGCCACTGCTTGTTGATTCGTTCAAAAGAGACAACAGCAGCAAATAAAACTTTTCTGCATACAGTTTTGAAACACTTTACCCTGGCAGTGTAAGCCTGAGGCCCGCACCGGCGTCGCGGGGACTCCGTGGTGCTTTTGAGGTAGATGAATTTGAAGGTGTGGGTGAGATGGATTTCATTTGTGCCAGCAGCAAGGACAGCTTTCAGCACTGTTGTGGTGCATGTGGCTGTATTGATGTCTAACAGTTTCCAAGACCAAAGGTCTGCCATCAGTGCACGGAGATCACCAGGACTGGAGTGCCTTACCTACTCAGAAATAGCCAGCATGAGTTTGCTCTTTGTGTTGGACAAGGCAGCAGCAACTTCCCATGAGATTCTGTCCTCCACATGAGTAGAGTCCCACGTTTTTGTCCCTGGTTGCCAACCAGTTTGTGAGGTAAAGATTAATTTTCTGAAGTCTGAGTCTGCAGCCTCTGACAAACTTGCCAGACTGTGTCCTGGTTCCACCTGCATAACCCAGCACGACAATCTGTGTGTCTGGCTGCTTGTGTTCCTAGGTGGATTTCACTTTCTTTCTTGACCTCATGCTATATGCCACCTTGCAGCACAGCCATGGCACAGATATCAAAACTTATCTTCATTAGCAAGAAACAGCACCATCCGTAGAGCTCCTTTGCATTTTAATGGGGAGGATTATTCACACTTCTCCTTTGCCTCACTCTTACTCCAGTCACACTGTCTGGGTGTTAGCATGGAATTTAGGTTACTATGGATCCTGGATTAGGTAGTACTTATGGATGCTTTCTGGCTTGGTACCAATGTGGTGGTTGGTAGTTGGCAAAGAAGATTTCCTAATGTGTAATAGCACACATCTGAGTGTTCCTGTGCCCAAAATCATGCAATCAGTCAGGTCTGGAAGGGACCACAAGGATCAGCCAGTTCTAACTCCCCTGCCATGGGCAGGGACACCCTACCCTAGAGCAGGCTGCACACAGCCTCAGCCAGCCTGGCCTCAAACACCTCCAGCCATGGGGCCTCAACCACCTCCCTGGGCAACCCATTCCAGCCTCTCACCACTCTCATGCTCAACAACTTCCTCCTTACCTCCAGCCTGACTCTCCCCACCTCCAGCTTTGCTCCATTCCCCCCAGTCCTGTCACTCCCTGAGAGCTTAAGAAGTCCTTCCCCAGCTTTTTTTGTAGGCCCCCTTCAGATCCTGGAAGGCCACAGGAAGGTCACCTGGGAGCCTCCTCTTCTCCAGACTGCACAGCCCCAACTCTTTCAGTCTGTGCTCACAGCAGAGCAGATGCAGCCCTCTGAACATCCTCATGACCCTTTTCTGGACACTCCATCATCTCCACATCCACCTTGTAATGTGGTAAAATGTTTGGTAAAAATGCAACTCAAAGTCTACTCCATTACAGTATTTGAAGAGTACTTTAAACATAAACTGGGAAGAGGCTTAAAAGGGCGATGAAAGGAGCCCTCCAAGTAAAAGACACTTGCCTAGGACACACTGCCTAGGAGAAGAGAGGAAGTTTGGAAGAGATTTTCCCTTCTAGACACTTTCCTATATTCTGTAAATGCTGAGAAGTCAGGAAATTAACAGATCTTGAGCTCCTGTGGGAAGCCAAGTTTTGATCACTCTCTGAGTGCCTGGTACCATTTTTCACAGCACAGGTCTTGCTCTCATTGTGTATAGATGTGTCTTTTCTGTCCATGTTAACCCTTACTGCTTATGTAGGGCTGAGAAGTAGCTCAAATTAAGCCTCAGGTGCTGCTACTGACATTTCTGCCCAGTTGTTTTTGTTGTTTGTGTCTATGGGTTTCTGCTGGGTCTCAGGGTTCCCAGGAAAGGACAGAGCTTTGCTGCTCTACACACTGCGCCAACACCAACAGCGTGCCCCAAAGAGATTGCAGTTTAACTAAGGCCATATATGCATAACTGATTAATTAAGCCTTGCAAGCTCTAACCAAGGTGTATGTGAGGTAGGACACAATGGGGTCTAATCAACTGCGACCATGAATGGTGTTCTGGAGAGCAGAGAGCAGATTTGTTTCTCTAATAGTCACAGGGAAAAACTGTCGTGTGTGAACAAAGAGCAGTCAGCTTGGTTTGGGTCCAAGTGCTCAGCTTTGGTTTACACAGTAGCTTTTAAATAATTTTTATAGGCAAGATATTTAAAACAGGTAGTCAAAAGTGAAGGAGTTGGTGATGGTGTGTGAGGGAGTTGACAGGCAGTTATTAGGTCATTTTGGAAATCAGGAAGAATTCTCTGACTTCTGATTAGTACAGAGGAGCAATTCAATGTACTGGTTGGACTTCAGTTAAAAAAACCTGGCTAATGCCCAGCTCTGTGCCTGACTTGTACAGGCAAGAGTCCCAGTGCAGTGCAATGGGTGGAACTAGAGTCTGGTGCCAGTGCAGTGAGCGAGGTTGGTCCTGGGAAGGTGGGCAGCTGAGGGTAACGTTGGCATTTAAGTGCAGATTTCCGGGGGTCAAATACATACCCCATCCAGGCTTTTCTTTTTGCTGAGTTACTTCTGAAGATAATTTTCATTACAAAAAACCTACTCTAGCAATTTGGTGGAGTGAGATTTCACACTTCATAACCAAACATGTACGAGAAGCTTAGCTGAGGTGACAGAGCTTTCAGTGTTTAGTCATTTCCAACAAGTGTGCAGTCTGAGCCCCTCTCATATTTCCTTTCTCAGACCACTTTTAACTCCTGCCCTGCAGGCTGCAGTGTGGCAGGAATTTAAAGACTGCTTTGGGTATCTTCAACAGCTTATACTTGAGTTGTTTTTTTTGTTTCTTGAAGCAGTTGCCTCTGGGGTTTCTACCTCTCTCTTGGAACAGAGTGGTAGCATTGGCAAAGGCCAGATGAAGAAGAGCATAGTTCCTTTTGTGCTTCTGCATCACTGGTCTGAGGAAGAAAAAGCCTACTCTTTGACAATCCCAGATAAGAGAGAGCTGCCTGAGGCCCCCAGGCACTTAAGATTCACTAGTTTATGGGTGTGATGGAGGCTGCCAGGCTGGGTGATGATTCTACCTTTGTGTGATGTTGTAGGACAAATCACAGGCTCTGGGTAACATTATTAAAAGTGTCAACATTGTCATAAGTGATTTAGTGATGCAACCACTTCAGCTGACACTGCTGCCTTTGCCATCATACCTTGTCAGGGTCCCTTTGCCAGGGGAGGTCTAGGCTGGATGTTGGGAGAAAGTTCTTGCCAGAGAAGGTGATTGGCATTGGAACAGGCTGCCCAGGGAGGTGGTGGAGTCCCCATCCCTGGAGGTGTTGAAGAAAAGCCTGGATGAGGCACTTAGAGCCGTGGTCTGGTTGATTGGACAGAGCTGGGTGACAGGTTTGCCTGGATGAGCCTGGAGGTCTCTGCCAACCTGGTTGATTCTATGAGTTTCTATGAGTTAGTCATCTTCTGTGGGACACATGCTGAAAGGGTGACCACTGCATGGCCAGATTTTAGCCTCCTGTGTCAGGACACTAGAGGAGCCTGTACCCAGATGTAGAGATCGCTCTAGGCAGCAACAGAGCTTTTCAGTTTCTCCATTGAAACAAACAAACAGCAACAACAAAAAGTCTTATCCCCATTACAAAAGAATTTTCAGATAGGGAAGTAAGGGCACATGATGGATTAAGTGCCTTTCCCATGGCCACACAGGAAGTCTGTGGCTGAGCTAGGAATTAAACCTAGATTTCCTCAGTTTGCATCCACTGCCCTGTCCTCTCTGAGGCCACTGAATGTTGTTTGTTGCCAAAATGCCTATAGGCTGCAGGAGGTGGCTTCTGTTCTGAGAAAGGGAATTGTTAAAAGATAATTTTATATTTGGTGAGAATACTTAGTTCTGAACCAAGTATTGCCCATTTCTGTTGCTGTTTGGTATTCTCTTTCTTCCACATTTGCATCAGCATAAAAATCCCCTTATGGTATTGCTCCTTAACAAGGCAATCTACTCATGCCTTTCCTCATGGCCAGGACTGCAGTAGCAGCCAGTGCATAGCTGCTTCCAGCTCTACTGGTTGATGAGAGGATTGAGTCCATTGTCAGTAAGTTTGCAGATGACACCAAGCTAGGAGCAGATGTGGATGTGTTAGAGAGTAGGAGAGTCCTGCAGAGGGACCTGGCCAGGCTGGATGGGTGGGCAGAGGCCAATGGGATGAGACTGAACAAGGCCAAGTGCAGGATTCTACACTTTGGCCACAACAACCCCAAGCAGCGCTACAGGCTGGGGACAGAGTGGCTGAGAACAGCCAGGCAGAGAGGGAGCTGAGGGTGCTGGGAGAGAGTAGCTGAAGATGAGGCAGCAGTGTGCCCATGTGGGCAGCAGAGCCAATGGCATCCTGGCCTGGCTCAGGAGCAGTGTGGCCAGCAGTGTTCAGCACTACTCAGGCCACACCTTGAGTGCTGTGTCCAGTTCTGGGCTCCTCCATTGCAGAGAGATGTTGAGGTGCTGGAAGGTGCCCAAAGAAGGGCATCAAGGCTGGGGAGGGGCCTGGAGCACAGCCCTGTGAGGGGAGGCTGAGGGAGGTGGGGTTGTTTAACCTGGTGAAGAGGAGGCTCAGGGCAGAGCTCATTGCTCTCTACAACTACCTGCAGGGAGGCTGTAGCCAGGTGGGGTTGGGCTCTGCTGCCAGGCAAGCAGCAACAGAACAAGGGGACACAGCCTCAAGCTGTGCTAGGGCAGGTCTAGGCTGGATGTTAGGAGGAAGTTGTTGTCAGAGAGAGTGATTGGCATTGGAATGGGATGCCCAGGGAGGTGGTGGAGTCACAATCCCTGGAGGTGTTCAAGAGGGGCCTGGATGAGGCACTTAGTGCCATGGTCTGTTTGATTGGCTAGGGCTGTGTGCTAGGTTGGCCTGGATGATCTTGGAGGTCTCTTCCAACCTGGCTGATTCTATGATGCTATTATGATGTCTTGATAGGAGAATGATCATATTTCTTCCTCGTTGAAGAATCAAACAGAAATGTGTGTCTGTTTGCTCTGGAGCACATCTGTAGATAAGTTTCCTCTTACAGCACTCGTTTGACTTGATACAGCATTGTTTCTTGAACAGCTGCATGGATGATTTTTGTCTTTGGAAATGCTGAACTAAATCAAGAGGGACTCCACTGAAGTTAAAAACAGACCAGAAGTACACAAGCTAGAAGAAGGCAGGTCATACCCCTCAAACCCAAAATTTGCAGCCTTTCTCTGTAAGAGCTACGACATGATGAGCTCCGTAAATCTTACACAACCATAGACCCTCTCTCTCACATGTGCCTAGGTGGGCATTACACAGCTTGGTCACCCTACCATGCCTAGAAAAATGATGCAGTCTATAAACTGTTGTGCTGTGAACTAGAGGTATTGGTGTTTGTGAACTAGAGGTGTTGGTGTTGTATCTGTACGGAACTGTAGGAGTAGTCTGAGCTGCAGGATGAGATGTGCTCTGCTCACTGCTCCCTGGGACAGGACAAGCAGCAATGGGTGCAAGCTGCAGCACAGGAGGTTCCAGCTCAGCACAAGGGGGAACTTCTTTACTGTAAGGGTCCCAGAGCACTGGCACAGGCTGCCCAGAGAGGTTGTGGAGTCTCCTTCTGTGGAGCCTTTCAAGGCCTGTCTGGATGTGTTCCTGTGTGACCTGAGCTTGATTGTATGGTCCTGCTCTGGCAGGGAGGTTGGTCTCGATGATCTCTTTGAGTCCCTTGGTCCTGCTCTGGCAGGGGAGTTGGACTCAATGGTCTCTTTGCATCCCTTCCAATCCCTGACCTCCTGTGAGCCTGTGAAATGCAGGTCACCAACAGTCCAGGACAGCAAAGGACTGTTGTAGTTTGCAAAAGTAATATGTTAACTGCTTACCTAGTTCAGGTAAAGTCATCTGTCCTCTGTCCCACATGCTCAAAAATACATTAATTATAGCAAAAGAAACAAAGATTGATAAAGTGACCAGCAGATATTTCCAAATTCACAGGTAAATGGTAGGACAAATATCTGAGCCCGATGATAGTCTGTGCAAAAGTGTTTCAAAGAAAGTGCAGCCTCACTAATATCCACTACTTATCACCTCCTAACAGCCTCCTTTGTAGGGGCAGAGCTGCCAATGGTTTTCAAAAGGCCTTTCCAACAGGGTAGCTTTCATGCTATGATGAACAAATAATCATGCCACAGTATACCTTTGTGTAACACTCCTGTCTTCACTTACATGCAGGATTTCACCACTGTCTTCCTGAGAAACTACAACATTCAGTTAGCCACCGGATAAGATAAAGACTGGAGCTTGACAGAAGGGATGCATAGCTGCCAGTGTTGTACTCTCTGCTGAGCCCTTTATCAGAAAAACTCTTACTGAAGAGGCTCTGAGAGATGGGAGATCATCAACAGCTGGTTCCAGCTCCCTTCTCAAAGAGGGCCATGTTCTGCTTTGTATCTCTTTTGCCTGCAAATGGAGAAGAGAAAACTCTTCATGCGCGTTTGAAATGCTTTCTGCTCTGGCCGAGTTTCATTCTGAACAAGCCGCGCAGAACGGTACGAGAGCTCAGCGGAAGGACTCCGGAGCTGCCCGCTCTAGCCCCTGGCAGCCAGGCAGGGTTGCCCACTTAGGCAATCCTTCTGGTGCTTTAGCCAATTTCCTTCTGTACTCTTCCACCACCCTGACCTCCTGTGGCTGCCTTCAGCGAATGAAGGGATTGCCTAATCGAGTCTCCCGGCCGTGAGGCTAGGCGTTTGGCTTCGTGTTTGGTTTCCCTCTCTTCTCGCTCAGAGTAGCTTGAGGAGTCCCTTCCTCCTGTTTGCTATGAGGATAAGGAGGGGGTGGTTATTGGCTCAGTCCAGCCCTGCACGGGAGCAGCAGTTTGCTGTCTTAAAGGAGGTGGGAAGGGCAATGCAGTAGAAGGGAGTGAAAGTCAGAAGGAATAATCTGGAAGACTGCTGGAGAGATGGAAAAAGCTAAGCTTTTGTATTTTTTAGTTTGTTCAAAAAAACCCAACTTGCTAAGCCACCAAGTATAATTCCTGGTCTGTGCTTCCCTTTGTGTCACTTCTCCATAATTCTTAGCATTTCAGTTGGGCTGCTGCTTCCTCTTTTCCTGCTTTCCTATATTTCATTACTTCTCCTTCTTCCTCTTCGAGTTCTTTTACAACAGATTGAGGAGGATGTGGAAACCCAGTTACAATATGACACACAAACTGCAGTGTCACAACTGCAGCTCTTCAGTTTGACCTCTCAGAGCGTGCAGAAGCAGGCCAGGGTGGAGAGACAGGAGTTGGGGGCTAAGGGAAATAAAGGACAGAGTTATAAATAGGGAAGAGGAAGGACAGAAAGTCATGAGGTTTCCAACTTCAGAACTTGGAATAATGGCTTCCCACACAGTTTCAGATAATTCCAACATGAATGCACCTTAAATGCAAAGGAGGGGTAGCAATCTGTGCCAGTCTGACTCCCACAACATTGCTGCCACACAGAAGATACAGCCCTGATGTATTTCTGACCTTGTCTGTAGAGACGAAAAAGCTGAGCGGATCTCTGGGCGCGTCCTGTGCACAGCTCATAGTATTGCCCTTTCAACACCAACAGAAGACAACAGCAATAAAACCTCAAAGGGAAAATTGTTGTTATTGGTGTCCATGTCTGTGTGAAGTAAGCTTTTGGAAAATGCTGTGGCTCAAAATGAGGAGTTGTTGTTTTCCTGAGATGTCAGGCAGCTGGGAAAACACACTTCCAAAGCTCGCTCCAACTACTTTCTAGGGCACCCATTAATTATTACTTTGCACTCTCACTTTCCTTTTACCCTTTCTTTTTCCTGTTCCTTCCCTTTTCCTTCTATGTTCCTTTTCCTTCTGCTTTTCCACATTTTTTTCTTTTTTGTCTAGAATCTCCTAGAAGCCTTTCAGTGTTACTGATTTCAAGTTACGTCAAAGCAACTGGTGTAGGATTTGCCCTAAACTTCTAGACCATGAGAGATGCTAAGGAGATAAACAGCTGTGGGTTGGGAGGAAATGGGTAATATGTCCAGACTGCTCTGTGTGTTTGTGGAAGAAGCTAGAGGAACAGTCGATAGAGGTTTCCTGTTAAGCCAGCCAAGGGGGAAGCTATGATGTTTCTCAGCAATGGCTGTGTTTGGACTCAAGTTCAACATTATTCTCTGTGGGTTTGCTGTGTCTCTATCTGCCATGAGAAGCTCAGATTGACTTAAAAGTGTGATTACCACTCAGTAGAAGTCAAGGAAACTAAAGCTCCCAAGTCATTTAGATACTTCCACATTACTCTCGACTGCCACACAGTTGCTTGCAGTCAGTGGGATGCTGTAGTGGAGTGAGGGCTTGGCAGTACCCCTCTGCTGCAGACTGGGAAGTAATGCCAAGTGCAGGGTTCTACACTTAGGCCACAACAACCCCAAGCAGCACTACAGGCTGGGGACAGAGTGGCTGAGAGCAGGCAGGCAGAGAGGGAGCTAGGGGTGCTGGTAGAGAGTAGCTGAAGATGAGGCAGCAGTGTGCCCAGGTGGGCAGGAGAGCCAATGGCATCCTAGGCTGTCTCAGGAGCAGTGTGGGCAGCAGGACAAGGGAGGTTCTTCTGCCCCTGTGCTCAGCACTGCTCAGGCCACACCTTGAGTGCTGTGTCCAGTTCTGGGCTCCTCAATTCAAAGGAGGTGTTGAGGTGCTGGAAGGTGCCCAAAGAAGGGCAGCAAGGCTGGGGGGGGGCCTGGAGCACAGCCCTGTGAGGAGAGGATGAGGGAGCTGGGGGTGTGCAGCCTGCAGAAGAGGAGGCTCAGGGCAGACCTCATTGCTGTCTGCAACTACCTGAAGGGAGGCTGTAGCCAGGTGGGGTTGGGCTCTGCTGCCAGGCAACCAGCAACAGAACAAGGGGACACAGCCTCAAGCTGTGCCAGGGGAGGTCTAGGCTGGCTGTCAGGAGGAAGTTGTTGTCAGAGAGAGTGATTGGCACTGGAATGGGCTGCCCAGGGAGGTGGTGGAGTCGTCATCCCTGGAGGTGTTGAAGCCAAGCCTGGCTGGGGCACTTAGTGCCATGGTCTGGTTGATTGGCCAGGGCTGGGTGCTAGGTTGAAGTGGATGATCTTGGAGGTCTCTTCCAACCTGGTTGATTCTATGACTGGCTCTAAGCTCTGAAATCAGAATACACCAATATGCCTACTTCTGTTAACTACTTCTGCAATGATCAATTTACAGATTATAGCAAATAGAGTTTGTGAGGAGTTAATAAACTCTTGTTAATACATGTTTGCTAAACAGAGGTTGATACTCATTTTTGGAGGTGACTATGTGCCCAGAATTCAGGGATGGAGCTTGAGACAGTGGTCTGATTCATCAGTGATTGATACTGTAGTTCTGTTAGTGTCTGAGGTTGGAGAGCCCCGAAACATTGGCTGCTTTTGTAAAAATCTTTCATTGAAGAGCAAGGATTAAAGTAATTGCCAGACACATTGAAAGGAATGGAAGAATTTAGAGGCATTCAAGCAGTATTTGAATGCTAGTTAAACTTATTAGATTATGATATTCTGTAACTCAGTCAGAAATTAAGACCTCCTGTTCATAATAGTCAATTTGGGGCTAACTGTGACCATTTAATGGTGGTGCTGTTGGAGAATGTCTAATCCAACAACTACTATTTTGAAGGCCTTTTTCCTTGAAGCTCTGCCAGCAGCACATTGGCTTGGATACTGCTGATCTATCCATATGACTGAGATAGTGATTCTTGGTGTGGTGATCGTGACTCCGAAGATTGTGATCTTAACTGTGTTTCCAGTGAGTTTCAAATGTCAGATTATTCATTCAAGAGAGTGGTAAAATAATGTTAAGCACCATTTTATGTTCACCATCCCTAACCGTGCTGAAGGTTTGCTCAGAGGTTGAGGAATCTGCACCTGAGTGGATTGCCTTTCTTCTCTAGAGGCACGATGATACCTGCATCAGAAACCCAACTAAAGCTGAGCTTGGAGTTCCCTTCTGCAGCACAGCTCCCTTCTGACTTTGGAGGCACCCTTCAGGACAGCAACAGGGACTGCTCAATTCAGTAATTTCAGTTCTCAGTTGAGGGTGTGTTTGCAGAGCAGAGCTAGGAAGTTCAACTAGGATGCTGTTCCTGATGTGCAATCCTTTACATGTGGAAGGTTCTTTAGCTTGTATTTCTGTCCTCACCTTTTACCAAGGTAAAAAATGTCTCCTTCATTTTGAACCCATTGTTGCAGAAAGCTAGTGAAATCTAGGTTCCACTTTTCTTGAGTTCCACTTTTCCCTGAACATCAGAGATTACTTTTCATAGCATTGATATGGCTAAGGTTAGATTCTGTTCAGGAAAGGATAGGGGGGCTGTTTTTTTTCTAGGGTAAAAGCAAGGAAAGAGCAGGCATGAGAAATCACCAAGGAGGAGAAGAAAGACAAGACTCCTTTAGAAGTGTAAAGTGAAGTGAGTTTGCAGAGTTCCAGAGTGATCCCAGTCTCCAAGTGTTTGAGAGTCTGTGGGCACCGTTTGGGGTTTGGGGCAGTTTCAGCACAGAGGACTGACAGCCTGGAGGGCATCCTCCTCAGGAGCAGTCTGCTATGGCCGCGTTCAGAGAATTTCTTTGAGGGTTATGCAGAACAATTTATGCCTCTCCCCTAGGAGATGTAGATTGGGATTTCCTTTGACTGGACTGTTGAGCACTGTCATCAGGTAAACAGCAGTTCACACTGAAAAACATTGTGCCAATATTTCTTCAACCCCAAAGAAAAAAAACACTTTGATAGCCTCAGAAAGATACTTGTAGAAAAATAGCTGAGCACTCAGCATTGCCAGATCTAAAGCAAGTTCCTTTCTTTGCACAGTGCCCAGGTAGATCATCTGCTTTGTCGCTTATATAGAGAAATTTGATATGCTTTAGTCTAAAATAAACTACCAGTGTATCTGAATTTGATGCCAAAGAGGTTTTTTTTTTTCTCCAGGTGAGAGTGACACAGAGGACTCTGCTGTGCCATTTGTCTTCTGAGTAGACAAGATAATACATTTGTCATAAGTACTCTCTCTTGTGTGCCGAAATGGCTGTTCCTCTCCATTTATCCTCTGACCTCAAAAGAGGAGACAGACAGAGTACAGCCTTGGCACAGCACCCATAGGCACCTCCCCAAACTTAACGCAGCTGCTGCATCTAATTTTAGCTGTACTGACCCTTTGACAGCTGGGGAGCTGTGAACACTTGCACAAAATAGTGCTCAAGACATCACCATGGCAGGTTAAATGTTCACCTGGGCAGACTTGTGAGGACCTGGTCCTGAGCCAGGATAGCGCTATGCTGCTCCAGAGATGAAACCAAAGATGTGTAATCAGCTCACTGAGCTGAAGCATGGAAAGGGGAAGGTTTGCAAGGGCTAAATTTGCATTCAGGGTAAAGCAAATTTAGGTACTCTGAAGCAATATGCAAAATAGCTCATCTCCTTGCCTGTCCCTGAGCTTCCCCATGCAACACGAGCTGTACAGTGAGCCTGGGAGCTGTGTTCTCCCCTTCCTACCACAGACCAAGGATGCTTCATTGCTCTCAAGTGCTGGGTAACACCTGCTGTCTTCAGCTGGTAGAGGCCCGATGCCCTGTAGTAAGATTTCAGAAGCTTTTCTCTTGGTTAGATAGGCTTATAGTTCCTGCTCTAACTGCACTTCACATCATTGGTATGTAGGAACTGATGACTTCAAGTGTGGAGCTGTGCTTTATTCATATTTCTGCATTGCTTAAGCCCTTTGCTTTGGCTCAGGACCTCCACAGTAACCTCTGGGTTTGTATCAAGGTGAGGACAACTTTCAGCTGTAACAGCCTGGCTCCATTCAAGAACTTGCCTGTCTCTTCTGCCTATAAAGAATTTATTTAGTCTCCCTATTAAATTGCATTCCTCCTCCTTGCAGCTGCACACTCTTTTCACATCACCTGAGGCTGTCGTGCTGCCATTAGCTAGGATTCTCTTGCATTAATTGAGGAGAGGTTGATGCTCACAAGTTTCATCAAAGTATTTTTGTGGAAGGATTAGAAGAGGTGGATGCCTTGTCCGTGTTAGATTGTTGCATGTCTGAGGCTGTGCTTTTCTTGGATAACTGTTGCTGCCTGGGGAGGAGCAAAAGCTGCAGTATTTGTGCCTGCGGCATTTGTAGAGCGCTCCATAGGTGCCGGACTCGGCACTTCAGCATGCGTATCCACACGGATATACCTGAGGGACCTGGGAACAGTTTCCTATGCAGAGTGGTGCTTTTACCTCGCTGTTGTGTATTGTCACTTGAGGTTACTTTGCTGTACAAAAAATCTTGCTAAATGCTGTTTTAGTACTTCCTCATGCTTTAACGCTCACACAGAAAAAAAATCTGATGGAAGCAGAACAGACACAGACATTGAGCATGAGAAGCTCTGTTCTTGCTACCATTTGTCAGCAAACCTTTCCGTCCAGTTTGACAATCTTCCCAGCTTACTTCTTGAAATAAAGTCTTTTACCAGCAGGGCTGCAGCAGTTCCTTTAGCTTCTCCAACGTGCAGGCAGTAAAAGCTGAAGAGCACTTTGTTCAAAGGAAGCATGGCTGCGTAAGGAAGTCAAGGAAAAGAGTTCAAATGGCTTTTCTTCATAATGCTTTTTCTCTCACCTTTAAGACTTAGTTTTACTGGTAATTCAGGTGATGAACATCAAGCAGCCAAGTAGTTAATCATAGAAGCATAGAATCAACCAAATTGGAAGAGACCTCCAAGCTCATCCAGTCCAACCTGTCACCCAGCCCTGTCCAGTCAACCAGACCATGGCACTAAGTGCCCCATCCAGGCTTGGCTTGAACACCTCCAGGCACAGCGACTCCACCACCTCCCTGGGCAACCTATTCCAATGCCAATCACTCTCTCTGCCAACAACTTCCTTCTAACATCCAGCCTAGACCTTCCCTGGCACAGCTTGAGACTATGTCCCCTTGTTTTGTTGCTGCTTGCCTGAGAGAAGAGCCCAATCCCACCTGGCTGCAGCCTCAATTCAGGTAGATGTAGACAGCTGTTAACAGTCCTTTGAAAAAGCAACTTGAACCCAGTATGAAATGTACCAGCAAGTAGCACAACAGACAAGGAAGATGAACTAGATGAGCCCCTGGGCTTGGTTGCCGATGCTTCCCTGCCCTAACACTACTTCACAAAGATACCTGTGAAGCATCTAGCCTCAAGTGTGTAAGTAGATTTTGAGGGGCATTACTTGAATCCATCTTTAACATGTCCACCTTTGCTGGGGCTTTAGAGACTTCCTGCAGGGAATTCATGGGGAGTTTACTGGAAGTCTACACCATGGAACAAGAGCCACATTTTGTACCTCCAGAGGACATACTTTGTTGTATGTTTTGTGCATTTCTTTGCATTCCCTGCAGCCTGATGTCATTGTGCCAAATCCAAAACCATGCTGGTGTGTTTTGCAATGCAGCAAGCAGAGCTCCCTGCAGCTGATGCCAAGCTGTGTGTGCCAGCAGGTGCCAGAGCTGGCACATGGGCACCTCCCCACAGAGCGCCTGGCAATCTTGGGTGATGACATGGGTGGAGCTCCTCACACCAGTTGTCCCATGAGAGATAGCTTATCTGGGGATGCCTGTGTCTCTGGAATAATATATGTTTGATTGAAAGCCAAATTTAGAGTAGGGAAGAAATTGGCTGCCAAGGGCTGATTGGCACTTGGAGTCAAAGGAGGGGCAGCATGGACCTCACGGTGGGGATCTCCTTATCCATTAGCACCAGTCTGCTCTACCTACAGGTGTGCCTTGGTGGTTCCTGCTCCCACTCTTCTTTCTGTTGTTTTTGTTTCCCTTTAAAAGCCAGCTGAGACCCTCTCATAAAGAAGCCTTTATTTTTGTCTGTTGTCCCCTCTTTGTGGTGCTGCAGCCTGTGTTAAAGATTTCAGCTCTCTCCAGTAAAACAATGTCACCAGCAGTGTGTCGCTCGACTGCCTTGCCAGCCTTGGACGTTCCCATCTGCTGCACTAATGGTCTCTCTATCCTGTGACACAGTCCTATCACTCCGTCCTATCCAGTCAACCAGACCATGGCACTAAGTGCCCCAGCCAGGATTGGCTTCAGTATCTCCAGGGACAGCGACTCCACCACCTCCCTGGGCAGCCCATTCCAATGCCAATCACTCTCTCTGCCAACAACTTCCTCCTAACATCCAGCCTAGACCTGTCCTGGCACAACTTGAGACTGTGTCCCCTTGTTCTGTTGGTGGTTGCCCGGCAGAAGAGCCCAAACCCCACCTGGCTACAGCCTCTCTTCAGGTAGCTGCAGACAGCAATGAGGTCTGCCCTGAGCCTCCTCTTCTGCAGGCTGCACACCCCCAGCTCCCTCATCCTCTCCTCACAGGGCTGTGCTCCAGGCCTTGTTGCCCTTCTCTGGACACCTTCCAGCACCTCAACATCTCTCTTGAATTGAGGAGCCCAGAACTGGACACAGCACTCAAGGTGTGGCCTGAGCAGTGCTGAGCACAGGGGCAGAAGAACCTCCCTTGTCCTGCTGCCCACACTGCTCCTGATCTGGGCCAGGATGCCATTGGCTCTCCTGGGCACCTGGGCACACTGCTGCCTCATCTTCAGCTTCCTATCTACCAGTACCCCCAGGTCCCTTTCTTTCTGTCTGATGCCCCAGTAACTTACCATGATGCAAAACTAAAAGGAGAAAACTTTGGCTTTGGGCTCACAGCCAAGTACCGGAATGTGGCACACTGCAATAAACTGGCATAGTTGGTAAGGTTTTATACCGCCAGTAACAGCTGGGACTGCTGGCAATATTCTGCTTTCTGGGGGTTGCACTTCTGTAAGCAAGTAGAGATCCTGCCTGCTGTCATTGACGCATGTTGGCATGCTCAGGTGATTCGTTTTGACTGGATATGGGCTTTTCTTCATCGTAGTCCTTGAGAGATCTTTGGGAATGTTGCAAACATGTCCGAGCAAATGGAAGAAGGGTTTGGAGAACAGGGCTGGTGAGGAGCAGCTGAGGGGAACTGGGGCTGTTCAGCCTGGAGAAGAGGAGGCTGAGGGGAGACCTCCTTGCTCTCTACAGCTCACTGAAAAGAGGTTGCACTGAGGTGGGGTTGGTCTATTCTCCAACAGAACAAGTGACAGGACAAGACGAAACAGACTCAGGTTGCCCCAGGAGAGGTTTAGATTGGATATCAGAAGGAACTTGTTCCCTAAAAGGTTGTCAAGGCCTGGCTCAGGCTGCCAGTTGTGGAGTCCTCATCCCTAGAGGGGTTTAAAAGCCATGGAGATGTGGTGCTGAGGGCCACAGTTTAGTGGTGCTCTGGCAGTGCAGGGTAATTGCTTGGAATCAATATGCTAAAAGGTCTAATCCAGCCTACATAATTCCACAAAGAATCATTTAGCAACTGAGGTTGTTCAAACTGGAGGAGGCTGAGGGGAGACCACACTGCTCTCTACAGCTCACTGGAAAGAGGTTGCAGTGAGATGGGGTTGGTCTCTTCTCCCTAGTTTCAGGTGATGGAACAAGAGGAAATGTCCTGAAATTGTGCCGGGGGAGGATTAGGTTGGAGATGAGAAACAATTTCTTTGCTGCAGGAGTGATCAAGGATGGGAAGAGACTGCCCAGAGAGGTGGTGGAGTCACCATCCCTGGAGGTGTTCAAGAAAGCTGTGGGACATGGTTTAGTGGCTGTGCTGGTGTTGGGTTGATGTTTGGACTGGATGATCTTAGAGGTCTCTTCCAAAAGAAACAATCCTGTGATTCTGTGATTCTGTACACTGCTTTTTTAGCAACCATTGCAGTAATTGGTGTGATGGTGTGAAATGTCTTCTCCTCACCACAGCAGTGATAAGTAGCTCTTCATATCAGCCCAGTACTTTTGTAGCTTCATCTGTCTGCTGCTTTGAATAGTTTTGGTGCCTTCATGGAGAACTTTTGTTGGACTTTTAAGACCATTAAAACATCAACTAAAGTTACCAAAATACTTCTGGTTTGTCTTGGAATAACAAATGAACCAGTCAGGGAAAAAAAGATTAAAAAATACCTACACCTAAATTGTTTGAAGCAACTTGAAGAGAAGTCTCTGCTGTTTGCCAAAAAGCACAAGCAAAGGAGAATAGACAGTGACTGTCTATTGTCTATTGTTTGATGTTGATTCCTGGGCATGATGCAGGTGCTATAGAATAAGGGTTGGAGAATGTCATGGGATGAGTTGGACCTTCTTGCACTTGCAGCCCAGAAAGCCAACCAGAGCCTGGGCTGCATCAGGAGAAGTGTGGCCAGCAGGACCAGGGAGGTGATTCTCCCCCTCTACGGCACTCTGGTGAGACCCCACCTGGAGTACTGCATCCAGTTCTGGAGACCCTGGGACAAGAGGGATGTGGAGATGCTGGAGTGTGTCCAGAGCAGGGCCAGGAGGATGCTCAGAGGGCTGCAGCAGCTCTTCTGTGAGCACAGACTGAAAGAGTTGGGGCTGTTGAGTCTGGAGAAGAGGAGGCTCCCAGGGGACCTTCTTGTGACCTTCCAGCATCTGAAGGGGGCTACAAAAAAGCTGGGGAAGGACTTCTTAAGCTCTCAGGGAGTGCCAGGACTGGGGGGAATGGAGCAAAGCTGAAGATGGGGAGAGTGAGGCTGGATGTGAGGAGGAAGTTGTTGAGCATGAGAGTGGTGAGAGGCTGGAATGGGTTGCCCAGGGAGGTGGTTGAGGTCCTATGGCTGGAGGTGTTTAAGGCCAGGCTGGATGAGGCTGTGGCCAGGCTGATCTAGGGTAGGGTGTCCCTACTCATGGCAGGGGTTTGGAACTGGCTGATCCTTGTGGTCCCTTCCAAGCCTGACTGATTGTATGATTCTATGATTCTGCTGTTGTTCATATTGTGCTGCAGTTATAGAATCACAGAATCATAGAATCAACCAGGTTGGAAGAGACCTCCAAGCTCATCCAGCTCCACCAATCTATCACCCAGCCCTATCCAGTCAACTAGACCATAGCACTAAGTACCTCATCCAGGCTTTTTTTTGAGCCCCTCCAGAGGCAGTGATTCCACCACCTCCCTGGGCAGCCCGTCTTTTTGATTATTCTTGTAAAATGCCAACTTCAAAAAATCAAAGTGCTAACTGGAGCAAAGTATTTTGGGGCTTGAAGTTCAGATTGCAAGATGGAAGGCTTTCCATTCTGGTTGCTGCTTCTGGCTTCCACATTTCTTGCGTGTTGGCTCTTTTCAGCAGGCATGGTGACAGACCAGGTGGGAAGTGGGTAGCTGCTCACTTTAGCTTTCTGTTTTAGACTGGCTTTCCCCCCATATGTCACTCTGCTGCTCTGAGAATAGGCTAAGCTAAAATGACTATGCATTGTATGGTTGGAATAGAATAGAATAGAATAGAATAGAATAGAATAGAATAGAATAGAATAGAATAGACCAGACCAGACCAGGTTGGAAGAGACCTCCAAGTCCAACCTGTCACCCAGCCCTATAGATTAATTAGATTATTAGCTCAGGTAACTATACATTGTGATTATGATGTGTTATATTAAACTCTTATCTCTTTATCTCATCCTTGAGTTGTTTGTGGTACTCTTCCCCTCACTTTTCTGTTGGAGGAGCAGACAGGTTAGCCCTTTTGCTAAACCATTACACATTGCTTGGACCCAAAGTCCAATTAGTGTTGTTGCTTTCAAAGAAAGGCTAAAGGATAGTGTCTTAAAGATGAGTGTGTGCCACAAGATGCAGTTAAGTACCTACTGGGATAAAAGTTCTGAAGATTCTGAAATCCCATTAAAAATCAGTGAGAGTGATCCTGAGGGTCTTTTCCAACCTGAATGTTTCTGTGATTCTGTGAACTCTATGAAATCAATTGTTAAAATGTCCCAGAAGCTTTGGTGTGGTTTATTTTTCTCTCCTACTCTCTATATTAATTTGGCAGCCAGATCTCAGCATTATTTTCTTCTGTAAAAATCCCAATGGAGAAGAATAAGACCTGGGAGATGAATGCTCCCTTCCACATAGGATTTTGGCCCACATACTTAAAACTGTCTCACAAAACTGAAAGGATTTTACATCTGAGAGGGAGTCTCATAGCTTAAGGAGCAGACTGAAAACAAGTTAGTATTTCCTCACTGCCTTTTTTCCAGTTGCTTGTTTCTCTGTCTTTAAAGGCCACCCTGCACGTGCTGTTTCCCAGGAGCTCCAGTTGTTTTTTCCATTCTCCCCTCCACCAACTCTTTCATTCATTGCAAAATGCCTCCCTTCCCTCTCCTCATTGCTCAACTCTTTTCAGGGAAGTGTGACTGTTACCCTGCCCTCCATGCTGCCTTCCCGACTGCCCCCGGCTGAGCCTTGTGCTGAGCCAGCTGCCCTGCACTTCAGTGTTAAATCATATCTTCACCCCCTCCCCTTGGACATGACAGTTCTTTCACTTTTTTCCTTCCCAAAGGTTTCCATCTTTAACCATAGAATACAGAACAGTCCTTGTGTCATGAATTTCAAATGATCTTCACAAGATCCCAAGTGAAGCTTCTAGTAAACATCAGAGAGTACAAAGAGACCCACCCAGTGCCTTGCTTTTAGGTATAGAATCACAGAATCAACCAGGTTGGAAGAGACCTCCAAGTTCATCCACTTCAACCTAGCACCCAGCCCTGGCCAGTCAACCAGACCATGGCACTAAGTGCCCCAGCCAGGCTGTGCTTCAACACCTCCAGGAATGGCAACTCCACCACCTCCCTGGGCAGCCCATTCCAATGCCAATCACTCTCTCTGACAACAACTTCCTCCTAACATCCAGCCTCCACCTCCCCTGGCACAACTTGAGGCTGTGTCTCCTTGTTCTGTTGCTGGTTGCCTGGCAGCAGAGCCCAACCCCACCTGGCTACAGCCTCCCTTCAGGTAGTTGTAGCCAGCAATGAGGTCTGCCCTGAGCCTCCTCTTCTGCAGGCTGCACACCCCCAGCTCCCTCAGCCTCTCCTCACAGGGCTGTGCTCCAGGCCCCTCCCCAGCCTTGTTGCCCTTCTCTGGACACCTTCCAGCACCTCAACATCTCTCTTGAATTGAGGGGCCCAGACCTGGACACAGTAACTTGTCCACCCTCCATATAGGTAAAAAGCAATGAGGTAAAGCTATCAGTTCAGTGACACCAGTGCACTTCACCCTGCTGGCACAAAAAATACCCCAGTTTTGGATTAAACTCTCATGAATTGCAATAATGTGTAGAAAGGGAATAAAATACATAGCCTTTTAAGGTCATCTCCAACTAAAGTGGAAATAAATTAATGAGAAATCCCTTACTGGTGTTAGAAGAGCAAATGAGAAGATATTTACTGTGCATTACATAAAGCTGAATAAGATCTGCATGTGTGTAACATAGACATGAAACGTGCACAGGCAATTATTTGTACAAAACCCATATAGAGGAACTGTCAAAATGTTGAATATGTTCTTGACCAATGTGTAGGAAAAGTCACAGCCCAGGTACTGTCACATCGTCGCTACCCCAAGAGTGATTTTCCCCACTTTAACAAGACAGACAGGAACCTCTCTCACAAAAGTACAGAAAACACTGTGGATTTTTATTTTCAGTCTAAGTCTCCAGGAAAAAAATAATGTATAGCCCTACCTTCCCATTTCTCATTCAGATGTAATGAAAGTCAGTAGTCTTTCTCCTGGAGTGACTTCTCTCTCCTCTTGAGTTTCCTACGTCGGAAAATCTGTTTTCACTAGTTCTCATCTGGAAGAGAAGCCTGCAAAAAGGGTTAAGTTTGAATGTGAGGAGATTTTGTTCATCAGTGATACTTATAAAATCTCTGTGAGGACCTGGAGAGAGGGGTCCTCACGGAGATTTTATAGGTATCATTTGCAAACAAACAAACTCTTGCTGGGTGAAGTGAGCTTAACGCCTGGATTGGCCCCCTGTCATGAGCTGTGCTCCTAAGGGCAGCCTAGATTCTCAGCCTCATCTACGTAGATTGTGTGGTCCAGCTCTGGCAGGGGGGTTGGACCTGATGATCTCCTCAGGTCCCTTCCAACCCCTAATATCCTGTGAGCCTGTGATTTCATTGAGCAGCACAGCTACAGCAGACCAGGGGCTTAGCTGTGGAGAGATCTAGTGGAAATTGACTGGATCAATATCTCTGTCATTACTTATGTCAAGTAATCACGTCCACAATTACTTGTATCAATGTGCCCCATGACATGCTAATTTATATGTGGCTACATATAGTATGTAGGGCATTGTGAGATTGTGCAGCTGCTTTCTTGTAGATACATTTTGAGGACAAGCCTTAGAAATACAAACAAAAAAACCATGACAATATACACAACAACAAAAAATTGAAGTCCCTCTTCTTCCACTGCATAAGAGCAGCAGACACAAGAAGAAAGCCATTTCACTGTTTTATAACTGCAGCTACAGACATATAAATAGACATAGAATAGACATACAAAGAAGACATCTCTGGCACACAAAAGAGGGCATGCTGGCAAAAAATAAAGCCTGAGATGCAGCTTGCACTTGGGGCCTGTGGTTTCTCGGGGAGTGGAATCAGACTGTGGTGGGTGCTGTGCTGCCATTCATAGTTTCAAGATCTTTCAGCAGAAGTTCCTCTTGACTTCAGCAATGTTTAATCTGCAAGAATATGGAATACCCAGGAGAGCGTGGATGCCCCTGCCAGCTGTCCTGCTGCTGCTCCTGCTTCATTCTAACCTGTTTGCATTGCTTCTGTGCTGCTAGCTCTGTCTCTCTTCGAGGCATTTCTCTGACAGCTATAACGCCACCTTTTTTTTCCTGTTTTACATTTACTGCTAGCAATACCACAAACCAGCATCCTGTTTGCTTTCTTTATTGCAGCTGCATATGGGGCAGAAGGCTTTAGGGACTTTCAGGCAATAATTCCCAAATCTTTTTCCCGTAAGTATATGCAAACTCAGCTCACTGCAGAGCGTTTCCATCTAGTTCCTGCTTTCGTGATTTTTGTCTGTGTCGTTTCGCTTCTCAGTAATGTACATTTGCCTGAGCCTTTTGTGTCGTGCAGATGTATTTTGGTTTAGCTTCACCTTAAGCCTACTTCAAAAGCCACCTTCTCCAAAACTCTGGCAGCCAAGGAGCCTGTAATGAGTTTACATCAATATATTTGCATTGAAATTGTTACTTTTAAATTTAGAGGGGAAAAGAAAAAGTTGGAGTGTGAGCTACAGAAAATCTGCCATGTGCTCAAGCCGCATGGTTCTGTGGCTTCCATTTGCCATGCTGCAAACAACATGACAGAATTGCAGCCCGTTAATCCTGCAGAACAGTGCAGATCACTTCTGTTCAGCCATTCATACCATTTTTGTAAATCATTCATTGGCCATTGATTCTTTTTTTCCCCTATATCTCTAATTTTTTCCTCTGTTTAAGGACATACTTTTTTTTTTTTTGGGGGGGTGGGTGGTGGTGGAACTGATGTTTACAATGTGTACTCATTCTGCCTTGCATATCATTTCCATTAGAAATGCAGTATTTGAAAAATCATTAAAATGCCCAGATTGGTAGACTTTATAAAAGGTGCCCAGCCAAGCAGCATTCACAGGATCACAGAATGATTCAGGTTGGAAAAGCCCCTTGGGATCACCAAGCCCAACTGATAGCCCTACTCTACAAGGTTCACCCTAAGCCATTATCTCCAAGCACCACATTCAAACAACCTTTAAACACATCCAGGGTTGGTGACTCCACCACCATCCTGGGCAGCTCATTTCAATGTCTGACCACTCTTGCTGGGGAAAAAAAAGTTACTAATGTGCAGCCTAAACCTGCCCTGTCACAGCTTGAGGCCATTCCCTCTTGTTCTATCATTATTTTGTATTGGAATGGGCTGCCCAGGGAGGTGGTGGAGTCACCGTCCCTCAGGGTGTTAAAAAACAACAACTGAACGAGGCACTTAGTGCCATGGTCTGGTTGATTGGATGGGGCTGGAGGATAGGTTGGGCTGCATGAGCTTGGAGGTCTCTTCCAACCTGGTTGATTCTAGGATTCTATTTACCTGTGAGGAGAGACCAGCAGCAGCCTCTCCACAACTTCCTTAGGAGTAGCTGTAGACAGCAATGAGGTCTCACCTCCGCCTCTTTTCACACTAACCACCCCCAGCTCCTTCAGTCGCTCCTCATTCAGAAATGTGAATACCTTAACAGGCAATGGTATTCTTGTCAGTCACACCCACACAATCCTCCTGCAAATCCTGAGCAGTTGCAGGATGTAGGAGAGAGGCATTTGTGAAACCTTTCTCTTTCAAATGAGTGAAAAGGTCTTTCACTCCTTGACATAATTATTGTCCATAGCTTATGTTATTGCTAGACCACCACTTTAAAGTTCCAGAGATCCTTTCCTTCTACTCAGAAATTCCTAATCCTGCTGTCCTAAAAACAAAATTGCCACTGTTAGAATTTTCTCTAAAGCTAATTCTCTCTCTTAAATTCTTCCTTCTATCCTTCCTCACCCTGATTTCTTTATCAGTGTTGGTACTTTTTGCTTTTCCATTGTCTTTGCTTACCCCATAGAACTATCTGAATTCAGTGCAAACCCTCTGCGATCTGCCAGGTGGAGAATGGTGCATTTTCAGTTAATTTTCACCCGTTGTCTTTGATGAGTTATTTGCTTTTACAGCTGTTTTGGACCAGTCCACAGAGTGGCTTCATTCTAGTTAGCCTGAATTGTCAAAAATTAATGTTGCACATGTAAAACCCTCAAAGTGACCTAAAACCAAACTTGTGACATTGTTTGGGTTCCCAGCTCCCTGGATGCCTTGTATTCGTGTTACTGATATTCGCTGTTCATTGCTCCATGTCTTACAAACTCATTGCACTGCCCGTAGAAATGTAGTTGTGTTTGCATCTTTTGTTATTTAGATGTATTGTATATGCTGTTTAGAACTTACCTCCTTTCATGTGATTGTTTCTTTGCCACCATATTTATCCTGCAACAAAACTGAGTGGCATCCTGTATTGTTTTTTGCAGCTGGTAATATTAAAATAGAGACTCAGAGTGATGAAGAGAATGGGCGTGCCTGTGAAATGAATGGGGAAGAATGTGCAGAGGATTTACGAATGCTTGATACCTCGGGAGAGAAAATGAATGGCTCACACAATGGCCCAGGCAGCAAGGCTATGTCAGGAGTTGGAGGCATTCGACTTCCTAACGGAAAGCTAAAATGTGATATCTGTGGGATAATTTGCATCGGTCCCAATGTGCTCATGGTTCACAAACGAAGCCACACTGGTAAGGCCTGACATAGTTTTTCCTTTAGTTGACAAGAATTGGCCGTGTATAGGAAAAGACTTATTTTCTGTATCATGTACATGCTCCCTCTTGTGAAATAACTCAGCGTTGGTGTGCATTTAGGGCTCGGTCATTCTCTTGCACCGGTTTTGGACAGCACAGGAATTGAGGTTTCCTCTTGATGGAAGTCCATCTGTTGGGCTAGAAACCATGCCTGTTGCTTAGCTTAAAATTAAATGAAAAACTCAAAATAAAAAGTCCAGACAGCCTATTTCATCTCTAAGAAATTTGTATTAATTGCTAAAGAAAAACCCATTTGGGGCCAACTCTGAAACTGACCATGGCCTAAAGCTTCTAGCAACACAACAAAGCTCATTATAGATCAATGACTGGCAAAATAGATGTGAAGAGAACTGTACTGGCAGTCTTAGTGAAAAAAAAGGTGTTCATTTTGTATCAAATGATTTATGGTGTAAAAACATGTATTATCACTGCCCCAATATGATGTAAAACCGTGTATTGTCACTAGTCCAATCTGGACTAAAGGGTTTTCCACTGAGACACTAAAAGAAACATATGGATGTTGTACTCCATAGAGGTGGCTTTTCCTTATACAGTGCTATGAGTCTTGACTCAATTTTCTAATTCTAAATAGTCTCAAATGAAGAGGTAAAAACAAATGAAGAAGTAAAGATCAGGGAGAGTCTCATCTTACTTGATATAAGCTGTGTAAAATTACGGTTCCAATCTAAACTCTCAGGTCATCCGTAGTCAGAGAAGGAGAACTGTACTGTTGTGCTACACAAGTTAAATGTCTCCATTTTTGCACAAATATTCAAATGAGAAGGAATTAAAAGTACTTTTTAAGGTAAGAACCTGTCCAATGGTTAGGTTCCACTGGAATAGATACATAATGGATATATAGATAGCGTCTTCCTCCACGCACCCTCTGACATGCTTAAACAGCTTCTCCAGAATCAGCAAGGAGTGAAATTAACAAAATCTTTGCAAAGGTCAGTGGAGAGGATCCATGAAAAGATGCCACATGTTGTCCATTCCCCAGTCTGTCAGTGTCACTGTGGCTCTCCAAGCCCTGGAAGAGTGTGCGCTGTTAGTGTAACATGGGTTAGCTGCATTCAGCAGCAGTTGTGGTGACAGTAGTGTTTTCATATTGCCTAGGAAGTTCTTTACAGTGAGAGTGGTGAGATACTGCCACAGAATGGAGGTGTTCGAGGCCAGGCTGGATGAGGCCTTGAGTGACCTGTTCTAGTGGGAGGTGTCCCTGCCTACGGCAGGGGGTTGGAACTGGATGAGCTTCGAGGTCCCTTTCAACCTAAACCATTCTGTGATTCTATACTTCAAAGTACTCTCCAATTCAATACGCTAAGTCCCTCTGCTGGGGAAGAGCAGACAGTGACCTTTATTGGAAAAGCCACAACTAGTTCTCAAAAGAAAGGCTGCAGCCCACTTCCTACACACAGCAAAGTGACTGGGGAGCAAGTATTTATTTTTTGGGGGAAAAGGAAGAAATTAATATGATCCTTTAAAACGTAGATAAAAAGTATATGGTAATTTACTTGGACATAAGGCCTTTTCCATATACCCAGGGGCTTGAAGACAGTGCTGTAGTTGTTGAAATAAAATGTTGCAACTTCAGATGGATTCGTAGGTTTTCATGCTTGTGCAGGGACACTACTTTTTTTACTAAAAGTAGGCTGTTACTGCTTTAGAGGAACTGGTTTGGGTCCCTGAGAGTCAGAGGCATTGCTTGCGTTGGAGTTGAATGACCTGTGTGGGGAAGCACCTTGATTTCTAGTGCAGTGGTTGGTACCTGGCAGACTGAGCCTCCACTGAATGAGCTGGACTGCCACAGCAGCATCCCCAAGGTGCACCTCACTGGTATCCCTGGCACAGACTTCCAGCTGCCCAAACTCCCTGTCTGGCAGAGGAACTCATGTGCCTGCCAAGGGCGCTCAGGCAAGGGCGGTTCCCGTGAGACTTCACCATTTGCAGAGCTCTCCCCTTGCCAATGAGACCCTCTTTTTAATCAAGGAACATAATTAAGTCCTACAGTCCATAATACAGTCCTACAGCACACCACAAGCTGCACTTTCCTCAGCAGGACACCCTTCTGTTACACTTAGTAAAACTAAAGAGCATGAAGGTGCACCCTTGAGTCCTTCCATGTAAAGAAGACTTCTTCTTTTCCTCCTAACTCTTCCCCAGCTCACCTACAAAACAGCCTTTTTGGGTGAGCTCTGACAGTTTCTCAGGGGCTGGCAAGATAATGGAGGCTTGGAGCTGGTAGTTTAAGTTAAAGGGACGTCGTGGGGAGACAATGGTGACTGCTTTTCCTCTCAACAGCACTATGGAAACCAAAGTGGAAATGGGATGTACTGTCACAGATATTTAACTGGCTACACCAAAGTGCATTTCAGTATGTGCCTGGTGAGGGAGGAGGCTCACAAATGAACTCCTTTGCTGCTGATTCACATACAAGCTGCACATCCATCCAGGTTTCCTTAAGTAAATATTTGATGAACTAACAAAACTCTAGCACACTGAAGTGCAGAAATAAGATGACAGCCTGACCTGATAAAAGGCATAATTACTTGTAATGAATACACCTCCAAGTGCAGATATGCAGAGCAGCACCTGATGTTCCCACCCCCACCTGTCTGCAAGCAGATTTACTGCACTGACTGCATCCTAGGCCTTATCTGCTGCTCCTGTCTGCAGAGTGAATCCCACTCACAGAATCAGAGAATCACAGAAACAACCAGGTTGGAAGAGAGCTCCAAGCTCATCCAGCCCAACCTAGCACCCAGCCCTGGCCAATCAACCAGATCATGGCACTACGTGCCCCAGCCAGGCTTGGCTTCAACACCTCCAGGAATGGTGACTCCACCACCTCCCTGGGCAGCCCATTCCAATGCCAATCACTCTCTCTGACAACAGCTTCCTCCTAACAGCCAGCCTCCACCTCCCCTGGCACAACTTGAGGCTGTGTCCCCTTGTTCTCTTGCTGCTTGCCTGGCAGCAGAGCCCAACCCCACCTGGCTACAACCTCCCTTCAGGTAGTTGTAGACAGCAATGAGCTCTGCCCTGAGCCTCCTCTTCTGCAGGCTGCACTCCCCCAGCTCCCTCAGCCTCTCCTCACAGGGCTGTGCTCCAGGCCCCTCCCCAGCCTTGCTGCCCTTCTCCGGACACCTTCCAGCACCTCAACATCTCTCTTGAATTGAGGAGCCAAGAACTGGACACAGCACTCAAGGTGTGGCCTGACCAGTGCTGAGCACAGGGGCACAAGAACCTCCCTTGTCCTGCTGCCCACACTGCTCCTGAGCCAGTCCAGGATGCCATTGGCTCTCCTGCCCACCTGGGCACACTGCTGCCTCATCTTCAGCTACTCTCTATCTGTACCCCCAGGTCCCTTTCTACTTGGCTGCTCTCAGCCACTCTGGCCCCAGCCTCTAGTGCTGCTTGGGGTTGTTGTGGCCAAAGTGTAGAACTCTGCACTTGGACTTGTTCAATCTCATCCCCTTGGCCTCTTCCCACCCAGCCTGGCAAGGTCCCTCTGCAGGACTCTCCTTCCCTCCAACAGATCAACACCTGACTCTCCTCACTGTCCTTCCATTTTCTCTAGCTTAATGCTGTCTTGCTTAGTGTTTAGGAAACTGGAGCTCTGGGAAGGAGAGAGAAAGCCTCTTCTCCTCCTTCCTGCTGAACCTTGAGGGTATATTTCCAGGCTCTGCTTGCCCAACGTGCAGATGTGTGCGCACAGGTATCTAGATTCCTTCTTTATGTGCGTGTTGCTTAAGTCACCACTTGTACCATCTGTGTCTTGTCCATTGGGTCTCAATGTCTCAAATGTATTTGGGAAACCTGCTACCCACTGAAAAATGAGAATGTAACAACAACCAAAAAAAGAGAGAGAGGAGACTTCTGCCCTTCTCTCACTATTAGGTGATTCTGCTGTTACATTAAGAAATGAGTGAGATTTTAGTTAAGGTGATAAATATTCATTATGAATGGGTGAATTCAGCCCATTGCAGGTTTTTTTTCTCCTGGGCCCATGCTTTTCCACAGCTGCACACCATGTGGTGGAATTTACAATCATGGAATCATAGAATGGTTTAGGTTGGAAGGGACCTTGAAGATCATCCCGTTCCAAACCCTCGCCATGGACAGAGACACCTCCCATTAGAACAGGTTGCTCAAGGCCTCGTCCAGCCTGGCCATGAACACCTCTAGGGAGGTTGTGGAGCACAGAATCCCTGGGCAACCTGTGCCAGTGTCTCACCACCCTCACTGTAAAGAAATTCTTCCTAAAACCCAGTTTGAATCTCCCCTCTGCCAGTTTAAACCCATTCCTCCTCGTCTTGTTATTACAAGACCTTGTCAGTAGTCCCTCCCCAGCCTTCCTGTAGCTCCCTTCAGATACTGGAAGGCTACTCCAAGGTCCCCTCCAAGCCTTCTCTTCTCCAGGCTGCAGAGCCCCAGCTCTCTCAGCCTGTCCTCACAGCAGAGATGCTGCAGCCTTCTGAGCATCTTGGTGGCCTCCTCTGGACTGGCTCCAACAGTTCCATGTCTTGCTTGTGCTGGGAGCTCCAGAACTGCCCTCAGGACTGGAGGTGAGGTCTGATGAGAGCAGAGTGAAGGGCGCAGAATCCCCCCCCTTGCCCTGCTGGCCAGAATAGACACGTGTCGTTGAGAAAATCACACACCAAGCTGACTGTTCAAACAAACATCATCTATTGTTTTTTTCTCTTTTCATCCTGTTCCTTCCTCATTTTTGACGGGATAGTGCCACACTGCAACCACCTCCATCCTAGCAGGTCTGGGAGCTTTGCTGGACTCTCTAGGCAGCCGTTCCTCACTCTGATAGTTGCAGCAGGGCTGACCAAGAGCCAGCCAAGCTCTGCGTAGTTTCAGGCTCTCCCAGTGGTAGCATCATTCCCTTTATAAAGCAGCAGGTTCCCTTGCATGTGATCCCACTGTAAGCTTTGTAGAAATATTTGCTGTGGAGCACTCTTGTTTGAAATGCTTCCTCTATTTGCCTTTTCCACTCAGTGCTATGCTTTGGCCTGTAATTAGGAGAGGGTTCACAGAACAGAACCACAGAACAGCCTAGGCTGGAAGAGACTTTAGACAGCATTTAATCCAACCTCTCTGCCATGGGCAGGGACACCTCTTAACTAGACCAGGTTTTAAGATCTCCTCAACTCTATTCCAGCCCATCCTCTTTAATTGCATGCAAACTTTAAAGCCCACAGGCATCTCTCCCTTCCTAGTGAGCCCAATTAACAGCAAAAGCAGTGACAATGTAAGGCTGTCCCTTAAATACTTCATATTAAGCAACCAAGAACGCTCTCAGACAAAAGAACTGATTTTGCCCACAGGTATTAGCAGGATGCATGAGAATGGTGAAGTATCAGGCATGTGACTCAAGGCACAAGGAGGTAAAAAAAGCCAAGGGGGGACAAAATTCAGATCACGGAAGGCTGCAAAGCCCTGAGGTTGTGCTCCAGGCCCCTCACCAGCCTGCCTGCCCTTCTCTGGGCACCTTCCAGCACCTCAACATCTCTCTTGAAATGAGTAGCCCAGAACTGGACACAGCACTCAAGGTGTGGCCTGACCAGTGCTGAGCACAGGGGCAGAAGAACCTCCCTTGTCCTGCTGCCCACGCTGCTCCTGAGCCAGCCCAGGATGCCATTGGCTCTGCTGCCCACCTGAGCACATGTTCAGCTACTCTCTACCAGCACCCCCAGGTCAAACGTTATGGAGAAGCAGGCATGCAGGAGTGGTTCCTGCTGATGCAGTGCTGTTACATTTACCTTTTCCTTTACTCCTATCTGGTACAACTAGAAACATATTTCACTTCCCAGAGGCTTAAGAAGAGACCTTGTCTATCTTAACTTTCAAAAGACTATCTAAAGTCTAAAGACCATCTAAAAGACTATCTGAGGTAAGAAAATGGATGTGTTGATTTTAACAGCACTAAAAGCACCCAACCACAGTGGTTTTTGCAAAGGCTGGTTGATCTGTTTGTTCAGTACCAGGCACCAGTTTAGGCAACTCAAAGCTGTGTCTCTGTGACTTTTTCCCCATGGCCATCCCAAGTGTAGGCCTGCAGAGCTTACGTGTGTAGCTCCTCTGTTCATACTTCAACTAGCAAAGGGCTGGGGCTTTGTCAGGGAAGTACAGAGCTCCCTTTTTCACTGTCTTAACTTGCGTGATTTTACTATCTCTTTCTCTGTCTCTTTCCTGATTTGGCTGCTTAGGGACAGACAGGTAATGGAGAAGAAATTGAAAGGGAAAATACAGGGAAAATGTAAATGAAAAGAAGTTATTATAACTGTTATAATGAAGTGCCTTTCATTTAAATATAAGAATGTAACGCTGAAATGAACTTGTGATCCTGAAATGCATTTTTAATGAGTTTCCTTTTTATTTTGCTGCTTCAGTGGCATATTTTAAAGACCCTTTGAAAAAAGCCACATTAAAAACCCCACCAAATGCCACAACATGCAAAATTGGATATTGGTTTATTCCAAAACTGCTGATCAGGAAGAGTGGCTCTTCAACACAAAATGTTGCAGTCACTTTATTTAAATGAGTTTGAATTTGCATTGTGATGTGCCATTCTGATTTAGAAAAAAAAAAATTAGATTTTCAGATCAAATTGACCCAGCCAGTGAAGCATTAAGAAACTGGCAGGTTTCGTCTGAAAGCCTCGTGTTATAGCAAACCTGCAGCTGCTGGAAGTCACAGAGCAGCAGTGGAAAAACAACTTTCTCGCTGAAGTCTTTCCCTTGTTACCACCTAGGATGTTTTTATGCCCACGCCTTTTCTCCCTCTTCGTGCAGGAGAACGTCCTTTCCAGTGCAACCAGTGCGGAGCCTCCTTCACACAGAAGGGCAACCTTCTGCGCCACATCAAGTTGCACTCGGGCGAAAAGCCCTTCAAGTGTCACCTGTGTAACTATGCCTGCCGTCGCAGGGATGCCCTCACAGGACACCTGAGGACGCACTCAGGTAAGTAGAGGTGTGCGACCATCCCGGGATCCTTGCCTCCATCACTGTTAGAGAGACAGGGGCGTACGTGGCCACCAAGCCTGAGAGGTCACACCTCCCTGGGGAGGTGAGCAGCCTCATGTTGGGCTTCACCGAGTCGTGAGCTGCCTGCAGTGTTCTAGCAGCAAAGAAATGACTGAACACATCTCGCGCTCATGATCCCTCACCAGAAAAGTACTTTTCCCTCCCGTACTTCTTGGCCGATTAGAAGTTTCTGTATGAGGGTTTTGTCTTGCAGCCTCATGTGCGTAATCTCTGTGGAGATTGATGGATGGAACTATGAACGTGAATTAAAACTGATGGGTATTTCAGCATCTGGATGGCATTTATCTGCCTGCAGTGTTTTAGCAGCAAATAAATGACTAAACACATCTCATGCTCACAGTCCCTCACCAGAAAAGTAGTTTCCCCCCCCATACTTCTTGGCTGATTAGAAGTTTCCATATTAGGGTTTTGTCTTGCAAGCCTCATGTGAGCAATCTCTGTGGAGATTGATGGATGGAACTATGAACATGAATTAAAACTGATGAGTATTTTAGCATTTGGATGGCATTTATCTGCCTATGGAGATAATATAAGCTCTAAACACAGTAGGGTTTAAGTAATGAAGTCTCAAAACCCTCGTTTGGAAGTCATTCTCAATCAAGGAGTGAATATCACCTGCAGCATTTAGCAGCAGTTATTTGTCGCACCTCGTTATTACACGTACTCTGAAAGAGAAAGGATGGGGAGAAGGGAGAGGGTGGGAGAGAGAAAGGTAATGGAAGGGGATTCAGCTGGAAATTATCAGTGTTTTATCTCCACAGTATTATGGATATCCAAATAAATACTTTTGAATAGCTGCACTTTTTCATTACCACCAACCTCTTACTGTTTGACAGAAGCCGTAGTCATATAGCTTCTGTGAAGCAAAACCAATTTATCATCTTGAAAGTACCTTTAAAGCAGAGGACTGCTCCATATAGATTCTGAAGCTAAGATGAGAATGTAAAGTATTTGGATAAGAGACCTCCAGATGCATTGCTGGAACTGACACTGGTAACTTTACTTGCAAAAGCTGACTTTGGGACCAAGTTCTGGGTGGCAGAACTGGGGGTCCCAAAGAGATTTTGTTTGTGTTGCACAAAAGTAAGGAAATTCTTCTCTAGCACACACAGTTAATAATAATATCCCTAATGTTGGTCCTGGATGCCCAAAATAATTTCCACTTCTTCTGCTCAGTCCAGAATCAATTCAGGAAAGCACAACTTTAAAACACTACTTCGTCTCCTCTTCCCTTGTGGTCAGCGATTTTCACGGCTGCAGAGTTTTAAGCATAAGCGCTCATGTACAGGTTGAATTGCATCTAGACACTTTTGGCAGGCTCTCAGGATTCTGTAGCTGAAGACACAACACATGAACTATGGATTGTGATTGTGATTAGTTCCTGCAGTTGGCAAATTGACATCCATATATTAGAAAACAAATTGAATGTCTGAGTCTTATTTTCACCTGAAAATCTGTCAATAAAGTTCAAAAGTTAAGCCATGTAAGCATCTAAAATGTTGAAATTACATAAAAGATGAGAGCCTTGTCATGCTAAAAGATCAAAGTGTGGTCCAGAAGCACATCAAACCCTACTGTTACTGTGATATTCCCGGGACTGCCTAGACCTGGGTTGATGTAATGCAGAAAAAAATCTTCATGCCATTTCTCTTGAATTGTCAGAAGGGGAAAACACCTGAAGTCTGACTCTGTTCTTGTGGGCTTAAGCTGGCTAATGGTTATGCCAGAACTGACATCCAGCCACGGGCAGGTATCTCTACGTGTACCAGCAGTCCCCTCATTGGGAAGTGCGGCGGGAGCTAGGCACCAAAGCGATTAGAATCATAACACCAACCAGGTTAGAAGAAACCTCCAAGATGATTGATTGACACTCAGACCTGAAGATATTTTGGCTTCTAACTTGTGTAGATGCTTTAATGTTGCAGTCCTTCTCTGGTGCAAACCTTATGGAATAAGCATGCAGCACCCCCAGAACGGCGCTCTTGATGCAAATAGATACAATTGGGTTCCCGCTAGTTGCTAGGGTGTTTTAAATTGCCAGAAGCTTTCTTCCGTTCACCACAGCATGGATTTATTTCTTGTAGTAGGCTTTTTTAACAGTTGTTCACACCATTATTAATATGCTCGCCTGTACCCCTTGATTGTATTTCCTCCAGTTGGGAAACCTCATAAGTGTGGATACTGCGGTCGCAGCTACAAGCAGCGCAGCTCTTTGGAGGAACATAAAGAACGCTGTCATAACTACCTGCAAACCATGAATATCTCCAGCAGCCTTTATTCAGGTAATAAATGTGTGGGGATTAATGCTGTCCTGTCACATACTCGGAAAAAGGAGTCAAAGCAGCAGTATTACCATCTGGGGTGTATTTTGCATGTACTCCATATGTGTGATATCACATCAGAATTGATTCTGTATTTGATAAGTGTTTGTCTGTTGCCTCATTCTGTTTAGCTCAAACAAGCTACAGTAACACTCAGACATGTAGCAAAACACATGCAAGACCTGGAAGGTTTCAGTTCACCATCTCAAGACAGTATGACTGCATCATCTCACCACCTTTCTCTTTTGCTTCATATAGAATCATAGAACCAATCAGGTTGGAAGAGACCCCCAAGCTCCTCTAGCCCAAACTATCACCCAGCCCTGGCCAATCAACCAGATCATGGCACTAAGTGCCCCATCCAGGCTTTGCTTCAACACCTCCAGGGACAGTGACTCCACCACCTCCCTGGGCAGCCCATTCCAATGCCAATCACTCTCTCTGCCAACAACTTCCTCCTAACATCCAGCCTAGACCTCCCCTGGCACAACTTGAGACTGTGTCCCCTTGTTCTGTTGATGGTTGCCGGCAGAAGAGACCAACCCCACCTGGCTACAGCCTCCCTTCAGGTAGTTGTAGACAGCAATGAGCTCTGCCCTGAGCCTCCTCTGCTGAAGGCTGCACACCCCCAGCTCCCTCAGCCTCTCCTCACAGGGCTGTGCTCCAGGCCCCTCACCAGCTTTTTCACTCTTCTCTGGGCACATTCAAGCATCTCAACATCTCTCTTGAATTGAGGTGCCCAGAACTGGACGCAGCACTCAAGGTGTGGCCTGATCAATTGTGAGCACAGGGGCAGAAGAACCTCCCTTGTCCTGTTGGCCCCACAGTTCCTGATCCAGGCCAGGATGCCATTGGCTCTTCTGCCCACCTGGGCACACTCCTGGCTCATGTTCAGGTACTATCTGCCAGCACCCCCAGGTCCCTCTCTGCCTGGCTGCTCTCAGCCACTCTGGCCTCAGCCTGTTGTGCTGCTTGGGGTTGTTGTGGCCAAAGTGTAGAACCCTGCACTTGGCCTTGTTCAATCTTTTCCCATTGGTCTTGTGAATGTATTCTTAATAAAGACTTAATATCAGTGCCATAGGTTGGGCTGCATAATCTTCTGCATGGCACATCTCCTACCCATCCTAGGCACAGATCAAAGGTCTTCCTTGACCATTGGAGCTAGCTCATTTAACAAGCATGAGCTATTTGCTTTTGCTCTCACCCTTTAAGCAAGAGGACTTTAAGCCCTAACTTAGGCAATTTGACTGAGACTGTCCAAAAAGGCTATTAATTGGCTGACCATCTTCTTGCCAACCTCCTTTAAAAGAAGACTGGGAGCCGTGAGGCACTACTGTGCTTCTCTGAGAGCTCAGTCTTAGGAAGGCCATTTCTTGGAGAGTATGAAATGTAAACTAGAGCAAGCTGATACTGAGCTTTGGAATATCTGTAACAAAGATCCTGCAGAACTATATGGGACTGTTTACAGCAAATAATCATGCAAAATCCCCTTGCCTGTGTAGTTTTACGTAGCAAATGCGGGATCCAGCTTCTGTGGTAGAGTTTGCACCCATCCAGTAAGTTCCATTCCTTACATACCTTTTCAACCCTGTCAGCACATGTTATTTGGTTTGTCAAATGACCTGCTTGAAATGATGCCTCATTTAATACTTTATGTCTGGACAGAAACCTGAGTATGGTTTTGCATGCTGTCAACTAATGTAAAGTGTATGCACACAATGACAGCAGTGTCATAGGCTGCGGTACCACAGTATCAGGGTAATAAGCGACGGGGGAAAGCAAGCTCGATACAAGCCAATCCAAATCCCATCCGCATCCAATCCCAATCGAATCCCTTTATTGCACCCCAGACATGGGTTATATACTTTTTTATCAGCAGGCTACACAGGAAGGTTACAAATCATCTCAGGCTCCGATTGGTTACATGCACCTGCGTTAGGACTACGTTAGGATTGCACACTACTTGGCATAGACACTCTTCACGTTCTCTCAACAACACCTATGTTGTGTCTGGCAAGTCTAAAGCAGCAGATAGGCAAAACCCACAGACTCCAGGCTTACACTTGTTTACATTTGCTACAGCAGCCTCTAAGGTCATTCCAACCCTCCATCAGCACTTGCTGAACTCTCTCCTGTCTGTGGCTGGACAATAGCTGCACCACAGTCACACAATTCTATAAAATCACTGCATTTAATATTCCTATATCCAACACAGCAGCCAATACAGCTGAGATGCTTCTGGCAGACAGCATGTCAGAGCAGCACCCCTCCTGATTTTATTGAGAACTGGAGAATGTATAAACAGAAATACATTGAGTATTATACAGTAGGCAGCAATACCTATTCCTGATAGAATTTAGAAGCAAATGTTCTGTACTGGGACTTGAATTTCCAGTGTCTGGCAGGTGGATATGAGTGCCTGCATGTGGAACATGCAAATCTGCATGAAGGAATAGCTGAACTACTCTTAAAATCTTAAGAAGCAAGAATGGTCCAGAGGAAAGTGGTATCAGGAGTCACAAAATCTGACCAGAAATACTTCTAGAGATGGATGTTCATTACAGGAGAGTTTACACTAGCTTAGGATGGAATATCTAATATCTCAGTGGGATGAAAACTTGGGAGGTGGGGTTCATGAAAGCTTCTGAACATTTTCTTGTTCCTTGCATGCCCTGAAGGAGCATTTGTAGATGAGAAAAAAGCATAGGGTTAGCTCTCAGGTTTAGATCTTGTATTTAACTACAGACTTTGCTCTTAAAGGAAATTAGTACTCAGTTAATAGATCAGCTCTTTACATTTCTGAAAAACTAAGCTTTCCTGCATTCTTCATAGCATTTTGTATTCTAATCTCTTCTACTTCACTGCAAACATACCATTCTGCCATGCATGCACTATTTCCCTTAAAACCTCAAAGGTTAAAGTGTACACTGAAACAGTTCACAGGTTCACAGGGTGCCAGGGGTTGGAAGGGACCAAAATAGATCATCGAATCTGGATGTGTTCCTCTGTGATCTGTGCTAGATGTGTGGTCCTGCTCTGGCAGGGCGCTTGGACTTGATGGTCTCCTTGGGTCCCCTCCAGCCACTAATATCCTGTGATCCTGTGCGTCCAGCCTCCCTGCCAGAGCAGGACCATACCATCTAGCTTAGGTCACACAGGAACACATCCAGACAGGCTTTGAAAGCCTACAGAGAAGGAGACTCCACATGCTCTGTGGGCAGCCTGTGCCAGTACTCTGGACCCTTACAGTCAAGAAGTTCTCCCTTGAATCATAGAATCAGTCAGAGTTGGAAGGGACCACAAGAATCAGCCAGTTCCAACCCCCCTGCCATGCCCAGGGACATCCTACCCTAGAGCAGGCTGCCACAGCCTCAGCTAGCCTGGCCTGAAACACCTCCAGGTCCTCAACCACCTCCCTGGGCAACCCATTCCAGCCTCTCACCACTCTCATGCTGAACAACCTCCTCCTCAGGTCCACTCTGACTCTCCCCACCTCCAGCTTTGCTCCATTCCCCCCAGTCCTGTCACTTGTGGCCCTTCTCTGGACACACTCCAGCACTTCCACATCCTTCTTGTCCCAGGGGCTCCAGAACTGGATGCAGTGCTCCAGAACTGGATGCAGTACTCCAGGTGGGGTCTCAGCAGAGTGAAGTAGAGGGGGAGAATCACCTCCCTGGAGCTGCTGCCCACGCTTCTCCTGAGGTGCAGCCTCCTGTGGTGCAGCTTCCATCCATTGCTCCTTGTCCTATCCCAGGGAGCAGTGAGCAGAGCCTGTCTCATACCCCTTCTGCCCTCCAACCCTCAGATAAACATTGATTAAATCCCCTTTCAGTCTTCTCTTCTCCAGACTGAACATCCCCAGGTCCCTCAGCCTCTCAGTTGAGAGTGAGTGAGTGTCCTGGGGTCCTAGTGCATTCCCCATTGTGTCTAGAAAAGCAGGAAGCTGTGCTATTGCTGTTCTTAGAATATTTCAGGGTGTGATATGGAGCCATGAAAGCCACAACTGAGGCCCTTTTCTTTTTGCCAGACTCAAAAAAAAAGAGAAAAGTTGGTATAAAACCCTGCTGGGGTATGTGATTTGCCACTCTGCTGCAGAGGGATTGCTTCTCACAGCTTTGGGAAAGTACTTTGTGCAGCAAACATAGGGGAAAAAGTCACTTGAAAGGATCTGAACTGTTAGAAGCTTTCCATCAGCTGGTAAATCTAACAAATATCACTGAGAAAGTACTTTATAAAGGGAGAGATCCAGCAAAAACAAGAAGGAGAAGAGGAGATTGCATTTTAACTCTTCTTTCTTTATAAGGAGGATTTTCAGTGTGACGTTAGGAACTTGCTGGATTTAATAGCACAATGCTTATTTTAGAGGGCTAGAATCTCACTGTCCATATGAAGTTCTTCTCTTACAGATACTATTTAGAGTGTTGCATTTGAACTGAGTGGAAGTCTGCTGAAATCCTATCAGGCCTTGTAGTGGTTTGGGTGTTACCTGCCCCACACACACACTTTGGAAATCACCCAGACTGGACTCAGCCAGCTCTGGAAATATGAATGAAGCTTATATTTACAGCTGGCACAATATACAAGCAGATATTTACAGTACATACAGTTATAGACAGAAATAGACAAGGTAAAAGGTAACACAGAAACACAACTCCCCTCCCAGAAACCTGAGTCCCCAGGAGGGGCTCCCAACCACCCTTCCACCTTCTCCCGCCCCTCTCCCTTACCCCAGACATTGCCTTTGCCCCAAGGAAGAATGGAGGGTCGGCCAGGGGGGTTAGGAAGCAGGTGGATTAATCAGAGGGATGGCAGCTGAGGTTAGAGGGAGAAATACCCAGAGCTCAGGCAGTGCCCCAAGTGCGAATTCCTTATCTATGCTTACACTCTTGTTCTTATACATCTCAGCAAGCCTATGAGTGAAGTAGACATCACCATTGTTTCTCTTTCACAGCCTGAGATCTAATCCTCACCCAAACATTCTAGCTAACTTCAAACTAGCACAGGCCTCTATGAAATAGCAGAAGAAATAGCTTACAAAGTCCTAAAAGGGTCGGTGAGAACCCTTTGGTCACTTCTGGGTTTTCATTTGGAAAGATGAAAGATTTTTTTTTTTTAATTTCTTTTTTTTTTCAGTTCACAGAAACAAAATTACAAATTACAGCAAAATAATTGTCAGGTTGGTAGCTGCAATGGGTTGGAACCTCCCCCCCCTCCAGGCCACTTGACTAACTCAGACGGTTTGGGAAGTAAGATGAAGCTCTGCTTAGAGCACTGCACCATTTATAAGCCTATATGCACAACATGTGTATAATATGTACAGGTGGTCACAGTTATATACAAGTTAGAAACCATACAGAAAGCCCAGACAAAAGCAAACTGCCCAGACAGGTTGAAGGCTACACCCACCCTCCCCTTCACTATTTCCAACTCTCCTTCTATCTGATAAACCCACACAGAAACAGAGTGGAAACTCATAGCTTATGTGATTAGTTGCTGCAATTAGAGGTGAGGTGTCAGAGCAGACTGGGGTTAAAAGAAAAGGTGATTAGATCAAGTGACCCAGAGTCCAGACAGAAGTGAGTGGGACAATGTCCCAGGAGAGAATCATAGAATCACAGAATGTCAGGGGCTGGAAGGGACCTCGAAAGTTCATCTGACCCAGCCCCCCTGCCAGAGCAGCATCACCCAGCACAGATCACACTGGAATGCATCCAGATGGTTCTTCAGTACCTCCAGAGAGGGAGACTCCACAACTCCCCTAGGCAGCCTGTTCCAGTGCTCTGTCACCCTCACAGGGAAAAAATTCCTCCTCTGGTTCACTTGAAACTTCTATGCCTCAACTTCCACCCATTGCCCCTTGTCCTGGCATTGGGCATCACCCAGCAGAGCCTGGCTCCAGCCTCCTGGCACTCACCCTGCACATCTTTATAGATGAATGAGGTCACCTCTTAGTCTCCTCCTCTCCAGGCAGCACAGCCCCAGCTCCCTCAGGCTCTCCTCAGAAGGAAGAGCCTACATTGTTTATGCTTTGACTTTTTATCCCACTCAGCAAACCCAAGAACGATACAGACATCATCATTGTTTTCTTTTTACAACAATGATCTGATTTCTCTTGTTAAAATATTCCAGTCAGCCTCAAACCAGCACAGTAGCAAATTTCAGGAGGTTTCAGCTGCAAAGGCTGGAAATTAGTACATAATTCAATTTATCACTTCATTTTCCAACAGCAGCTTTAAAGGTTGTTAGAAAGTTGAATACGCAGCTTTCTCTGGAATTGATTAGAAGTTGAATGTTATTATATCCTAAACATATATTTCTTAATCATTTCAACTTTTAACTAGAATTTCAGTCTTCTGGTTCCCTATTGTCGTGGCCTGGCCTCAGAAGAAGGGTTCTTGAGAGGTTCTTTAGGGATACCTAAGGAGTGATGTCAGGCAAATTGACACCAAAATAGCTGGAACGATTACGGATTTATTAATTGCCTGCTTGTGCAGATCACTTTGATCATACAGTGGCTCTTAAAGCAGGTGAGGTGACTACCTCGTATGTGTCAGAGAGAGAGAGAGGCATGGAAAGAGAAGTGAAATAAGACCAGAGGTGAGAGGAGAAAAGCATTGCCACTCCAATTGCCAGCAACATCCTATGTGGTCCATGTCTTCTTGGTAGTGGGGGTACACTGACAACTCATGGTGCTCACTTTTCTTCCTGAATTTCCCTTCATTCCCCACCCAGGGGAGGTTGGCAGTGATGTTCCCATAGCAGCACAGATCACATGTAGCTCCTGTGATGGTGCAGGCGCCCTGGGGCTCCAGTTGTTCTTGGGGTGTCTGTGCATGTGCTCTGGCGGTGGCAAAATGGTGAGCACCCCAAACATTCCAGGTGACTTCTGCTTCACTTCTGTGCAGGCTCAGTTACGAAGGTGGCAGCAATTCCCTTGAGCTGGCACAGGTATAGGCACTCAAGCTGTGACTGAACCACAATGCCCTGTCATGGTTGTTTGAATACAAAGAAAGGGTAGCAGAGAAGCAGTCTGCTTGAGACAAACTCCTATGGCAGCAGAGGAGAAGCTTAAGACAAATTGCTCTGGCAATTCCACAGCTGTTGAATGGAAAGCTTAAAAACATTGTCTGTTAGTCTCTTCCCAAAGTGGTATCTGGAAGCCTTAGCTAATGTGAGATGCTGGCATGTGCTTGATCAATGATGACTTGGTACCATCAATATCTTTTACATATCTTCTGCAGCAGCTTTCTGACCAAATTCTGCTCATGCCTTGCAATGGTCAAAGTCCTTATTGGGCTGGGCCATAATTCCATGAGACTCTGTGCCACTGTCACTAATACTGTCACTGTCACTGCTGTATGTGCTGCTTGCTGCACTGGGGACTCAAACACTAGTTGTGTACTCTTTCAGTTTGGTCTCATGGAGCATTTTCTAGAGTGTTTCACCTGCTCTTTCCAGTTGTCCACAGGATCTGGTTTCCATATCTTTTGACACTGCCACAATCATCCTTTTAAGGCAGTGATATATTGCCAAAACAACACTGCATAGGAATGGCATGCTCTCAACTATTAAGCACACAAGTACTAGAGTAATGGGTTCTGTGAACCAGTAAAGTGATAAAACAAATTCTCAGCAGGCATCTGATCCAAACAGCCTAAAAATCACCTTTTGTTTCATCCTTTAACAGCAACTCAGTTCAGGAACAATATCCCTATGCTAGTAGCAGGTAAAAGGAACTTATTTCTTTCCTGTCTCTGAACTCCCTCAACAAAAAGCAAGCAAGCAAAGAAATGGAAAAAAAGAATTTAAAAAGAAAAAAGGTTTTGTGATGTCACTGCATCTCACCTTACCTTTAGCTGTTGGAAGTCAGAAATGCCTTTCCATACATTTTTCATAGTCATTGTACATTTGCATACATCTCTTCTGTAGGAAGGTACTGAGGTAAAATGAAGGTGAAAGTCTCCCTTTGCTAGAGCCTCACTGCTAAGCTGTTTTATAGTTCTACAGTGTCTCAGCAGCAGGAGGAGGTTGGAAAACAGGTTTGAGTATTTGAAATAGATGTGACTTTAGCAACCGAAATTGGTATTTAAAGTACATCAAGGAGGTATAGAAGTACTTGCTGGGGGGAAAAAAGAGGGTGAAGAGAAGCGTTGCAAGTACAAGTAGCTTACAAGTGCATCTCCCACTGCTAAAGATGAGGACATTGAAGGAACAATGGTTATACACATGGATCTAGTGCCTGAACATGTACACAGATTCATCAGCAGGAGGGACTTTGTTACTTCTGTTACGCCAAATCGCCCTGTGCCTGCAGTGGTGAGCTCCTCCTTCCAGCCGGTTGGCAGCTGAAAGACATTGGCTGAGAAACGCTCACCTGACAACAGTAGTTCCTTTAAAATGGAACAAACGTGCCTAACCCTTCTGATGTCATTTGATTTCAGTCATAAAAGACGAAACTAACCAGAGTGAAATGGCTGAAGACCTGTGCAAGATAGGGTCAGAAAGATCCCTCGTGCTGGATAGACTAGCAAGTAACGTCGCCAAACGTAAGAGCTCTATGCCTCAGAAATTTGTTGGTAAGAGTTAAACGTTTGCTGTCTCCTAAAAAATGAAATTAAACAAAACCCCTCCAAAACATCTCTCAGGATTTTTAGTTTTGCAGTATTGTTTTGCTAAATTAGCAATATCTGTCTCTGTAGAAGCAGATACACTGATCTTTGGGATTATAACCAAACCAAAACGAACACAACCCAAACAAACAAAAAAGCCCTCAACTTCTCCAGCACACATCTCTGAACATTTGATTTTCCACATACGGAGAGCAATTTTCAACTCTATTTCTTGTCTTTTTCCTAATGCTTATAAACCAGACCAATACAGGATCTATTCAGACTCCTGAATCTGTGTTAAACAAACAAAGACAGGAATAGAAGTGTCCTATCAGGAAAGCGTTTGACCATGCTTTCAGGGTCATTTTATTAAGTTCTTGGCTGACACCCATGCTGGGCATATTGGTCTTTGTGGAAGCACTTATGAATAGTTGAGCATAAGCCCGATAAAAATCTTCACCCCTTCATAAAATCTGTATCCATTTACAGCCCCAAACGGTCACGGAAATAAAGAAACCTATGTCTTGGAATAGTACCCAGATTAAAAGATCTTTGGGTACACTCTATAAATGATGAAAAAAAAATTGCTGCCCGTTTGCACCTGGTAGTTTTTGCTTTAACACTAAAGAAAAGTAGGCTGTGCTTACCAAAATGGAGGCTACACCTATCTTGCTCTATTTGGTAAGCCTGCATGAAGTAGTGGCTATGTCAGTTTTGTAATGGTGAGCCACACAGGCAATACTTTCTTAGCTATACAGAGTGATAGATGGGTGATCAGAGGACAGCACCTAGTTAGACTAGTGTTTCTCTGCACATTCACTGATGATATTATTCAATAGTAGACAATCAGAGAAAACCAAAGCCTTTAAAACATAACACAATAGGAAGGTCTTTGTTCAGAAGTTAAAGGCAAAATAGATACCAGCTTGTGGGACAGAAATTCCAGCTATCCCTTCTTCAATGAAGACACAAGCATTTCTGAGACAAGGGGAAGGCAATCTCTGCTGCTGCAGAAGGTATAACATGAGGTTTCAAAGGAATGTCTAAAACTGTTGATAGGAAATGCTTATGCCTGTAAAAGGACAAGAGGTGTAACAGAGGTAGTTATCGAAAACACATCAGCTGTGTGGCACAAACTTCATTTATTGAAACACTCTAGTAACTGATTGCGTTAGGCAATCTCCCCAGGGAGACCAGAAGTGTTAAAATTAAGAAGGTGCTACCAAGTATCCTGTTCATGACACATCCTTGGGCGTGGACTAGGTTTTTTCATCCTCCTATTCTCTTTTCACCCTGAGAAACAGTAAAGGCAGGCAGCTTAGCTAAGAGTTTCGGGAGGACAGGGTTTCCTGTCAGCCAGAGTGCAGTGTAGGAAGAAATCTACTGACAGCAGATATTTGCAGGAATTAGCTAACCTTCTGACAAGTCCTTCCCTTTACACTCCTCACCTGCTATATAATAGGTATATTTGTGATTAACACAGGGATGAGCTGGCTGGTCAGGACAGCTTTTGGGTTGTAAAGCCTGTTTATTGCTCCTGTACATTACAGTGTTGTCCCAATCCCTGTGATGAATTCCAAGGAGATGAAGCAAATGCCATCCTTTGTGTAAGGGAAAGACTGTTTACTGCTTCAGTTGTTTTTCTTAAGGCTAAATTAATTATCTTTCAAAAGTGAGATTTTCAACACATTCTTCCAGTTACCTGTAAAATTCTGGCTGCATTGGGAACTGTACTAGCTCCCAGACCCAAAGCCAGAACTGGGCCACCCGAACTAGCGAGTGAGAACTACAGGAGAGGTCGATGTGTGGGCATCGTGTAAATAGAGTAGGCAGCAAACAAAAAAAGGGTTTAAAACAAACAAACAAACAAACAAAACTAATGAGAAAAAAAAAAGGGCAGGAAAAAAAGTGCCCACATGCATTGAGTGCATTTTCACTCTTTAGCTACCTGCTGCAGAACCCTGAGTGGTCTAAAACCTGATGTGCATCAAATCTTTAGCAGTTTCCTTTACTTATGCTCTAATAACCACAGAAATGAGCTATTATTTTAATGTCTGCAAGTATTACCTGCATTGCCCAGATGTAGAAATGCTACCTGCCTACCTTAAATTTGTGTCCATTCCAGACACCCTGCTTCAAACCAGATTTTTTTTAATGAGTACTTGATCCTCTCAGTCCAACTACCAAATAGTTATGCTACATAAAACAAATACTACCCAAGCAATAGCTGTCAAAAGCATGCCTTCTGGACGCCCAGATTTTTGTGTATAGTGAAGAGCAGTCCCACTTCCCAGTCCCGCTTTTCTATGGTACGCAGTGCCTCTGGAATATAAACCAATTCGACCTCACTTCTTCCTCCTTCACTTAAGAGTATACATATCAGGAGCTTTCTGTATTTAGTTCAAGAGTCTTTAGCAATACCTGGTTTGAATCTTAAGCCTCAAACTCTGCCTGAACACTACAGCATTAAAAAGGATAAAACTTGAAGATTACCCCAGTAGAGGGGTGCTCAAATTGGCAGAATAACAAAGAAAGGGAGGTAGAAGCTTGTGTAGTGCAGCCAAGTGGTGTCTATAGCCTACATCCCCTGCAGGAACTTAGTGTTTCTTTCTCTGCTTGCAGAGCGTGGACAAAACAGTACAAAACCCCGTGTGTGGGAAAGACAGATAGCAGGACAGGACATTCTACACTTTAGCCCCATCATTGCAATAATGTCGTGCTGGAAGCATTCTGAGCTCTTCACTGACTCTGAATAGTCAACTTGAGCAGAAAGTGGGTGGGAAATTGCTGATAAATTAATTTGCAGCTCCTCTGACAATTTTTTCCCATGCTCCTGCTAGCATTTATTTTAGACAAATTAGGACTTTCCAAGGCCCACTAGCAAATGTCACGTTGCTTAGGAAAGGGTGACAGCACCTCACACAGATGTTTGTGACTTGCAGTGAGTTTCCCAACATCTACTGAGCTGGAAAATTCATCCAAACTTTAAACAATGCATCATTGGTAGTCCCTAGGAGCCTGAGGGTATCTTTGCACTCGCATAGATTTATTAGTGGCCTGCTAATAATGATGCTGACAGTTAATACCGTTTGAGAAGACTGATCAGGTTCAAAACATCAGCATCAGTGCATTTAAATCCCACTCTTATATCTTGTTTAGTCCTGCCTGTCCAGGAACTTTGAGAAGCTGTGATGAAATTCAATACTAGGATATTCAACTGCTGCACTCCCATTTTTGGAAAAATTAGCAGTCTTCTCTTACTTTTGGCAACCCAAACCAGAGCTGAATTTACAAGTGAAATGTAGTTTGGCTCTGTCTAGGGCTTTCTTACTTCATAGAAAAAAAAATATATTCCAATGACAAATATTATTTGTGGTTTTTTTCCCTCCTGTGGTTCTTGATTGCTCTTGTAGGTGGTCACTCTTCAACACCAATTTTAAAAGAATATGAGTAGCTTCTGGTAATGTGTCTAATATAACTTAATTAAATCACAAAGTGGAGGGGTGTACAGGGGTGGGGAGGAGATGGCAATAAGAAAAGTTTTGGGTTTTCTTTTATTTTCACCAGACTGACATATGACCACACTGCCAGTGTGGGTTTTTTGTAAGAAACCGAAGTTCTAAACCAAGAACTTACAATTTCATGTCTAAAATTGTAATGTTTTAAGGAGAAAAGTTGATACTGTGCTTCATGCTCTGAAGCATGAGGGCCAGGCTTACTGTAACTGTGCTGTGCTATGTTGTCTTCACTAAGCACAAAAGCATGCCTCAGCTCACTGTAGGAGGCAGATGAGGAGGGCCATTTCGAACGAGAAAGGAACAATGAAGTGCTCAAATCTGTAGCTCTGTTAAGTCCACATGTAATTGTTTCCAGAATCTGTTTTCATCCGTTTGCTTTCCCACATACCTGAAATTACTTCACAGGTTTAAAAAACAAAACAAAAAAGTCCAAAACAAAACAAAAACTCCAACCAATCCAAAACCTCAACCAACCCAAACCAAACAAACCAACAACAAAAAACAGGCAAACAAAAAGCAAGGCCAAAGGACTATTTTTCTGACCAGCTATATCAGGGAATTCTGAAAACCTCAGGTAAATTTCAGAGGTGATTTTGGTCAATGTTTTTTCCTTTGTGTTGCTATTTTATTAATCTGTGATGATTGGTTCCTTAATTACATAGAAATTGACCCTCTAACTCCTGACTGTTTTTCACTGTAGGTGAGAAATGCCTGTCCGACCTTCCGTATGACGCCACCACCAACTATGAGAAGGAGAATGAGATAATGCAGACACATGTTATAGACCAGGCCATTAATAACGCCATTAGTTACCTGGGGGCAGAGTCCTTGCGGCCCCTTGTCCAGACACCACCAGCTGGTTCTGAGATGGTGCCCGTCATCAGCCCCATGTATCAGCTTCACAAACCTCTCGGGGACAATCAGGCTCGCTCCAATCATGCCGCTCAGGACAGCGCAGTGGAAAACTTGTTGCTGCTTTCCAAAGCCAAATCTGTCTCCTCCGAGCGAGATGCCTCTCCCAGCAACAGCTGCCAAGACTCAACAGACACGGAGAGCAATAACGAGGAACGCAGCGGTTTAATTTACCTGACAAACCATATAGGTCCCCACGCAAGAAATGGTATCTCTATAAAAGAAGAAAACAGGCAATATGATGTCTTGAGGGCAGGTACTGACAATTCCCAGGATGCTTTCAAAGTGATCAGCAGCAATGGGGAACAAGTGAAAGCTTACAAGTGTGAACACTGTCGAGTTCTGTTCTTGGATCACGTGATGTATACGATCCATATGGGTTGCCATGGGTTCCGCGATCCTTTTGAATGCAACATGTGTGGCTACCACAGCCAGGACAGGTACGAATTCTCTTCCCACATAACTCGAGGGGAACACCGTTTCCACATGAGTTAAAACTCCTTCCGCGCAGACCTAGCCTCAACAGCTGTGTTACAGGAGCTGCACAAGCCACAGAAGCAACAAAGCACAACTCAGCTAGATAATAGAAATAACAAGAGAATGAAAAATTCAGCTATTTATCTTCTCCCACAGGAAAAGATTTTTTCCTTTTGGTAGCATGCATTGCAAGTCAGTTTTCTAAAATGAGTACTCGAGTTTTTACTGGAAATGATTGATCACCAAAACCCTTCAGTCATGTAAGTAGCTTTTGTAGTCATGTAGGTGAAAGCCCTTCCCTTAACTGATGCTTCTTGCATACCTCCCTTGCCAAAATTGTTTATCGTGTGCAGGATGCGCTGCATGGACAAGGATGCAACGGGCAGGAGTGGCCAAGCTCTTAACACCTCTAGTGTAGGGCTCCTACACAAAATGTATGGGGTTTTTTTGGCTTCCTGGTAGTATTTGACTCTTTTGGGAAGATTAAACTCAGCTAACGATCTAGGGGGCCATCTCAGATGACTTCACAGACAGCTGGGGTGGGACAGGACATCCCAGCCAAAGGGTTCTGAGTTGCTTTGGCTGCAAGAAGTGAAATGTTTCCACCTGCAAGGATGCTGCTGGTATTGACATCATGGCATGCCTTGTTTGTGTCACTAGGCAGGCGAGCAGGTACGTGAAAGACAGCCCACACTTGTAACATACCATGTGAAGCATGATTTGCTTTTGATGTATAGAAAAAGGGTATTGTTGGCTCTCTAAATCAATGTATTCTCTCCCTGTCCAGTAGAATCCCACTTTTCATTAATCAGTCCCTTCTCTCTGCATAAGCAAGTTACGATGTATTTAATTTTTCCTCCTCTCCTCTGTAGGTTTTAGTTGTTTAGCAAAGTGTGATACGCAGCTGAGCCAAGCACAAGCTAGTTACACCTGCCGGGACAGCCTCTCTCTGCACATTGTTTCACCTTTTTTAAACTGCCTGGGAAAATACCCACAAGTCCCTCTCTTACAAGTGGGGCAAAAAAAAATCTCTGTTTTTGCTTGCACGGTAGATGTTCTCTTGTAGATTCTGTGGCACTACTTGTAGATGTTGCACTTAATCATTTTCAAAGCACTGTGCTGAATTAAGCGGCCTTCTCTTTTCTTACTGGCACTTGTCGTTTCATGAGGGACCAAGCTCCACAAAGGTGCTGAGAACACTGGATTCCCATTCAGCAAACCATTTCACTGTGTGCTTTGAGTTACTCTCTTTCACTGGTCAAACTAATCTTCAGGTTAAGAAAACCTCTGCTTTGCCGAATGGGGGCCAGAGACTGCAGCATTTGGCAGAATGCAGTAAAATCTAGCAAGAGATTTCTCCCTGGTGGGTTCTGCTGCAGATACTGTAACTTCAGTTACAATAAATAATGATCAATACATTTTGACTCCAGCTGGTATTCAGAAAAAGTGCTTAAAAATAATCTTCTACTAATCTTCCTCTTCCAAATAGTTCATTCCCCTCCTGAACAGTACTTCAAGACTGCGGGGGGTGGGGGAGAAAAAAAAACAGAACAACGTATTGCAGATGTTTAAAAATCTGTCCTCAGTGCTGAAATACTTCCTGGGCAGCACTCCTAGCTCCTCTTATCAACTTAATGTATAAATGCTTCCATTCTGCTTAATAAACAGCTATTTTGAAATAAACACAATCATACAAGCAACGAGGTGAGAGGTCTTGTCATGCGGTGCCACATTCTGCATTCACGAGTGCATGCAAGCACGTGGCTTTATCATCACAGGGATGAGTGCTTGTACCTGGGCCAGGCTGGCCTGATCCGTGGAGCTGTATTTGATGAGCGTTTCCTATGTGCATGTATGATCACAAGCACGCTGAGTGCCTCCTCCTGCTTGCGCTTTTGCAGGTGTAAGCCAGGAGCAGCACCACCAAAGTTAGAGGAAAGATACTGATGAAATTATGAGTTACTAATGTACGCTTTTACAATCCCCTAATTTAGCTTTCCACATCAGCTGTGAGACACGGTAGGCACAGAGGTGTTTTGACATGGAAAGGGCAAGCTTCCATGCCTGCTTAGTAGCTTGGTCACCAGCTCTGAGTGCTGTGTGTAAACACCGATGCACCGATGTTGGACTTGGTACTCACACACGTGCCCACGACAGTGAAAGCAAATCACTAGTGCGTGTAAGGTAGGCTAACATGTACAGGATGGCAAGTGATCCCCTAGAGGATGAGTAAACTACAGGCCCAAAGGTGAGCCGCTCTGTGCCTGCATTAGAACTCAGTTGCTTTAAGAGACACTCATAGCTTCTGGCCTGAACCACTGCTCAGAGAGTGGACACAGGGAATCCTTGGCCACTTTCATGCCCAGATGTGTTTCTTAGCATCAATGTCTGCTGCACATTCAGCTTCACGACAGACTGTACCTAACAAGGAGGTATACCTCATGTTTTGCATAGGAATGACCTGAAGAGGACCCTGAGGGGGTGAGGAGTTTCCTTTATTTTGGGGTTTTAATAAAGTTTAAATGGTTTGTTTTTGATTTTTGATAGCTGTTAGGGGATGTATTGAGCTGTTCCTACCCCTCTCCATTTTGAAGTGACACCAATCAAGAAGGGGAAAAATAACTTCCCAGCCTTGCTGCAGTGTCCTGTATGAAGTCAGATGCTGGCTGTACAGAAATATTCCACTTTTAGTGCTCTTACATCTTTTTGCTACTGTTGTTAGATTTAGGCCTCTATATACCTCCCCCATGTATTTCTTTTTTAAACCTTTCCTTCTAGAACACCCCAGACTATAAAAGAGAAGGGGACAGAAGCTTACTCAGGTGGTTTGTTTCTATTTTTCCTTTGCTTTTGCTAAAATCCCACACAAATCCACACTCATTAACTGTGTAAACAAGCACAGCTCCAGTGGAGTTTAAAACTGCCTTGAACTTAGCTCTGAAGTGTAATTTCTGACGAGCAGGTAGGTTCGCTGCCTTTGCAAGATCTCTGTGCACACGTGCACATGTGGAGCTTCAGCATCGCTTTTCTCGTCAGCAGGCACATGCCCTATCCATGGGTTTGCCTATGATTAATATTTTATATACATATGTATGTGTGTATATATAGCTAAATGGTTCATATGACACGATGAGCCACTGCCAGTCACAGTAGGTTTGTTTCCTGGGTCTGGAGTTTTCTTATTTATACTAGAACAGAATATGTCGATGTTGTATATTAAACAGTACTGTAGTATAAGTGTAAGACACAGTGTACCAGAGGGCATAGTCTAAAGGTAGGAGTCTCCATGAAAGGGCTTTTATCCAAGTTTCTGTTCTCTGCTGTGTATTTCTTCCCTTTTTTGTGTGCAAAACCATATTCCATTTGTTTAGAAACAAGTGTTTCCCTAACTTTATTTATGAAAATATGCAAGGGTAGTGTGGAAATAGGATGCTCTCTGTGTGTACATCAAAATGCCATTAGGTTTATGTCTTTTTTTTTTTTTTTAAGTAAAATCTACTGCTTTCCAGCCCTTCCTCAGACACTGCCTTTTCTAATAGAAAAGTTGTATTTACACACTTTTTTCCCCTGTGATTTTATATTGTAACTTCATTTTTATTTGATAACAGTGTATTTAAAAAAAAATACAAGTTTCATAAAAATTGGAAATGTTATTAAATTATGTCTGCAAAGTGAGGTGTATCTTTTAAGACATGAGACCATGGTAAAAAAAAACAAACAAGCCCCAGAATATTTCCATCACTTACCTAGTGATGGGTGAAGAAGTTTAGCACAGCTGAGGGCCCTGTATCTGGCGGGGGGGGTGGAGGGTGGGGGGTGGGTGATGACTCTGTGCTGGGGGAGAGGCAATGTCTGGTGAGATACAGGTAGACTGCTCCATGGGCGGTGAGGGGTTGCTGAGCATCATACACAGCCTCAGCCCCTGCTGCCACACATACAGCATTCATCATGGGGAGTTAGTCCTGATAAGACAGCTTCAGCTGAAGAGCAAATCCTAACCTGGCCACCTCCTGTCCAGTATCCCCGGCCACAAAACCCACACACTTTCTGCAAGCAGTTGGCTTCGAGAAAGTTGCTTCCTTGCCAGCCCTTTCCCTTCCGCCACCCAGCCGCAGTCATTACAGTACACAGTTACTGCTGCGAGCAGGGTCACGGTAATGCAAAACAGGGCACCGAGAATGCATTTCTACTATTGGCCATAACAAAGAAGAGCTCCCTGCAGGTGTCCCTGTTTGCTTCAGATTCCAGCACAGTAAATTTCACATCACATATTTAATGCAAACAAGGATCACTGTTCTGCTTAGAAAAAGCACTGTTTAGAAAGTTCTGGAAACCAGAAAAAAAAGAAGAAAATTAGATTAAATTAGATTAAAATTAAGACAGTGAGATTAAAGCAAGCCCTGGACTCTAATGGTATGGAATTCAATACCACAAAAAAGGTCTTTTACTCATTCCCAAATCTAAATGTACCTCACAATACCATGATGTGGCTTCATCATAAACTATAGCTCCTTTTCCCTAACAAGGAACCTTTTTATGGTATAACTCTTTCGCTCATCATCATAGCTAGTCCTTATGAAATGAAATAAAGAGCAAGCTTCTGTTTCGGCAGGTGGCTCTTCTGCAAAGTAAATATGGCCTGGCTAACAATAATAGACCAAATGTAGTATTCTCAATCAATGTTATTAAATCTAGAGACATCCACAGATTTAAGCACAAGTCTATGTACCCCAAAAATCTATTTTGAATGGTTACTCAACTATTATGCTTAAAGGCTTTGTTAAAAATGATCACATTTGCTTTTTTTCCCTACTCCAATAACTTGATTAAACCATATGAGAAATTGTTGTGGGGGCCCAGACACAAATTGTTATCCAGACGCAAACATATGGCAACCAAGGGTGAATACTTTCAGTCTTGCGCTCCCAGACAGGATTCCCAATCCACGTGTAAGCATCTAAACAGCAAGTAACCAATGGTCTCTAGTCAGTCTTTGAAACTAGGAAGCACATGAAAACATACAAGATTCTTTTAGCAGAAATCAGAACTCATACCCAGACCTGGACCTTGCAGACCTGATTTTTTTTTCATCAGAGGGGGAAATAACCTGATCCATCAAGCCATAGGAAAAGCCCACCGTTTCTATGGTTATTTTATGCACCTGATTCATGGGAGGGCATGCAGGGGAGTCTTAACTTGTGCTTGTTTTGGTGGGCTTCAAGGTGTCAGGCAGAGAGGGGCAAGATGCATGGAGAAGAGGACACACAGATACCGGCTTCTTGACTTCCTGGTGTTATTTGACTCTTTAAGGGAAGATTAAACTGGACTAAAGAAGGAGGAGACTGCCTCAGATGCCTTAACAGTCAGCAGGCATGGAACAGGACACCCCAGCCAAAGGCTTCTGAATTGCTTTGGCATTAGGAAGTAAAACATTTCTACCTGCATGGGTACTGCTGGTATTGACATCACAGAGTCACAGAATGTTAGGGGTTAGAAGGGACTTCCAGAAATCATCGGAGTCCAGCCCTTCTGCCAAAGCAGGATCATGTAGGGCAGGCTGCAGAGGAATACATCCAGGTAAGTTTTGAAAGTCTCCACAGAAGAAGATTCCACAACCTCTCAGGGCAGACTGTTCCAGTGCTCCATCACCCTCACCATATTGAAGTGCCTCCTCATGTTGAGGTGGAACCTCCTGTGTCCTGGCATGTACCCACTGGTCCTTGTCCTATCTCTGGGCACCACTGAAAAGAGATCAGCATCTTCATCTTGACACCCACCCCTCAGATATTTATGGACATTAGTAAGATCTCCTCTCAGCCATCTCGTCTCAAGACTAAATAGCCTCAGGTCTTTCAGTCCATCTTCAGAGGAGAGATGTTCCAGTCATGCAGTCATCCTTATAGTTCTCCATTGGACTCCCCAGCAGATCCCTGTCTTTGGGCTCTTGGGGAGCCCAAAACTAGACACAATATTCCAGGTGTGGTCTCGCTAGGGCAGACAAGAGAGGGAAGAGAGCCTCCCTAGACTTGCTGGACACATCTTAACGCACACCAGGATGCCATTGGCCTTCTTGGCCACAAGGGCACATTGCCCATGGACGACTTACTGCCCACAAGGACTCCGAGGTCTTTCTCCAGCTGGTTTCCACCATGGCATGCCTTGGTTGTGTCACTAGGCAGGCAAGCAGGTATGTGATATAACACTCCTGTAATATACTCTGCTTTTAATGTATAGAGAAAGGGCATGGTTGGCTCTTCCTTGAATAAATGTGTTCTCTCCCTATCCAACTGAACTCTGCTTTCCACCAAGCAACCCCTTCTCTCTGCATACACAAGTTACAATGTACAACATTTATCTGCCTTTTTTTTTTTTTCATATAAGGTAAGGCCTCGCTGCTTTAAAGTTTGTCCCAGGACACGAAGCAATTCCTGGCTTTATCTTTCCTGACCACACATACGAAATGTGAGTGATAGAGGGCAGCTGGTGCCACTGGTGGCGGCTGCAAATCACACAAAGCAACGCCTTCCGTCCCTTGGGAGAGAAGTGAAGATTCTGGTTTGTGAGCAGTTAGAGAAGAAAAAGCAAAACAGAAAAAAAAAAATCTACACCTTGCAGCAGACAGTGAGCCTGGGGCTGGCAGGGTGAGGAAGTTAATCAGCACCAAGCAGGCTGTTCGGGATGAGGCCAAACAGATGGCTCGCCTGTGAAACGGCAAAACGGGAAGCAGATGTGGCCACTGCTTCTCCCCATGCATAACTGGGAACCAGCCGGTTGGTGAGGAAATTTGCATAACAAGGATAATTTGGTATCAAAACTGTCCCTAGAAGTGATCTGAATGGATCTGGGCACAGTTGACAGTTTTCACTTCTTGTTTCCCACTCCACATTCAAACTGAATACGTTGTAATTTTAAACCTATTGTTTGGCTGATGTTGCTCTCAGTTACCTTCTCAGGAAACCTGATGCAAGTCTGGATGACTCAGTTGCTACTAAAACTTTTGGGATCAAAATCCTGATCTCTGTTCAGCCACTTAAAATTTTAGTGATCAATTTCAGTGGATGTTGATTTTCAATTTGAAGTCCACAAAATTCACATCATCCTATAAGCAACAAGGGAAAGCAAGCCTGAGTTAAAACGCTCTCTGCATGCACTGCAATCGGCAGAGCCTGAATACAGTTAGGTCACCAGCCTGGACTGGTGACGTAACTCATAAGCTCTTCCTCATAAGCTCATAACTCATGAGCTCCTCTCATAAGCTCCTTCCTACCAGGAGCAGAGCCAAGAGCCACAGAGAAGTCCAACATCTCTCCTAACTGCAGTCAAGGTAGAACGGGCCTTCAATGGCAAAACCTCACCAGCTGGTCAGAGCCTTTACACCTGCCAGAGCTGCCCAAAAAACCTTTGCAAAAGCCCCTGAGAACAGCCCATTAACATTGAAGGGGCAAGTTTAACAGGTCGATAGGATGTACCACAAGTAGCTGAGGTGTTGTTTTTTTCTGTTCCTCCCTATTTTGTTTCAGATAGACATAGTAATGTCTACTTGATTGCAGCTTTTACTGCAATCATTTCCTGTTGCATTAACAAGAACTAAACACAGTTTTTACTACACTACACAAATTAGAGATACAAAATGCTCTGCATATTTGTGCAAGTTCAAATCTGGATTCAAACATGCTGGGTTTGTTTCTCTGATAGCCTTACCGTACAAAACATATCTTTACTGTCTTAGGGCGATTGCTGTGCACAGCAGTGGGAGAGAATATAAGCCCACACTCCAGTTGTGTTACAGAAAAAGAATCACAGCAGGTCAGGGCCTGGAAGAGACCTCAAAAGCAGGATCACCAGAGCAGATCACCCTGGAATGCATCCAGATGGTTCTTCAGTACCTCCAGAGAGGGAGACTACACAGCGTCCCTGGGCAGCCTGTCCCAGTGCTCTGTCACCCTCACAGGGGAAAAATTCCTCCTCTGGTTCACACGGAACTTCCTCTGTCTCAGCTTCCACCCACTGCCCCTTGTCCTGGCACTGGGCATCACCCAGCAGAGCCTGGCTCAAATCTCCTGGCACTCACCCCTTACATATTTATAAACATGAATGAGGTCACCCCTTAGTCTCCTCCTCTCCCAGCAGCACAGCCCCAGCTCCCTCAGGCTCTCCTCAGAAGGAAGATGCTCAGCTTCCATAATCATTTTTGTGGCTCTGTGGTAGACTTTCTCAAGCAGCTCCCTGCAGGGCCCAGAACTGGACACAGTACTCCAGATGAGGCCTCACCGGGGCATAGTAGAGGGGAAGGAGAATCTCCCTCGACCTACAAAGAGGGAGTAAATACTTGATGAAAACATTATTGTGGCCACTTCAGAAGCAGTGCTGTATGAATTTTTGTACTGTTTGTCTAAGCACAGCATAGATGCAATTTCCCTCTCCACCTCCCTAGACACAAACTCTTTATTTTTGCATTGCATCCAGTCACTTAGTTCTAGAGTGATAATAAATATAGTATTTAATTTGCATAGTCTAGCAAATGCACATGGGAACTGCACACATGTATTTAGGGTTGGGGTTTGGGTGTGTTTTTTTGACTCATTAAATATTGGTATGACTTATAATGATTACTTCTGCTTTGGAAACATCTGTCTCGCTATCTTTTGCAAATGTAATCTGCCTGAGCCACAAGCCACTTTTATAAGGTCTAATGTTGATATTAGGACAGAAGAATTTCTCCTGCAGTAACCAGAGTAAACCTGGACAAATGAAGCCAATCAAGCTGCTGAAAAACACAGAATATCAACAGCCCCTGAAGTTCATGCACATACAGCATGCTGCTTTTCCACAAAAGATTGGATCCTAATCAGCAGAAAGAACAGAAATAGGCAAGAAGAAAAGCTACAGTGGTTTTAGGGAGACAATGAAATGCATGTATTAGCACACAAAGCAGTCTAGAATCACAGAATCAACCAGTTTGGAAGAGACCTCCGAGATCATCCAGTCCAGCACTTCAAAAGAATTCCAAAGCCCACACCAGGAGAAGGAGACTATAAGCATCTGCCTGGGTTTCGTTAAATAGCTGAATTATAATTTGGTCATTGATGGTAGGGGCAAATGTACCGCAAGTGATAGGAAGACTAGAAGGGGAAATGAAGAGTGATAGAAGATTGGGTGGAAAAATTAACGCATTGAGTTCAGCAGTTATGAAATTGCTCTCTGCCATCAGGGCTATTACCACTGAATTAAGAAAAACCCAAATGGGTGCATTGCAGGGGGAGAAAGCTTCTACCATTCTTAATAGTTGCATGGCTTCTAAACTGTGGAATAACTGGCCTCCCCTCTTGCTTATCCTTAAGTCTAAAATCAATCTGAAAACCAAAACTACTTGTTCAGGTTTTAGGAACTTGCTCCTCTACCCAATCCAGCCAGCCAGTGCAGGTGTTCTTGCCACACATCCATGCTTCCTTTTTTGATTCAGTGCCTGCAAAGTGTCACAGAGTGAAAATGACACAGTGTGAATACTATTTAACAACTCCTATCATATTGTTGCTAACAAGGGGGAAAAAAAGGAGAAAACTCTCTCTTTTCTTAATATCCCAGGCTCCAGAGACACACAGTCCTGAAGATTACTCATTTGTGTCTCAAATACTGAAGATGTGCAGCTCTGTTTACTTCGCCGGGGGAAGGGAGGTGAGTGGGACACACATGGGTGGATAAGATTACAGTAAGCACAAATGCCTCTGAACTGAAAAGGAGTAGCATTCCATCCTATTATCTTTATACTTCTCCCAGAGCTTCCAAAAGCCAAGATACAGCTCCCAAAGAACTGATAAACAGCAACACTACTGTGAAATTTGTACATTCCCTGAAAGCAAAATTGTAGCAAAAACAAACCCAAAACAACAAAGCCCCTGAATCCTTTATGCAACAAGTGCAAAACATTCCTTACAGAGAAGAAACAAACACTGCCCAGTGAGGTTTTGAGGGCGGGTAACCAGGTCTTCCAGCACTTCCTTCTTCTCCAGGCCCCTCCACTGGGTAGTATACTCAATAACCTGGGTTTGAAGATGGTTGCACTAACTCCTAGCACTCATGAGAAGGCCACAGGTCTAAGAGTTCAGGCTTTATATCCCATCAAGGCGTGCATGTGCATGCGCTGCATGCATGCCTAGTTGAAACTCTTCTATGATTGTAATATTCTTAAGCGGCTGCCAGGTTTCCTTCCACTTCCTTCTGGAAGGAAAAAATATCAGGACACCTACTTTTACAGAGTATTTTAACCAAACATGCAGAGAATCCTAGAATCATAGAATCAAACAAGGTGGAAGAGACCTCCAAGATCATCGAGTCCAACCTAGCACTCAGCCCTATCCAGTCAACCAGACCATGGCACTAAGTGCCTCACCCAGTCTTTTCTTGAAGACCGCCAGACACAGCCACTCCACCACCTCCCTGGGCAGCTCATTCCAATGCCAATCACTCTCTCTGCCAACAACTTCCTCCTAACATCCAGCCTAGACCTGCCCTGGCACAACTTGAGACTGTGTCCCCTTGTTCTAGGTGGTTGCCTAGGAGAAGAGACCATCCCCCTCCTGCCTACAGCCTCCCTTCAGGTAGTTGTAGACAGCAATGAGCTCTGCCCTGAGCCTCCTCTGCTGAAGGCTGCACACCCCCAGCTCCCTCAGCCTCTCCTCATAGGGTTTGTGTTCCAGGTCCCTCACCAGCTTTGTCACCCTTCTCTGGACGCCTTCCAGTACCTCAACATCTCTGTTGAATTGAGGTGCCCAGAACTGGACACAGCACTCAAGGTGTGGTCTGAGCAGTGCTGAGCCCAGGGACAGAATAACCTCCCTTGTCCTGCTGGTCACACTGCTCCTGAGCCAGCCCAGGATGCCATTGGCTCTGCTGCCCACCTGGGCACACTGCTGCCTCATCTTCAGCTACTAGCTACCAGTACCACCAGGTCCCTTTCTTCCTGACTGCTCTCAGCCACTCTGTCCCCAGCCTGTAGCGCTGCTTGGGGTTGTTGTGGCAAAAGTGCAGAACCCTGCACTTGGCCTTGTTAAATGTCATCCCATTGGCCTCTGCCCACCCATCCAGCCTGTCTAGGTCCCTCTGCAGGGCTCTCCTACCTCCCAACAGATCAACACCTACTCCTAGCTTAGTGTCATTTGCAAACTTACTGATGCCAAATCCTTTCCATGATCAATTGCTTAAGTTAGACAACTTTGGCCTTGCCATTTCCTTTAAGTGATGCATAGGTAGAGAGGGGAAAAAAGCTACTGGAAAAAGGTCCAACGGACATAGAACGAGTTGCCCAAATAGCAGTTTCATCACAACCAACTGATTCAACAAATTTGGATGGTTCTCTAAGTCTTAAAAGCACAACGAAAAAATCACTGTGTTTACCCTCCTGACTGACTCAGGAGAAATAAAACAAAACAAAACAAAGCAAATGGGAAAAAATAGCCACAACAGGGCAACAGCCAAAGAAAATGAAGCCTGTGCTGCCTTTAGTCAGCAGGCTAATTTACAACAGAAAACAGAAGGCTCACTGGAATCTTCACACAAATACCAACGTGCAAAAGCTGAAACCTCAGATAAGTGGTGGAAAGAGGGTGGGATTTCCAGAAAATAAGGAAGAACTCGTTACACCCTCCTTGTCAAATTTTGCAGGATCACTATAGCTTCTCTGGAGAAACAGTATGTGCAGAAGGGGAAAGGAAAGGTTTCCTTTTGGTTCTGCTTCTTCTACATAAACTGTTGCCTAATTTCCTTTGCAATTTTAGAGAAATACTTGACTCAGAACCCCCAACCTTTCCATTTCTGACCATGAGGGGTACCTGTGCTTCAAAGCCTCTGGTCATTTCTGTGCTTTTGTAGTACAGGCATTAGAATTTGATGACTACCAGACCTTTTTTCAACCCCCAGGTTGCACTAATAACAAGGAAAAGTCCCTGGGCCAGTGTGAAGAGGAAGGATGGTGCCATTCTGCAGCTCTCAGCAGAACCTCCCCGAGAGGCATGCAGGAAGAGGGACAAGCGCCTACGGTTGTGTTACACCAACAGCAGAAGTTACACAGCCTGCCTTGCTCAGTGTTTTCTGAGGTTGTAATGGTTTAGTGCAAGGGCTAAACTCCCTCCCCAGTCCCCCTCCTGTCTCCTCTCTCCTCCTCCAGGAAGTTCCACCTCAACACAAGGGGGAACTTCTTTACTGTAAGGGTCACAGAGCACTGGAACAGGCTCCCCAGAGAGGCTGTGGAGTCAAGAATCCTTCTCTGGAGCTTTTCAAGGCCTGTTTCTGTGTGACCTGAGCTAGATTGTATGGTCCTGCTCTGGCAGGGGGGTTGGACTTGATGACTTCTTTGGATCCCTTCCAACCCCTGACACCCTGCAAGCCTGTGAACTGTTTCAGTGTACACTTTAACCTCTGAGTTTTTAGGGGAAATAATGCAGGCATGGCAAAATGGTGTTTGCAGTGAAGACATCCTGTGATCCCTATCAGGAGATAAGAAAGGAAGAGGGGGAAAAAAAGCAGAGGGAGAGTTCTCACTCGATTTACACAGAATATTTTACTCCTCTGCTACAAAGACATCAGATTAAATCAGTACATACAGAGAACAGAAGGAAAAGGAAAAGGAATACCTGTCTGAATCCTGTGACAGGCAACGACACAGCTGCCTGAGCAAGGCCCAGAAAGACAAAAGAACCTGAGACTCCTCTGTAGGATCATAGCACCTCACAGATGGAAATGCCACAGTCATAAGTTCAGTATTCTGAGAGCAAAGAATATTATGTGGCTCTAACCACTACATTTTCCAGCCCTGATTCCACACTGTTCTGTATCATGCTCAACAGCAGTAAACATCATTATATATATGCACATCATTTTCTATACACACATATATAATTATTTATATATACATATGGTTTATAGGTATAGATATAAATAGATACAGATACATTCTGTGGCACACAATACATTTTGCCATCTTCCTGTATTATCCACCAGGGGCATCCTGGTCCTTGGGCAAAAGCAATCCCACAGATGGGTTTGCCTTTACCTGGGACAGAACTAACCCCAACCCTCTTCCCTAGGATATTCTTTCTGTGTACCATGGGAACTTCATCACCTACAGCACGTGGCAGCTTGCACTGGGCAGGGCAGGCCTGGTGAGTAGATCCTCTGGTGCTGACCAGCTGAGTGGCTTGTGTTAAATGTGCATCCCTCCTCCAACTGTTTTAAGCATGGTTTCTAGCAGGCCGTTGTAGTGCTCAACTCTCCCAGCAGCTGGAGCATGGCAAGGGCTGTGGTGCACCCACTCGATGCCTTGCTCCTTGGCCCAAGTGTCTGTGAGGCTGTTTTGAAGATGAGTTCCATTATCTGACTCAACCCTGTCCCAGGGCACCGTGTCACTACAGCACTTGTTTTTCAAGGCCCAGGATGGTATTTCAAGCAGTGGCATGGGGCACTGAATGTGTTTCCAGCCATCCAGTGGCTGCTTCTACCGCTGTAAGCAGAAAGCATTTGCCTTGGCACGTTTGTGGCACCCCTGTGTTTATGTTTCAGCCATTGCCCCCATACCACAAAGGCTTTCCCCACTTGTGTGCTGCAATCAAACAGTCCATTTCACACTTATGAAGCACCTGTGCAATAGTGTCCATGGTTAAGTCCACCTCTCCAGCCCAAGCCCATCTCTGTTGTGTCTTGTAGTTCATGGATTAAATGTAAAACCATGGAGAAGAAACTCGCCCGAGGGACCAGGGAGTCATAGAGGGAAGGCGCAGGGAGCTGTAGCATGCTTGCTGCATTCCATGCCCTGCATTGTCCCTGTATGAGGAGCCTGCCTTGCAGCCAGCTCTCCCTGGGATTGGCTCTGGGCACCTTGGCTCTTAGCTGCTGCTTCCCCTTTCAGCGGCGCGGGGGTAAGGCCTAGCGGGTGGGAGATCCACTTCCCGCTGCCTCCCGAGGCCTCCTGCCCAGGCCCTGGCGCAGGGGGGCTGGGCGATTGCTGAGCCTGTCTTTTGGACACCTCTCCTTTTGCCCTGAGTAGCTTTTGTACTTGCTTTGCTTTTGCAAATTACTTCTGCTTAACTGCCGGTCCTGTGTGCTTGTATTTGCTGCTCCGGAGTAAATTCTGTCTCAAGCTGCTCCAGCCCGAGCCAGGACTCATCTCCTCCTTGACAGCCTGAGGCACTGTGCTCTCATCGACCAAGGGCAATGCAGGAGGAAACCATGCCAGGCCTGGCCCCTGGCCATCAGACAACTGCCTTAGGGGCATTAATTTGCCTTCAGTCTTCACCAGGCATCTGCAGCCATTGGGCTTCCTCAGGGGGCAGGTGTGTAGTCCCATGGAACACCCCGGCAAGCTTGCTAGCTTGTCATTTGAAAGGCAATACCTAGGAGAAGAAAACACTAAGGCATGAAGGCAGTGGAAAGGTGAAAGTAAATTCACACATCATTATTAAAAAAGGAGTTAAATTGAAAGGGAGTAAAAGAAGAAAAATAATTTCTGCAGAAAATTGCACTTTGCTCATTCTTGGCTTCTTTAGCCCAAGCCTGCTTCTGCAGCAGGACAGCACTGGGGGGAATGATGGTTGATGTGAAAAACACTGACATTTGCAGCTAGCTTTCTAAAGAGTTTTACTATAGTAATAAGAAAGCAAAGCCAAAACCGAAACAACAATAGGAAAAATCACAAAATAGAATCATAGAATCAAGCAGGTTGGAAGAGGATCTGGTGATCATGGGACTAAGTGTCCCAGACAGGCTTGGCTTCAACACCTGCAGGCACACAGACTCCACCACCTCCCTGGGCAGCCCATTCCAATGCCAATCACTCTCTCTGCCAACAACTTCCTCCTAACAGCCAGCCTAGAGCTGCCCTGGCACAACTTGAGGCTGTGTCCCCTTGTTCTGTTGGTGGTTGCCTGGCAGCAGAGCCCAACCCCACCTGGCTACAGCCTCCCTGCAGGCAGTTGTAGACAGCAATGAGCTCTGCCCTGAGCCTCTTCTGCTGAAGGCTGCACACCCCCAGCTCCCTCAGCCTCTCCTCATAGGGCTGTGCTCCAGGCCCCTCCCCAGCCTTGCTGCCCTTCTCTGGACACCTTCCAGCACCTCAACATCTCTCTTGAATTGAGGGGCCCAGAACTGGACACAGCACTCAAGGTGTGGCCTGACCAGTGCTGAGCACAGGGGCAGAAGAACCTCTCTTGTCCTACTGCCCACACTGCTCCTGAGCCAGCCCAGGATGCCATTGGCTCTCCTGCCCACATGGGCACACTGCTGCCTCATCTTCAGCTACTCTCTCCCAGCACCCCCAGCTCCCTCTCTGCCTGGCTGCTCTCAGCCACTCTGGCCCCAGCCTGTAGCGCTGCCTGGGGTTGTTATGGCCAAAGTGTAGAACCCTGCACTTGGCCTTGTTCAATCTCATCCCATTGGCCTCTGCCCACCCATCCAGCCTGTCTAGGTCCCTCTGCAGGGCTCTCCTACTCTCCAACAAATCCACACTTGCTCCTAGCTTGGTGTCATTTGCAAACTTACTGATGCTGGACTCCATCCCCTCTTCGGGATCATCAATAAAGATATTGAGTAGGACTGGGCCCATGTCCAATAATCATACAAAAAGCAGACCTGGAAATAACTTTTGCAAATATGTGTATTTCACAGAAGGCATTTTTTTAAGGTAGCCTCATATTAGTTTGAATTTTAATTATGTATCAGGAAAAAATAAATAAAATAGGCATTAGGGATTGGTTTATGGCAGTCTTCAATAAATACATAACACATTTTTGGACCTCACATAGGATCTTAGCCTGCTTTAGACACAAACATTAAATACAGGATCCAAGGGTGCACATCTCTGCACTCAGAACAGTTGTGTTGCATGGCATCACCCCAGACACCAACGTGAGACTTCTCCCCAGCATGATTTCAGTAGCAGCACGTTCAGACCCAGAGGACAGAATGAGAAATCAGTTCCTCCCTCTTCCTTCAGACAATTGGTCTTTAAGGTGAAAGCTCCCTTCAAAAGAGGGGTCTAGAGTGACATACAGCTTTCTTCCCAACAGTCCATGCCACCACTCTGTGCCACTGACTTGCCAGGGATTTTTCAAATGGCACTGCTGTTTTGAAGAGCAGATCTGTCTTGCAGTAATTGTTTAGTTCACTTGACAAGAAAAGGCATGGCCGAACCAAGGACTCTGACTCAAAGAGCATACGCTTCCTGTTGTTGGCAGAAAGCGAGACTTGATGCTGTTCCCCCTTGCTTCCTTTAAAAACAGTGCCAGGAATTGATGTAAACTGGCTGCAAAGCATCTGACCCACAAAGCAGAGAAGTGAGAAACTGTAGGACTCGGGAAGATAGAGCAATTTTAGTCACCTGTATCTAAATATTTATGGGGTTATAATACATTTGATTGATGATCATGGACATCATAAGCAATCTTCACTTAAAATGTGCTCATGGGGCTGAAGTCCCCAGCAGCTCTGCAGGATTCTTTCTCCAGAGAAATTAGCCAAATGGTTCTTTAGTCATGAAAACTATATATAACACCGACCACAGATAACGCATGCCCTCTGCTGCCCAGGCAGCTCTGCGGAGTATCAGCAGAGGGATTGCCGAGCAAGCCAGTTGACCACCCAGTGTGAGTTCTGTCTTCTGGCACTTCTGTCAGGTGGCTCAGGACATGGACCACTGACAGGTGTCTGACCCTGTTATAATAGCACTAGTGAGGCAAGAACTCCGATGAATTGGGTCTGCGGAATTAACTGGACTCAGCTCCTGCTACCTACCTGTTAGGTCTCTACATTTCAATGCCTTTATAGGATCTTCATCCTGGGAGAATGCTCACATCAGCTCATTTAATCTGCTAAAATTCCCGAGACCAAGGAGCTGTTTCAACACAAATGCACTTCATAGAATCATAGAATCAAACAGGTTGGAAGAGACCTCCAAGCTCATCCAGTCCAACCTAGCACCCAGCCCTGGCCATTCAATCAGACCATGGCACTAAGTGTCCCAGACAGGCTTGGCTTCAACACCTGCAGGCACACAGACTCCACCACCTCCCTGGGCAGCCCACTCCAATGCCAATCACTCTCTCTGCCAACAACTTCCTCCAAACATCCAGCCTAGACTTCCCCAAGCACAGCTTGAGACTGTGTCCCCTTGTTCTGTTGCTGCTTGCCTGGCAGCAGAGCCCAACCCTACCTGGCTACAGCCTTCCTGCAGGTAGGTGTAGACAGCAATGAGCTCTGCCCTGAGCCTCCTCTGCTGAAGGCTGCACACCCCCAGCTCCCTCAGCCTCTCCTCACAGGGCTGTGCTCCAGGCCCCTCCCCAGCCTTGCTGCCCTTCTCCAAATACCTTCCAGCACGTCAACATCTCTCTTGAATTGAGGGGCCCAGAACTGGACACAGCACTCAAGGTGTGGCCTGACCAGTGCTGAGCACAGGGGCAGAAGAACCTCCCTTGTTCTGCTGCCCACACTGCTCCTGAGCCAGCCCAGGATGCCATTGGCTCTCCTGCCCACATGGGCACACTGCTGCCTCATCTTCAGCTACTCTCTCCCAGCACCCTCAGCTCCCTCTCTGCCTGGCTGCTCTCAGCCACTCTGGCCCCAGCCTCTAGTGCTGCTTGGGGTAGTTGTGACCAAAGTGTAGTACCCTGCACTTGGCCTTGTTCAGTCTCACCCTATTGGCCTCTGCCCACCCATCCAGCCTGGCCAGGTCCCTCTGTAGGGCTCTTCTAGCCTCCAACATGTCACACCTGCTCCTAGCTTGGTGTCATTTGCAAACTTACTGATGCTGGACTCCATCCCCTCTTCCAGATCATCAATGCAGATACTGAACACTTGTATCAGGATTCACTTCTTTTCCTGTTCCCAGTCTATTACAGCATGATACATAAGGTAAAATGAGCCTTTAAAAATCCTACCTTATTTAACTAGGCAGTTCCACCGGCCCATTTCAAAGCTTCCTCAAGAAATAATCTTCTCAGAAATCAAAGTCCATCCAAAGAATCAACAATAATTCTTAGTAAAATGCCAGTAACAAGTGCCTAGCACTGGGTGATTTTAGGTGACAAAACAAGGCAAGGTAGATGTGGCCAGGCTTGGGCTTTCCCTCAGAGGCTGGAGTTCTTAGGGAACAGGTCTCCATCTAGTGGTAGGTTAGAGAAACGAGCAAATCCCTGAGACTGCTCTTAGTAGAAACGCAGTGCATTTGTTGTGGATCATTTCTTTCTCCACACATGTCTAAACCTCATATAGGACAGACTGAGCAAGCTGTCCTTTAGCCTTGCCACATCTGTCCTAAAAGCATTTGAAGTCACCTGGTTCACATATCTCACGGCACATCTTTTCTCGATGACAGCGCTGTGCAAAAGACATCCCCAGCCTGTGGGTGGTGGGAAGCAGAAGCACTATTCCCATCTGTATCTGCAGGCAAACATGTTCAGGATATTAGGACTCATCTATGCACAGTGGCTACATCCCTCGTAGTGGTATAAACAAGGCAGTATTGCTTTTCCACCACTGAAAGAGCCAAGACTCTTAAAGGATACCCTTTTTAATGGGGGGCTACGTTACACTTTCCTAAGTGTAAATACCTAATCCTTCTAGATGGTCTCCAAGACCATTAGCAGACCCATCATTTAATTTCAAGTGCCATGGGGTTTTCACCTTACAAAGGCCAGTGAAAATTTCAGGGTGCAGTATTGCAGTTTCAAAAGCAGGCTAACTAATCTAAAATTGGAATTTTCTACTGGTACAACTTGAGGAAAACCCCTGCTCCTGGAAGCTTTTCTTGCATGGCTTTGGTGACAAGCATAAAAACAGTCCAATTGTATTTCTCACTTGATCATTCTGCATATGCCAGTAGCCAAAGTGAAGCTACAGACATGTTCAGAAGTAGCTCAGAATGCAAGATGCCACCTGACCCATGGGGTCTACAAGGTAACTCAAAGAGAGATGTTGCTAAGGAGTAAGACAGACCATCTAAGGTGCACAGATGAAAGCTCCCCTTTCTGTTCCCCTTCTGCCTGCACAAGTCATGCCCAGGTGAAAACGGCAATGGCTCCCCTTTTCCCCAGCATTCCTAGAGTGAGGAGGCATTGCATCATCTGTCAGCCTGAAAAGAACAGTCAGGATTTTTTTCAGCATCCCTGCAGCTGTCATTCACTTTCTTCTACCCTGTTTCTGAAAGAGATCATTGCATTCTTCTTGCTGCTGCATCTTCCTCTGCCACAAGTTAATAACTCAATATTTCTCTAGTAAGCCTTGGCAATATGAGGATATGAATAGAGAACACATCTCACTTTCTGTGAGTCTTTTGCAACTCTTGTGTGATACTTTCTGAAGATAGACATTACTAAATTGTACCAGTGCACATGTTATTGTAAAACCATATTCAAAGTTATAGACAAATGCCAAAGACGATTTCACAGGGATCTTTCCTGCAGTTGTATCATTGTTTTCATTATTCATAGAATCAACCAGGTTGGAAGAGGCCTCCAAGATCATCCAGTCCAACCTAGCACCCAGCCTACTAAGTGACAGGAGAGGGAAGCTTCACTGCATAACTTTGCTCTTGAAACCAAGCTGGGAGAGACATACTGACCACAGCCTCTCAACCCTTTGAGCACCATGGTAGCAGGGTAGGAGAGCTGGTAGTAAAGCTGAGTCTGAGGCAATGGAGATGAAAGGTCTTCTTTCAATGGCTGTCTTTTCTTGTGACTCATTACCCAAATCTATTTCATTTGCACCAAGTTAGTTTTCCCCAAGCTGAATCAGTTTTGCCCACCGAGAAGGGGACACCTGGCTGTTAGCCAAGACTAATTTGCAAGAGTAGCTCTTTAGGTAAGATACCCACTCATTGTGGTGGTAGGCTTGATGGGGTAGACATGGGCTTATCCATGCCCAGACATGTTCCCCTGTTTCCCTGCTCCTCCTGTGCTGGGGGAGGCAACCGTGGGAGGGCTTCACCTAACATGGTGAGGCCTGGCAAAGTGCCATTCCAATTGGCTAATCTATGTCCAATGCCCCACTAGTCACACGCTGGATATTGATAAAAGGGATAAGCAGTTAGCACAGAGCTGCTGCTGCCTTGCTTTGCATCCTGACTTTGCCTGGAGAGCTTACCAGGAAAAGGCTCCAAATGCCTGCATGTGGTCACCTTGCATAGCCCTCAGTGTGACATTGTGTTGAGGCTGCACATTGTATTGCATCCTGCCTGCACCTGAAAGCCCTCATGCTAAGACTAGTAGTCCTGGAGATACACAGATCATCCAGAGGAACCAGAAGACAAGGTCAGAGATTGCCTGCCTCCTTTCCCCAGAAGTCTGGGAAGAGCAAACTCTCAGCAGCCAATCAGACAGAGTTCCACGTGCCTTTGGGTACTGTCTGAATTATAATTTTGTCAGTAAATGTTTAAAAGCCTCTTCCAGTATAATGTTTGTGTTTGCCACTTTAGGAAATAAGTGCTCAGGTTTTGCCTGTGCCCTGCATGTATCAATTTCCGACCTGTGCATTTTTTGAACCTGTGAATAAGTTTCTGTCAAGTTTTAATGTTAATAAACAGTTTTCATAGTTATTAACAGGCATCACCTGGATAGCAAAATTGATACAGATTAATTGTGCATAACCCTTCACACTCATGAGCCATCTTTCAAAACTCTCAAAACACTTCATTTAAATTCAAAGGAATGCACACTTGTGCAGTTGAAGACAAGTGCAAGCATTGTTTGTATTGCTACAATTCAAAGCATCCTCTAATCCACCGATTCCTCACTGCCATCAGAATTATCATTTAAGTAAGAAAAGGTGGGGGGGGGGTTGTTTGCTTGGTGTGTTGGTTTGTTTTTTTTTTTTTTTCCCAGTGATGTGTTCCATAATTTCTGTTGGAGTAACAGAAATTGCCTTATTTCAATCAGACAATTTTAGCAATGCTTTTAGAGGCCAGTCTGGTTTTCATCCATTTGCCATTAGCAGATGATGAGCATTGCTACCGCTCATCAGTTTTTTACCTGCTTGTTTCAGCACAGTTTTCTATAAATAAAAATTCATCTGGGGATTTCATACTGCTCAGAGACAAGTTAGCTAATTCAAACACAAGATGTGCCGGGGAAAACAAAGAGTCTGAACTGTCTCTATTAATAAGACCTCACTTTTTCCAGGACAGAAATTATTTAAGAGAAACTAAGAGATTGTGCACCAAATGTTACTGAACCACAAAACCAGAGGAGTCCTGCATTTCTTCTTGCGAAGTTCATCCCACCAAAAAGAACAAATAACGCAGTACACAGGTTTCTGCATAGACTAAATCAATCCATTAAAGTGGATTTATCTGCACCATTTCCCTTAAATTACAGTCATGCCCCACTTCCATACAATTTCCTCTATTCTGTGAAATTATGTTACTGGCAATCTAATCTCCTGTCTAGTGGCACTGTTGCAGCAGGTTATGAAATTCATATTGGGCTAATACTGGAAGTCCTGCTCAACTGTGAGTCCTACAGCAAGGCCTGAATATTGCCAGACAGCTGAAGAGAGAAGTCATATTACTGCATCATTACTGTACAAGAATAAACTTTACATAATGTTCCCTTTCACTATTTCTGTGTGTTCCCTAAACCAAAAGCATGTTCATTTAATTCAAAGAGTGGTAATTAATGAATAAGGCAGGATATAGGAGGAAGAATACTGCCTGCTGCTCTGGTCCTACCTGTTACCTCTTGTCCAGGTTCCACTTTGCAGAAGACAAACACAGCAGCACAGCATTTCTCTCCCAGTCCTTGCCATCATTAGCCTCTGTCACTGTGTGTGTGTTCACACTGGTCCCTTCAGTATTTTCAGTAATTTCCATCAAAATACAAATATTCAGATATAGAACGAGCACAGTATGCTCCCATTGCATACCAGGTTAATTCCCAGCATACATAAGGCAATCACTTAATCATACACAAGGGCTTCATTACCCAGGAGCAACCCTTAGGCCTTACTAAACAAAATTCTCTGGGGCTTTTATTCACCTGCCTGAGCAACGATTTTGAAGAACGTGTTTCCATTAGGATTGAAGAGAGCAAAAGTCCTAACTAGTGTATGTTTATAGCCTTCCAAAACTAAACTTGCAAGAGTAGATTTAATCTGATAGCATTTACCCAAATAGAAGTTGATCAGTTTGGACAGCACCACACATTTATTCTGGCAAAATTCTTCTGCTGGTTCAAAAACTAAGACAGGTTTTCATATCTGAATTTCTGTATCTGTGCAAAACAATTTCTAATGAATATCAGACTTCAGTAAAAACATAAGCTACAAATAGGACTGATTTAAGAAATGCAAACTCTTCCACATTATTCAAGGTTCACTATAGTCTCACAGCCCCAGGGGATCCCAAATGGATTTATAAAACTACTAAACAGCCTTTAGCTGCGATAGAAAAACCTAAGCCCAGCTTTTAAGCTCTGCATTTTCACCAGTAAAGTGCTTAAGAGAAACTGAAAATAAAGCTCACTTGAGTATGCAGATGAGTATTCAACACCACGCTGCCATCATGGCAGCTTCAAAAGAAGGTACTGGCTGGAGCAAAGTACCATGGGGCCTGAAGTTCAGATTGCAACATGAGAGGTTTCTTGTTTCCAGTTGCTGTTTCAGATATCCTACTTGTGTGTGTTGGCTGGGCTGTGTAGTTGAGGGAGAGACTGTTGTATAGCTGGCTTCTGCACTGCTTCTTCATTTTGCTGTGCTTTTCTGTGAAACAGGTAATTGTGCATTGTATCATCTCACTGAACTCACTCTCATCCCAGGGTTTGGGTTTTTTTGCACTACTTTCCCTGTGTGTGTAGACTTGCGGGAGCAGACTGCGTTAACCCACATGGACACCACAGCAGCCAGATCTGTTGAATCCAAAGAAAAACTTTTATTTTCCATTCGGAGGCAGCTTTGCCCAGCCAGGGAAAAAGGACAGGTTATGTGAACAAAGGGCTGTGCACTTCTTCCAGCCTTCAGGTAAGACCACCACATACAAACTAGCCAGGCATTTCTACCATTGGTTTAAAGGAGCAACAGAACCCAGTCAACACTGGGATGTAGGATTTCTCCTTTCCAGACACTAAAGCCCAATGAACAGACACTCTCAGGCTAAGATTTCTCCCATCATAGTTTGGCAGATGAAACTGCTGCTGGTTTTGCTCTATGTTCAGTCAGAAGTCAAAGTTCCTAGTCAAAAACAGTGGATACACCGACACAAGGACTCAGAGCAAGTACTGCCTTTACACAAACACAGCAAATGTGCTCACATGAATCCAACAACACAGCCCCACCTTCTCCCTCATCTTCAACTGCACAGGACTGAAGTTCACCAGAAAAGATCTCTAAGAAGCAGCTGGAACAGACTGCAGTGGCTCAGTCAGCAAGAGCACTGCTTACATGAGACCTTCACTTTTACATCCCCTCATGTATTTCCATGCAAGTTCTTACTGCTACCACCTTGATCCTTTCCTTCCTCTGTTACCATCTTCTGCCAAACAACATGACTCCAAGTAATTTCCCCCATCAGTTCCAGTTCTGCTATGTCCTTAATCCAACCTAGTATATCTGGTAACATTAACTGGGTGCCCTCAGCTTTGCATGGTATTACTGATACAGCACAGTAGGCCTTGCAAGACTCCCCCCAGTAGTCCAACTGTATGCAAGTTCTGACCATCTTCCCTTTAATTATCAGTGAAATTCATCCATCTTTCACAGCAGCTACTTGTATTTTTTGTCAGCTTCTGTTACTTGTGTTTAGCAATTTCTCTTACCATGACAAACAGTTTCTCATGGTCTGTTCAGCTGGTGAAACCTCGGACCAGGGCCTAAATAAAGTAAGATTTATTTCAAAGACAGAAAAAAAAAAGTAGACGTGAGCTTAATATAGGATAGTGTTAAAAAAAAGTTTCTGCAAAACAGTTAGGATGCAATTATCTACCACATCCAAAGGTCTGGTTCCAGGTTTCATAGAGTTCTAGGTCCTTTGAGGACACGCTGGGCCGCACAGTTTTGAAGGCACTCTCAAAGTCCAGAAAAGCAATGGGCCGCACTTGGTCCGGCATGATGGTTGCAATGTCCACGGACTGAATGCTGCGGATTGGGCCCAGGGAAGCTTCTCGGCAGAGCTGCGTCATGTCTGCCCCAGAAAATCCACTTGATTTCTCGACTATGAGTTCAATTTCCTCTTCATTTAGACAGCAGTGCTCCTTTGACATTAGGCGAGTAACAATCTGCTTCCTAGCTGAGGCTTCTGGAAGAGGAATGTACAGTCGCTTCACTAGTCTCCTTCGGGCAGCTTCATCAATTTCTTGAGGTCGATTCGTTGCTCCAACCACTAGAATACGATCTTCAGAGGACGTTGTTGCCCCATCTAACTGGACCAGAAATTCTGTTTTTATTCTTCTTGATGACTCATGTTCCCCATCTCCACGCTGAGACAACAAGGAATCAATTTCGTCGATGAAAATCACTGCTGGCTGTTGACACCGTGCCACAGCAAACAGGGCACGGACCATCTTTTCCCCCTCACCTACCCATTTGGAAGTCAGAGAAGAGGCACTAATGCTAAAAAAGGTTGCTCCAGACTGGCATGCAATGCATTTTCCTATAAGAGTCTTGCCAGTCCCAGGAGGGCCGAATAGAAGAATGCCTTTAGGAGGACCACGTAACCCTGTAAAGATGTCTGGCCTCAGCATAGGCCAGACTACTATTTCTTTTATAGTGGCTTTAGCAAATTCAACTCCAGCAATGTCATCCCAATTGACAGGAGGCCCATGGTCCATGATCTCATGCATAATGAGTTCAACCATTTTTGGTTCTATGTTTTTCAGTCGTTCATCCACAGGCAGCAATGAATCTGCTGGTCCTCTTGAACGAGCTTTGCACTGTGCTTCTCCATTTTCATTTACATCTTGTTTTGGAACTGGAGGAATAAACTTGCCAAATGGTGCCCGAGATCTGCCTGCGCCCAATGATTTCTTTACACCTCCGTATGATGAGACTGGAGTACGCTGACGCACACCTTGAATTTTCTTTTGCTGATCCATCCACAGCTGCTCTTTGGCAGTCCTAAAACCAACACTGCTCTCTTCATTTCTGTTCCTGTAACCCGAAAAACTATTGGTTTCCATACTAACAGAAGACTGGCATGGAACAAGGCTAGGAATCACCATGCTGCCTTCATCAGCCTGACCATAAACCACTTTTCTTTTTCCAGAACTTGCAGACCATGCAGGTACAACTGACTGATTCGAAACAGATAAATTCTGTCCATCGCAACAGTCACCTGACATTTTCAGAGAACTGCTATTTGTTGCTTCTTTGCTTCCAAATAGTGGAGGTACCTGGAAACCTGTATGAACCTGTCCATTTAGGGAGGCAGGAAGCATATCCGAAAGTTGTGCTGCAGAAGACACACTGCTTTGAAGAGACTTTGAAGATGAGGGATGCTCAAGGAAACCCATTCCTTGACTTGTACATTTTGCTGAGCCAGCAGAGAGATTGGTCTCTCTGGCACTGCTGCAGATACTGAGTTTATGATGGTCTGCAGCAGCAGAAGCACTGACCCTTTTACCGGACAGTACACAAGCATCTGTTGGTGCCATATGAGACCTCTGGAAATTTCTGACAGCCTGCATCCTCTCTTGCACACACTTTAATTCAAATACATTATCTGTTGTCAAGGCAGATTGCCACTTGTCACTGTTGTTTTGCTGACACTTTGCCAAAGTCAAAATGTTATCAGCATAGTTATTCAAGCCAGTCTCTATGTTGTCAGAGTCAATAATTGCAGAGTATTTCTCTGCATATTTCTTAAACAGGTTGGCAGCACAGACCTCAGAGATCTCAGAGTTTGCCCATGCATACTGAATACACAGGAGTTTGGCACGGTATTCATCTGCCTTCTGTCCAGGTGTGCAGGTCCCAGAGGTAATAGCAAAGTAACTTTTCTGCCAGTCACTCAAATGAACAGTACTGTGGGTGGGGGTTTCCATCACTGATGCTGAAACATACAGAAAATACCTGCTGTTATAAAAATGTACTTCCCAGATACTTCCTTTGGCTATTTTCCTCCTTTCCTACAGGAAAACATTACTTTAATTGAGAGAAATAGCACAGCAGATCTTGTAAGGTACTTAGTCTGGAAACATTACCTCTTCCTAAAAGCAACCTGCTTTATGGGGTTTAGGGGTAAAGCCATTTAGAACAAGGTTCTCTTTTCTGCCTTATGCAACGAAAGAAACAAAGAAGAAACATCACCAGAGTTTGCTTCTAACCAGAAGCCTCCTGGGGACGTAAGTAGACTGAAAAGAATGGTAACAGATGGCAGAGGTGGGGGGGGAAGAAAGGGCCTTGTTAAACAAAATCACCAGGGCTGTCATTCTTATTTGACACAATACAGGACAGGACAGAGGAGGACAGATTATCCACCACTGTCAAAATGATGAAGTTAATTACAGTGAGGGCAATAAAAAGAAACAATGAAGCTAATGCACAAAATTATATGCAAAGTCTCTGAAGGGAGGTGAAAAGTATAATGGATAGGTCTGACTGTAGCAAATTAAGAAAATACTTAGATTCATAGCCGATGTTCAAAACTATTCTGTTTAGTACATAACACACTGTCCCCCTTTTAAATTTTAGAGAAACAAATCTCCTGTGTGTTTAAAGCAATGTTTGCTGCTCAGTTTTGGAAAGCAGCATTTGAAGCCCTCGAGTAATTTTTTTACTTAAACAGGAAAGATGACATTCAGCTAAGAAAGAGCATTTTTCTAGTCTTGAAAAGATACATTCATGTTCATGTCATACTTTCAAAGAAGTTTTCTCTGCACTACATCACATGCAGAGGTATTTCTGGTAGTCCCAAGGGTTCATTACTTCACACAAGACAGAGACACAAGCAAAATGATGAGACACGTATCTCATCTGTCCACATGGGACATACATTTAATATACGACAAAAATAAATCAAACTCTTTTCTTAATTTCAATATGTGCTGGTATGCTCCAGCCAAAGAACATTTAAAAACTCTTGAAGTGGAAGTTCATATACTCTGCATCCCTTTCAACAGAGTCCAGGTAAACTTAAAATCTTCTTCTAAGCCAGCTACAGACAATATATATGACTGCAGATCCATGTACAGGTGTACTTACAATGTAATTACAAGACTGTGGAGACAGAGCTGAAGGAATCCAAGAGCAGGATGGAGGTTCACTGTTTACTTTCAAAATGTCTGCATCAGTTGCTAGACAGTAGAGAGCACAGAATGGTTACACCAGGAAGACTCACACATATAATAAAGAATGAGGAGCCAAAATATTTTATTTATTTATGTTTACCGCATCCTGATTTTGCAGAGCTGTTTAGGCAAGTCAAAGTATCTTTTACCTTTAAATTCAGTGCCTCTACATGGAAAGGCAATTAAAAGAAAACAAACAAACAACAACTAACCAGAAAATCCAACCAACCAAAAAAACCCAAAGCCAAAAACAAGACCTCTGAAAAATTACTGTCAACTGCTGGACTGTGTGAAGTCTAACTTGCCCCTACTGAACAAAGTGCAAACTCCCACCAGAACTCATCTGCAGATGAGTAGCAGACAAACAGGAGATATTAGTCAGCAGCCTTTTCCTTTTTTTCTCTGAACACCACCACACTAAATAACTATTCCAATGTGCCCAACTTTTATTTGGCCTCTTGAACCAACACCACCTTCTGAAACATAAATTTGGGAAAAGATGAGCAGCAAGCAGTTTCTGCCCTGAAATACTTCTGTAATTCCCATCGCTCAGAACATACCATCTCAAATTCACAAACACTTCGTAAAGATGCAGTGATCACCTTCACAGCACTGCGGGGAAGTCATAGGAAGTGAAGGGTGTAACCTAGGTTAGCATTTCGATTCGATTTTCTTAAGTATTTTCTAATACCACACACTCCCTATTCCTGTTTTCTGTGTAATTGTTCCGCCCCCCCCCCCACCGGGGGACCACCAAATGTGTACACAGATTCATAGTTCTCCAACAGCCGAAACTGCTCCCAGATGTGGCCGTCATGCTTTGCTATACGTGCCTAAGGCTGGGGGTTTACTAAAGAACCAGCAATAACTAATTCCTGGCATGCAAGTTTCAGCTGCAGCAGAGGAGTAGGCAATTCTCTGACAAACCACGTTCATACATGAACACGAACACCCACCCAGAGCACGGGGAAAGCCTGCTTGCCCTTAGGCAAGAACACCAGAAGCGAAGCACGCCAGCTGCCCAAGCAAGGCTTAGTCCTCCCTGCTGCAGCGGCCCAGGTACAGGCCGACTCTACCAAGAAGCCCTCACTAACAGAGCTTTAGGCGAGCTAAATCCCTCACACCAGAGTCGGGGAAGTCCGAGGGCTCCCCTGCGGCCTTCGTACCTTCGTGCCAGGCCGAAGGGCTTCCCCTTCCCAACACGAACCTCGAGATCGGCTGCGCCGAGTAGCCTGCCCGTGCGGGCTCAGCCACGGGAAGGCAGCACGGGCCGCCCACACCTAAGGGCAGGCGGCACGATGGCGGCCGACCACCTGCAGCGGGGAGAGTGCCGGCGGGGGCACAACAGGTCCTACAGGAGACTGCGGCGGCAGCTTCCCTACCCGCCCCCGCTTCCCGCCGCGGCCACCGCTGCGCCTCCCGCGCCTGCTCAGCCCCGGCCCCGCCCGGCAGAGCGCAGCGCCTTCCGCCGAGCGCAGCCAATCAGAGACCAGAACGCAGCTCCAGTGGGTGGCGGGGAAAGGTCACTGCGCTGACGCCATAGAGGCTCGGGCTCGGGTTAACCGCGGCTCCGCGAGCGGGGGGGAGGGACAGGGCTGCCGGGGGGAGGAGCTTGCTGGGGGCGGAGAGCGCCTGCCGCGGGGGAGGAGCCTGCTGGGGGCGGGGATTGTCTGCCGGGGGTGGGGAGTGCCTGCCGGGGGCGGGGAGTGCCTGCTGGGGGCGGGGAGTGCCTGCCGGGGGTGGGGAGTGCCTGCCGGGGGCGGGGAGTGCCTGCCGGGGGTGGGGAGTGCCTGCCGGGGGCGGGGAGTGCCTGCCGCGGGGGAGGAGCCTGCTGGGGGCGGGGATTGTCTGCCGAGGGTGGGGAGTGCCTGCTGGGGGCGGGGAGTGCCTGCCGGGGGTGGGGAGTGTCTGCCGGGGGCGGGGAGTGCCTGCCGGGGGTGGGGAGTGTCTGCCGGGGGCGGGGAGTGCCTGCCGGGGGCGGGGAGTGCCTGCCGCGGGGGAGGAGCCTGCCGGGGGCGGGGAGTGCCTGCCGGGGGGGGGGAGTGCCTGCCGGGGGCGGGGAGTGCCTGCCGGGGGCGGGGATTGTCTGCCGGGGGCGGGGATTGTCTGCCGGGGGCGGGGAGTGCCTGCTGGGGGCGGGGAGTGCCTGCCGGGGGCGGGGAGTGCCTGCCGGGGGCGGGGAGTGCCTGCCGGGGGCGGGGATTGTCTGCCGGGGGCGGGGAGTGCCTGCTGGGGGCGGGGATTGTCTGCCGGGGGCGGGGAGTGCCTGCTGGGGGCGGGGAGTGCCTGCCGGGGGCGGGGAGTGCCTGCCGGGGGCGGGGAGTGCCTACCGGGCGGGGAGTGCCTGCCGGGGGTGGGGATTGGGTGCCGGGGGCGGGGAGTGCCTGCCGGGGGGTGGGAGTGCCTGCCGGGGGTGGGGAGTGCCTGCCGGGGGTGGGGAGTGGGTGCCGGGGGCGGGGAGTGCCTGCCGGGGGTTGGGAGTGCCTGCCGGGGGTGGGGAGTGCCTGCCGGGGGTGGGGATTGGGTGCCGGGGGCGGGGAGTGCCTGCCGGGGGTTGGGAGTGCCTGCCGGGGGTGGGGAGTGCCTGCCGGGGGTGGGGATTGGGTGCCGGGGGCGGGGAGTGCCTGCCGGGGGTGGGGAGCGCCTGCCGGGGGTGGGGAGTGCCTGCCGGAGCGGGAGGGCTGCCGCGGAGGGGGCTGGAGCATTTAATAGGCATCAGTGTGGGTAACGTCCTTTCAGGCTATTGTCACTAGCAGTAAAGGAAATGGAGATGAGCCCTTCCTGTGAGCCAGACCTTTGGTGGATGCAGGAGTCGTAGCTCCTGTGTAGAGCTCGACGGCTGCCCGGAAAGGCAGGGCAGTTGCCTGCCGTCACCGTGGCCCGGCTGATCACTGTTGAAGACCCTTGATTCGGTTTGGAAGAGGCCGGGGCCCGCTGCGCAGCGACCACCCTGCGAGTCGGCCAAGCTGGACAGAGAGCAAGTTGCGGGGGGATGTGCGCAGGCGCAAGGGCTGTCTCAGCTGCTGAGCCAGGTGCCAGGGCTGGGCACAGACGGCTGCATGCGCCGTGCCTTGCTTCCGTGCCAGCGTGCTTCACCTCTTCCACCGTGGCGCTGGCTGTGAGGCTGTCGCAGCCACCAAGACCAGCACCACAAGGTGATAATAAATACAACAACTTCTGTACAGTCATTTTTAAAGAAAAGCTCTACCAAAGAGCCTCAGCAGCATCTGCTGGCCTGGCAGAGGGGCAAGATGAGTAGCATGATGCCTCGGAGCGCAAAAAATGGTGGCCCAGATGCATGTATCCTGGTCTGAATTTGGTCGTGGAGGCCCCAGCTGTATCACAAGAACCCATGTTCCAATTAACACGTCAACCTAGATGCAAATTAGTGCACTGCACTGCACTTACACCTCCGATATTAACACGGGTTTGTGTGGGTGAACATTTGATTTCCCATGAGAAGCATTTCTTGCAGTTACTGTCAGGTTTTCATTATACATCAGGCTTGTTATACCATTAGTGCAGACAGCACATTACACTGTCTGTTCTGCTGTGCAAGCCATCATCTGAGACCAAACCTGGTTAACATTCATAGTTTCTATCACTTCTGCCATCAAATTCTCCCAAGGTAAGCTTGCCCGGTTGCCCCAAGGTGGACTTTGTGAGCTGAGTGAGGAAGTTGGACAGTGCATCTGGCATGAATAACATGAGAAAAGCTTGGTAAAGAACTAAGAGACACAGTAGTCATAGTTCTGTTTCCATTTATTAATGCTGCAGGTAAAACCTACATGTCCGTTTAGCAGGCCTTAGATGCAGATTTTAGAGACTCATGACAAAAAGCACTGCGGCATCTGATTTTTTCCCCTCGGGTCATACAGACTCCACATGTTCTGTAGACACTGTCAATCAATGGGTATTCACTCTGCTCCCACCAGCTCGGGCTTCAGGGTTTTTCATTGTTACTCGTTTGCTCCGTCTCTGAGCAATTCAAGTATACACACCTCAAGGTTCAGACTGCTGTTGTAAGGGAGCTACAGCATGAGCACTACTTCTGAAAGGCAGTGTCCTTCCAGCACACAGCAGAAGCACTCACCACGAGCAGAGTCATCTATGCAAAGGCAAGTGAAAGCTAATAATGTAACAATTCTGATGATGCCAAGAGTATAGTACATTGCCCATACTTTTGTAAATACAGATCTTTTGAACAGTTCACCGTCAGTAATAAAGTACAGTCGCCATTAAGAACATAACTATTGTGTTAGCATTTCAACTTAAAAAAGGCATGGTTACTGCAAAGTTACTTTTCCCCCCTCTTGTTTAGTAGCTGCACTGCCTCACTTGACAGGTCAATATTCCACTAAAGTACAAGTCTAGGATTTGGTAACTTTATTTTGAACATAGACAGCACAGACTACATTAGCTTTGGTGCACAAGGCACAATAAATCCAGGGGCACATATTAGCCACTCATAAACACAGTACTTGTCACAGATACAGTGCAGAGCTACAGAAGAGCTGCTACGTTCCTTCAAAATGTTGTTTGCAGTTCTTTTCCTTACGTTGATTACATAGCCTAGAAGGATTCACAGCGTCACAGGTTGTTAGGGGTTGGAAGGGACCCAAAGAGATCATCCAGTCCTACCCCTCTGCCAGAGCAGGACCATAATCTATTGCAGGTCGCACAGAAACACACCCAGATGGGTCTTGAAAGTCTCCAAAGAAGGAGACTCCACCACCTCTTTGTGGAGCCTGTTCCAGTGCTCTGTGACCCTTACAGTAAAGAAGTTACTGCTCATGCTGAGGTGGAACCTCCTCCTCTGCAGCTTATATGCATTGCCTGTGTCCTATCACAGGGCACAAGTGAGCAGAGGCTGTCCCTGTCCCTTTCTCCCTGACACCCAGTTCTCAGGTACTTCATATGCAGCTGACAACATTAATAGCCTACAAAGGAATTATCATGTGGGGAAAGAGGGTTTGAAAGTCTGAATGCTAAGAAGGCCTTCACTAATTTACACATTCAAGTCACCTCAGGATTTCAGATAAATTAAAACTCTGAACTGGCCATGAGAAAATGTAATTCCCTGGGTCTTGTCACTGGTGTTCGTTAGAAGATTTACTTATATCACTTCTTTAAACACAAAAATAAACATATGGCATCATAATATTTCAAATTAACCCTTGTGGGTTTGGTTTGGGCTTTTGGCTTGTTTGGTTTTCCCCCAAAGGAGTTTTGGTATCTGGAAAACAGCCTCTTCTAAAAGTGATGCCTGTGTGCTGAGAAGATGTCACCTGTATGTCAGCACTAGCAACACTTCCCCACAGATATCTGCATGGACTTACATCTAGTTCTGGGCTGTTGGGTGCAGTTCATCACTCCTGGGTTTGGATGCGCATCTGCACAGCAGTCTGAGACTCACACAGGCGTGCATCAGACTCCTCTGCTCTGGTTTCCATGGAGAGGATTTCCACCAAAATCCTCTTATGTTCAGTCTAGTGTTGCATCTATGCATTTCTTTTTCAGTACTAATTAGAGAGATTTAGTTAGCTTTGTAGTCGCATAAGCTCAATGCAACTCCCATTTAATTTTGGTGCAAATTTATTTGGTGGAAATTAATTTCGGGTTTATTCTGTGATAGCTTTGATCAGAAACTAACTTTCTTTCTTTCTTTCTTTCTTTCTTTCTTTCTTTCTTTCTTTCTTTCTTTCTTTCTTTCTTTCTTTCTTTTTTTCTTTCTTTCTTTCTTTCCTTTCTCTCAGAATCTCCAGAAAAATCCACCCAATCCATAGTCAGCCTCTTTAATCCCTTCTGGAGAAGCAGAGAGTGGGAGCAGACTGTGTGCCATATTAAGTGTCTAGGTACATGTTTCATTGTTTACTTGCCACTCCCCAGATATGGGCAGTGTTCTAGCCCTGTGAGAGGCTGAGGGAGCTGGGGATGTGCAGCCTGCAGAAGAGGAGGCTCAGGGCAGACCTCATTGCTGTCTGCAACTACCTGCAGGGAGGCTGTAGCCAGGTGGGGTTGGGCTCTGCTGCCAGGCAGCCAGGGGCAGAATAAGGGGACAGAGGCTCAAGCTGTGCCAGGGCAGGTCTAGGCTGGATGTTAGGAGGAAACTGTTGGCAGAGAGAGTGATTGGCATTGGAATGGGCTGCCCAGGGAGGTGGTGGAGTCACTGTCCTTGGAGGTGTTCAAGAAAAGCCTGGATGAGGCACTCAGTGCTGTGTTCTGGTTGATCAGCTAGGGCTGTGTGCTAGGTTGGACTGGATGAGCTTGGAGCTCTCTTCCAACCTGGTTGAATCTATGATTCTGTGATTCTAAGAAAGCTGAATAATTGTGCAAGTGGTTCAAGATAGTTTAGAAATTAATGGAAACAGCAAAAGGAAAGATGAGTGAAAAGATGCCAGTGCAGAAACTTATCCTACAGATTGTGTTTCTTGGCGTAGCATTTTATTCTGTTGTTTTTTTTACACAGAAATAACTGGAAATTTTGTTTTTAAAATGGCAGAAGTTCTCACTGAAGTCAGATAGTGTTTCTGACTGTTACGTGTCTTCATCGGGATGCTGTGTCAGTGCTTTGTGTCAAGTGTACATTATTTGGCTTTTTCTGAGGATTATTTTCCTATATTTTCATATTGCACAGAATCATAGAATGTCAGGGGATGGAAGGGACCTCCAGAGCTCATCCAGTCCAACCCCCCTGCCAGAGCAGGATCTCACTGACCATGTCACACAGGAACACATCCAGGAGGGTTTTGAATATCTCCAGAGATGGAGGCTCCACAACCCCCCTGGGCAGCCTGTGCCAGGGCTCTGTCACCCTCGCAGGGTAAAAAAAATCATCCTCATGTTTACACGGAACTTCCTCTGCCTTAGCTTCCACCCATTGTGCTTTATGCTATCATCAGGCATCACCCAGCAGAACCTGACTCCAGCTTCCTGGCACTCACCTTTACATCTTTATAACCACTGCTGAGGTCACCTCTCAGTCCCCTCCTCTCCAAGCAGCACAGCCCCAGCTCCCTCAAGCTCTCCTTGTGAGATGCTCCATTCCCTTCAGCATCTTTGTGGCCCTGCACTGGACTCTCATTGACATGTTAATGAAAGAAGACACTGATGGTGGCACCATGGCATGTTTTGTCAGAGATTTATTACACGATGAAGAAAGCAGAGTGGCAGTTGTAAAAAGGAGCGACAGGTCTGTTTCACTGAGTATAGCTTACAGAGTATTTTCACATCCTGGCTGCTATAAGGAGTCAGTGAAAAATAGAGAACACCAGCTAGCACATGGCTTTGGACAGTGCTCTGAAGGGGCAGCTTCTGAATGACACAGTCATAATCTGTAGCCAGCATAACCTAACTTACTTGCTGAGACTGGACAAAACGACTGCTTCAAATGCAAAGCCTTTAGGAGAAGGTAGAGGACCTGCCAGAAGGATAGAGAGTACTCATTTAGTGCTCATCTGCTCTGTCTGGCTGTGTAATGAAGGAGTTTCCAAGTCCTAACTTAATTTATAGAACTGCTGCAGCCTGCCATGATGCGATAGCTCCCCAAATCATGACAGCAGCACTTGTGCATGCTTACTTAGAAAGCACCTGAACAGTGTTACAACCAGGCTACTCAACTCCCCCCAGTCTGCTTCTTTTCTGAAGTTATAGTAATGCTAAATGAATTGGTTGTAACATCTCATGGGTGTGCTAGAGGTGACTGGGGACAATGGAGGGAGTGCTGAGCCTTCTTCCAGTGGCTATATGCATCCCGGAAACAGGCAAGATGAAACTACCAGAGAGGGAATGAGTAAAGTTACAACAGGACTTGCTGGCAAGGGTTTTGCTACTGCAGCTTGACTATATAACAGCAGATTTTGTTCTTTTTTTTTTCCCTTTGTAATTTGACCTTCTCACCTGCCCTTAAAATAGAAGTTGGCAGTGCAGAGAAAGCCAGTTAACCTCCTGCCCGCTGCTACTTCATTGCTGTTACTGGTGGTTTGGCTCCCACGCTTTCAGAAGATCAGTTGCCAGCTGTGAGATGTGCTGCCAGGCAAACTCGATGTGGGTGGATTCCACTGTGCGGGAACAAACAGCAAAACGCAGCACAAACTTCTCTCGCAAGTAGCATGGAACCAGATGAATCTTCTTGGCCTGGTCTATGCTTTTAAGAAGCGCCTCGTTTAGTTCGTTTGAGCCCTGAAATTGTTGCAATTCAATGGATATGGTGGTGAATTTCAGAAGCAAGTGTGGCATATATAAATCCCACCAAGCAGCCAAGCCCAAGTACCAGCAGTAACATGCAGCCAGTTGCTCATCTCAGTGCTCTGCCATCAAAGGACTGCAAAAAGATGACAGTGCAAGAGGTAGTTTCTCAGCCACAAAGAGATCTATGGATTAACCAGGGTTTAGAAATGGTGTTTGCACTGGGACATTTGTGACAACCAGCTGCCTTCTTGTTTCCTAAGGTTGTGAGCTATGGAGTGTGACGTGAAAGTGTTCATTATTATAGCCATTTCATTACACTTCTGTTAGATCTAATGAAACACATAGAATCAGTCAGGGTTGCAAGGGACCACAGGGGGATCCTCCAGTTCCAACCACCCTGCCATGCCCAGGGACACCCTACCCTAGATGGCCAGGCTGGCCAGAGCTGCTGTTGAGTTAATGCCCTTGGCAGGGATGAGGGAGGAAGGAAAAGGATTCATGTATCTTTATTGTGTTCTGCTTTTGCAGCAGCCCATTGGGACTGCTGTGACACTCAGGTGCCACATCAAATTGAAGTTAGTGGTGGCTAATTCTCTCCCAGGGCTTTGAAAAGCCAGCTGTGATTGAGTCTGTCAGGTTCAGTAAGACATAATTCTCTCACCCCCCTGGAGAAATTACTAACTTGACTTGTATTCATCTGCAGACATGACAAGGAGGCCAAAGTTTAACCCTTTGGCAGGATACATTTGATGAAATGTAAGTTATAATCTGAAGGTCTGTCTGATCAGCAATATGAATGGCAAAAGCCTAACAGTTACAGCTCAGCAAAATAAAGTAAAATGTCTCTCAAGAGCACAGAAGGAAAACTGTTTCACACACTGTGCAGCATTATGGTTCAAGTGGCCTCTCCCTTAGTCCTACTGTAACTGTATAAAGCTTGCAAGCATCCTACTTCTAAGATGCATCTTGATATGAATTCTAGAAATCAAAGAAGACTTTTGGAAAGGGTGATTTAAAAAGCAAATAAAGTTGTAAAAATTCCTGTGAGGTGCTCTTAATGTAAGAGGTTTATTATTTTGGTTTGGTCCTCTTTTGACAAGGAAGGCAAGCAGTGGCAGTGCTGCTGTTTCCACAGCACCCTGCCTTTCTCCTCTAACATCTGGGAAAGTTCCTTAGCTAGGTGTGCAGCATGGACCTCTTTGCAGAACTGCCTTTCCCTGTGGATCTGATTTCTTCTGCTGGATGAGTGGGGAGAGGAGACCAGATGTAGGTATACTGCTGGTCTGATCAAAAGGGACAAATCCTGCATTGCTACGCTCTATTTCACCAGCACATTTGTTTGTTCCTTTAAAGTAAATGTAGAGCGCTGCCTAACAGCTGTCTCTGAGTCTGCAAAGCCAGTGTTTGCTTGTTCCATGTGAAAGAGTGGGCTAAACCAACATCTTGTTATTGAGCAGTAAAAGCCATAAAATCTATTCCTCAAAATCTTTTTCAAGTTCTTGTTAGGAAAGAAATTCTATTCATGTTCTCACTTTCTGGGAAACACTCCATGTTCTTCTTTGTTTGTTTGGGGTTTTTTGTTTGGTTTTGTAAACAGCATAAATTAAAATGAAACCATTTTCCTTAATCACAGAAGCGTCTGGTTGGAAAAGGATCATCAAGTCCAACCATTATCCCTACTCTGCAAAGTTCACCCCTAAACCATATCCTTGAGCACCACATCCAAAGGGCTCTTCAACACATCCAAGGTTGGTGACTCCAGTGCCCGGTTCAGGCCAGTTTAGACTCCTCTGGTCTGTGGTTCAGGGAGGAAAACCAGACCTTTGTAAGACCTCGGTGTCTACTGGCCATGAAATCCGTGGTTTAGAGTTAGCTCTGTCACCACCCTGATCCTGACTGTGGCAGTGAACAAGCTGGAAAACAAAACCTACTTGCAGCACATTTAAATACAGCTTTGCAGGCTTTCCTTGCAGGATACACTTGATCTGTCAGTGCCCAGTGAGTTCGTGATACAGATCTGTTAGCTCCTTCAGCAGATTGCACCAAACTCAGGTAGCTGGGGCAATGGAATGACTGAGACAGGCATTTATGAGAAGCCAAAATACCACACTTCCCAGCAGGAGCCAAGTCGTGGTTCTGAGCCCTCAGAAAAGCTACAAGCTCTTTTAGGTATCATGTGAGCTACAAAACAGCAGCGTTGCTATTGTTGCTTGGTGTTCAGATTCACTGTCACAATCCAGCCCTTTACTGAGGCTTCAGCTGTGAGCTCCTCTATGAAATGAGTCCTTTACCTAAAATAATACACTGATCTCCTCTTAATACCTGGTTGACCAAGTGACCCCTCCCAGCTACTGCAGCTCTTGTGCTCTGCATGCAGAGCGAGTTTTCTAGTTTCTGCTGGGCAAGACCTCTCTGTCAGTGAACTTGGCACTTACAGGGAAAAAAAGGCCAAGAGGGGAAAAAGGATCACGTTCAGAAAAAGAGCAGACCAGGGGCGATTGGGAAGCTGGCCTCCCATGCAAGCCTATCCTTACTCACGTCACGCTCCCATTTGCTCCGTCTGACTGTTGGAGTTTAGAATGTATTCTTTAAGGGAAACAGGAAGTCTCTACCTCTCTGATCTTCATCCATGGTAGTCATTACACAGATGTATGCCACTGAAGGTCAGACACGCGTGTGTGGCACGGACAGCCAAGCCGTAACGCACACGCGTATTCTCACGCGGCAGGCGCAGATGTCGAGGGAAGCATGCTTTAAATCATCCTCACCAAAGCCTGTGAAGCACAGAATCTAACGTTTTGCATCATTTCCTTGCCTAGACTATGTGTTTCAATACTGTAACACGTTTGAGTTCTCTCCATCCATCAATTCATTTTTAACAAAATTGTCTTAAGCTTCTTCCATTGATCTGCTTTGATCTACATGAACTCCCTTCACTTGCCTTAGAAAATACAGTAACTACAAAGACTGTTCAGTTGCAGGTTATTGCATGGCTATAAAACATGACAGAGAAACAGGAGGTCTTAGCTGCCTTACCTTCAGACGAAAACACACAAGTCCCAAGACAACCTCAGCACAGATCTCAAATCTTTCATCCTGAAGGACTAAATGTTCAAACAGATGTGCCAGCTTGACATGCTGGAAGAGAAAAGGAGTAACTATAAATTGGATCAAGAGAAAAGGTGTGCTGTATTGTTTCCATCCCTGATGCCTTTTCTCTTCCCTATTCTGGTATGTGATAATACTTATATATCACCATCTGTTTTTGTCAACTTACATCCCATTTGTGCCTTCCAGAGGTCAGACTGAGCCATTACTAGATTAATAGCTCAGTCTGTCCTAAGCAGTACTAATTTGTTCCTTAATTAATTATTTCCTCACACTTTTATATGAATCCATATTAACAGTAATCATTCTTTAAATTGTCTTACCACTGTCAGTGTGACAGTTTGGGTGTTACCCACCCCCCACACTCTCATGAAATCACCCAGGCTAGGCTCAGCAGAGCTGGAAATTAAGAAATGAAGCTTTATATTTACAGCTTAGCACAAGATACAAGCAGGTATTTACAACATGGACAGAAATGTACTAGTTTAAAAAAGCAATACAGAAACACAGCAGCCCTCCCAGAAACCAGAGTGCCCAGCAGGGGCTCCCAACCACCCTTCCACTCCTCTACCATATCCCAGACTTTGCCTTATATTCAAGGTGGGCTTGGAGGGCCAGCCAGGGGGGTTAGAAAGCAGAAGGGTTAACTACACAGACAGCAGATTAGGGAGCAAAGTGCAGGCAGACACACAGCAACCCTGTTATCTGTGTTTGTGTTCTTGTATTTGTGCATCTCAGCAAGCCTATGAGTGCAGCAGCTATCACCATTGTTTCCTTTTCACAACCTAGCATCTAATTTCTCTCACTAAAATATCCTAGTGAGCCTCAAACTAGCACAGTCAGTTTTTTCTGGGTATGGCTAGAGAGTCAAAAAGTTCCTATGGGGAGAGGGGTAGATGCACTGACTTACAGAGAGAAAACAATCACAATTGCAGTGCAAAACAAGCTGGAAAGATGGGCTTTTTAGAGCAGTTCCTCTGACATGGGAATCATTTGGAAGAAGAGGCTAACTTGCTCACTCTTCTGAGCTGGCTGTTAAGGTTCAGTTAAAAAGAAAGGTACTGGCAGCACAATCAATAACATGGTTAGGATATCTCAGCCAGCTTGTTCAGTAGTTACTGGAGAGAAGAAGAGAATTACACTGGACACCAAGCCAGAACAATTATTTTGAAGCAGAGGAAGCCAGTTCTCTTCCAAAATCAAAGAAATAGGAAGGAAACCAACAGGCATGCTAGCAACCAGCTGGAAAATCTTAACATCAGCCAGGGAAGATTACATATTCATACCACATTTCACTTGCTTCCAAACAGAAAATGAATTCAAAAGCACTTGGTAAAGAAGAACCCATATCCTCATCAGGTATCTGCAGTACCTTACCCAGTCCCTCTCTTCCTGGCTAAGGTGGTTTGGGTGTTCCCTGCCCCCCTACACTTAGGAAAATCACCCAGACTAGACTCAGTCAATCTGAAAACTGAAGAACGGAGCTTTATATTTACAGCTTAGCACAAGATCCAAGCAGATATTTACAATCTATACAGCTACACACAGACATATGCAAGTTAAAAAGTAATACAGAAACACAGCAGCCCTCCCAGAAACCAGACTGCCCAGGAGGGGCTCCCAACCACCCTCCCACCTTCTCCTCACCCTTCTACCTTACTCCAGACTTTGCCTTACAATTGAGGTGAGTTTGGAGGGTTGGCCAGAGGGGTTAGGAAGCAGAAGGATTAGTCAGGCAGCAGGTTAGAGAGAAAAGTACAGCCCAAGGCCCAGAGAGAGACTCTGTTAACTATGTTTATGCTCTTGTTCTTATCCATCTCAGCAAGCCTATGAGTGCAGCAGCCATCACCATTGGTTCCTTCTCACAGCCTAGCATCTAATTCTTCTCACCAAAATATCCCAGCTAGGCTCAAACCAGCACACTGGCTATCAACACTTTAGTGCTCACTACTCTAAACAATAATTTAAGGAAAGGATAAAACTGCAACAGCAACTGTCAGAATTCAAGTTTGTCCTCATGTAACAGCCACTCTACACCAGCATCATCCAAAACGTTTAGAAGCTCCTTAGTTTTCCCATGTTTATGACTGCAAAGACTTCCACAAAAACTAAACAACTAAGCCCATGTCTTCTCTGGCTTGTGCACTTTGCTTTTCTTGAGAGTTAAAGGACAGTTGTCAAACAAAAATGAAATGTGGAATGTTTCATCTCGTAGGAATTTCCCAGAGGGGCAAGAACAAGACAAAACACATTACAGAAACAAAATGAAACACAACAAAGGGGAACAAAAAACCCAACCCATCACATTCTGCAATCTTAATCATAGCTTTCTGATGTTTGTTTGTTTCTCAAAATAGAAAAGCATTGTTTATATTGAATCAAAACCTTCACATTGGGCATACTGGTGTCCTGTGCAAACAGCCAGTCCTGCTGGTGTTACCACTTCCTCTCTGCTCTTTGTTACATCCATTTATCATCTCCTTCTAAAATTAAGACTGGGAGCTCTGAGTCAGCAGCGAGACCCACAAAATGCTCAGTCCTTTCCAAGGCATGTGAATGCTCTGCAGATACAAACAGCATGAGTTTGCAGCAATAAAAACGAGTATGTGTATAGATATATATACCTGTAAGCTTAACCACCTGGAAACCATAGGTGAAGAATGCACATGTGTTACAGTGATCTTTTACTGTCTCCTCCTACCCTCATCTTCTGTAGACTTAACTATGTTCCTGCCCTTGACACAGCTCTGTGAAATTCACACTGCAGATGCTACGTCTTGGAAATCGAAGCTACAAAAAACCCAAACACGTTCAAAGAGAAGAAAATTTCACACATGTGCAGCTGAATGTGGTCACAATGGAACTTCACCAAAACTCACCTGGGGATGAATCAAATAAAACAAAACAATTAAGATTTGGCTTACTGCAAGCACTGAGTACAGGAACACTCTGGACCTGGCTTACTGCAAGCACTGAGTACAGGAACACTCTGGACCCGGCTTACTGCAAGCACTGAGTACAGGAACACTCTGGACCTGGCTTACTGCAAGCACTGAGTACAGGAACACTCTGGACCCGGCTTACTGCAAGCCCTGAGTACAGGAACACTCTGGACCCGGCTTACTGCAAGCACTGAGTACAGGAACACTCTGGACCCGGCTTACTGCAAGCACTGAGTACAGGAACACTCTGGACCTGGCTTACTGCAAGCACTGAGTACAGGAACACTCTGGACCCGGCTTACTGCAAGCACTGAGTACAGGAACACTCTGGACCCGGCTTACTGCAAGCACTGAGTACAGGAACACTCTGGACCCGGCTTACTGCAAGCACTGAGTACAGGAACACTCTGGACCTGGCTTACTGCAAGCACTGAGTACAGGAACACTCTGGCCCCATGCTGTATGGTTTATAGCAGGTATTTATGTCTACTATTTGCTCTAAAGGATTTTTTATGAATTAGGAAGAAGACAAAAAGAAGTCAAGCAAAAATAGAGACTATTCAGTAAGGCACAGATCAGCATTCCAGAAGTATTTTGTGTTCATGTCTGCATGCAAGTACTTCTATCCAGCTGGCCAACAGTGTGCTCAGGTGGTCATGAAGGCCAACAGCATCCTGGCATCTATCAGGAATAGTGTGACCAGCAGGACCAGGGAAGCAATTGTCCTCATTCACACAGTAATAGTGAGGCCAAACCTTAAGTACTGGGTTCAGTTTTGTGGCTTTCACTACAAGAAAGAGATTTTGATGCTGGAGTGTGTCCAGAGAAGGACAATGAAAATGGTGAAGGGTCTGCAGAACAGGTCTTTAATGCAGAGTTGCTGAGTGAGGTGGGGTTATTTAGTCTGGAGAAAAGGCGGCTGATGAGAAACAGTCTCACTCCTTACAGTTACCTGATGGGAGGCTGGAGCAATGTGGGTGTTGGTCTTCTCTCCCTAGCAACAAGTGATAGAACAAGAGGAAGTGGCCTCCAGTTACACCAGGGGGAGGTTTAAGATTGGCTATAAGAAGAAACATCTTCACTGAAAGGGTTATCAGCACTGGAATAGCTTCCTCAGGGAGGTGGTTGAATCTCCATCCTTGAAGGTGGCATATGTGTGATGCTACGAGACATGGTTTAGCAGCAGCGGACTTTGCAGCGTGTGATAAGTGGCTGGAGTCAGTCATATTGGACTGGATGATCTTGGAGGTCTCTTCCAACCTGGTTCATTCTACGAGTCTATGTTAAAAGACGTTCCCAACTGGCTCTGATCCAGTGTCTTACCAGTAGCAATAATGTGTGCAGCCACTGGGGGGCACCAAGTGCCTTGGCTTATACGGAACGGAGGGCGAGAGAGAGGAGCTTGAGCTGGTTTCACCCGTAATAAATGTATTTAACGCACCCAAAGCCCTGCACCTTTGAACTGTAAGCTGTTATCTACAAAGATTGTAGCCATCAAACATAATTAAACCCAATGAAGTTAAACATTATGAAGCCTGGCAGCTCAATCTCTGAAACTGAAGGGCTTTTAGGGATCACATCTGCCACTGTGCGTCCAAGACCTGTACTCATGCTCTGAAGTCTGAAGGTAAGCATGGCAGGAAGTCAGAGGAGGACACATGCTCAACTTCTCAAGGCAAGCACGTCAGCTGTGAAAATAAAGTCCTCTTTGGAGAACTGCAGGTACTGAAACTAAGGGTAGGAAAGAAGGAGAGGAAAACAAACAAATGACAGGCTGATATATGGATGTTTTAACCTTCCAGACGCTTTTCATTTCCACATTTGTGTCAAGATGCGTCCCTGGAACCACTAACTTAAAGTGTTATTTTAGTTGGTACTGTTGTGTAATTTAACAATGAAGTAGATGTATGCAAACCAACAGCTTCTGGCAATATCATTTGGACAACTCCTTGTGATCCCAAGGTGGAATCACATGGACTGCTCACAGGTGGCCTGGAAAGTCTTGGTATGTAGCAGCAGAATACCAGCCCTTTTACTCTTAGGGAAATTTAGGAGAATGGAAAAAAAACCTTGTAAGGTCACTTTTATGTATTATTATTTATTTCAGTTAAACAGCCATGCTCTTCTGCAGTGAGAGGTTATTCAGGATTAGGGGAAGTGTCTTACATAACCACTAACACGAGCAGTAAAGTGAGGGCCTATTTACCGAACCCAAGACTAGTCTGCATTTCTGTATGTACACGTGTGAATATACATATAAACAATGGAACATACAGAAAGAGAAAGGCTTCTGCGTTGAGGTGTTTAAAGTTGCATTTCATTTCTTGGGCAAAACCTTCTAAAACTGAAATAGTTTTTGACTTGAGGGCACTTCTCTGCAGCATCAGAGTATGTTCATCTGCGTGCTAGGTTGACCCTAGCTGAGATATTTTGGTGAGAAGAATTAGACTGTGGGCTGTGAAAAGGAAACAGTGGTGATGTCTGCTGCACTCATAGGCTTGCTGAGATGTATAAGAACAAGAACATAAATATAGATAAGGGAGTTCGCTCTCTGGCTTTTGGGCTGCACTTCTCTCTCTAACCTAACTTGCTGCCTGACTAATGCTTCTGCTTCCTAGCCCCCCTGGCCAACCCTCCAAACTCACCTTGAACGTAAGGCAAAGTCTGTGATAAGGTAGAACATAGCTTCCTAATGTTGAGTTGAACACTTCTTACTTTTCCTCCTATAGATTTCACTTCTCTGTCTGCCCTAGATCGCATCCCATGGCACTGAAGGAAAATCATGGCAAAGAGTTCTCTCAACAGCACTTGGCCTGCGTCACTCCTCTTGAAATACTATCTTTGTCAGTGCTCTTTTGCACAGTTCCAGTTTCTTGGTCTCTGCTGTTAGTTTTTACTGCAATTCATTATTCTTGGTGAAGAAGGAAAGACACAGTACACCAGTTTCTCCTGGTCCCACAGAGGAGTCAGAACGTTAGTGACCAGATGCAAAGATATTTGACATTAGCTGCTAAAGTTCTCCAACGCCTGCGGAGCATTTTGAAAGGGCTCAGAGCAAGAAAGGAGGAATAGGTGGTCCAGCAGTTTGCAAAGAGGCTACTTACAATTGGTGCATTAGGGTTTGACATCTACACTGACTCTGTTAGGAATCAGTCTAAAGGCTGTTAATTGCTGTTGGGTTTGCTCTCTTTGTACATGTCCCCTGTGGCTTTGGGACTTACCTACAAAATTGGCATTTTTCTCTCTCCACCTCCTGCAGAGATGATTGTCCTCCCCTTTACCACTGCTTTAAACCTACACTTTGTAATAGGTTACTATGACATATTGTGTGGGAAACGAGTACCTAACTGGAAGGTTTGGGAAGCAAAAAAAGTTACAGTATCTAAATCCAAGTCACACATTCTGATCTCCCAGGAATACTTTAGTTACTAAATGTTTTTCTCAGTAGGAGTAAATGCCAGGCTGCAGTGGTTATCTGGTCATTTCACTGCAGACCTTAAGGCTGCAAATAGAGCAGCCCTATTTTACACTGTTAGGAAAGGGGTGGGGGAGGAAAGAAAAAAATGAGGAAAGAAGGAAAAAGGGAGGGAGGGAAGGGAGGGATCCATGAAAAGAAAGTTTGTGAAGAGATACTTGCAGATATCTTTGTGAGGATGCATTCTTAAGGATATGAGGTGGTTTTTTTCCTCTATATCACGTTGGAAGCTCATCACTATTGAAAAACACCAAATGTAAGTGACACCTGGCTGCACAAAAGAATCCTAACTACAAGTCTATTAACACTGGATAAATCTTCCTGCTATAACTTCCTTCAGTAACTTCAGAGTTGAAGTATTTTTCCCCCTTATGTAGTCACAGCATCTGTGTTGTGTTTTTCATAAAGTCAGAAAAGAATTGAAACTCTGGAAGTTGAATGTCTAAGGCCCAGCCCTGCACTGAACAGGCATACCTTAGCTGCTATTGTACAGCATGGGTAGCAGTGACATATCCTGCACGCAGATATATTGGCATATGAAAGCTACATGGTGTATGGCCGCATGCTACACCCCAAACATGTGCATCTTCCTCCTCATGTTCCAGCCTAATTTGCACCTTAAAACCTCTGCCTGACTCTCTGTCTCTTTTCCTGGGGCAACTCCTTAATAACAAAACAGAGAGCAAGCCCTTCTTCCTACTTCTCCAGCTCCAGTCGCTCTACTCTCCACTTGAAAGTTGCAATACCTGTGTCTGCCACTGTTCTTTGGTCTCCTGATTCAACCTATGTCTACTCTATCACCCACTGTAATAAATACAGCTTCACAAATAATTCTGGCAATTACAGGCTGCCCTTAAAATCCAGCTAAATCAGGACAAGATCAGTACCACCTAGAATTGCAGAATTGGCCAGGCTGGAAGAGACCTCCAAGATCATCCAGTCCAACCTAGCACCCAGCCCTGTCCAATCAACTAGACCTTGCTAAGTGCCTCATCCAGTCTTTTCTTGAAGACCTCCAGGGATGGTGCTCCACCACCTCCCTGGGCAGCCCATTCCAATGCCAATCACTCTCAGCCTATTATCTGCGAGGACTGCCTTCAGCAACGACAGAAACATAAAAGCTGTTATTTGCAAGAAGCTACAACACAGGTACTGGAAGATCACTTAGGTGCACTTGATCACAGTGTCTATATCATTGATAAACATACTAAACAGCACAGGTCCCAGTAAGGACCCCTGAAGGACATCACTTGTTACTGCTCTCAGTCTGGCCTTCAAGCCATTGAGCACCACCCTCTGGGTGCACCTGTCCAGCCAATTCCTTATCCACTAAACAGTCAACCTATCAAATCCATCTCTCTCCAACTTGGTGAGCAGGATGTTGTGGGGGAGCATGTCAAAGGCCTTGCAGAAGTCCAGATAGATACATCCATATGTTGCCCTTGTCCACTGACATAGTCCCTGTATCATAGAAAGCCACTAGGCTGGTCAGACAGGAGTTGCTCCTAGTAAAGCCACATTGGTTGTCTCATCCTCCTTGTCCTTCCATGTCATGGAATGTGGATAGGTAGCCAGCATGTTTTCCTATGCCGTTGCAGAACAGGTTATCCAAGAAAGCAAAGTCCCATTACCTTGCGGATGTGCTGCTGCAGCCCTGTGACCCCATACATCCTCAGCACAAACCAGAGCTTCAGGGAGCGGAACCTCCTGCCCAGGGGGATTTGCCAGTGCTGCAAGCCAGAGAGATGGGAAGGCATCCACGTTAGAAGTCATTCCTGCAGCACAGTGCACATTCTGCGATGACTTTACCACAGGTGGTAAATGCAAGAGGTGCATCAAATACTACTAGAAATATCTCTTCCTAGTTAATGCCCTGTTTTGACTGTTTCATACTCAACATTTTCAAATTCAAATTAAAAAGGAGGTTGGTTTCAGAACAGAAGGGTTGGGTCACAAGGCAGATCAGATTTTCTTTGTGCATCCAGAGTCCTCCCCAAAGGTTTTAGGAAAGCATCCTAGAAGGTGATGCACGTGGGCTTATTTGCAGCTGTGGGGCTACCGTATCCAGCGGCAGGCACAGCTTCCATTTTAAGCCCACACTGTTTCCAGTGGTTACATAATGAAAAGCATATGCATTAAAAACAATTAAAATGTATTATTCACAATGCCAAGGGGAAAAACATATTTTTAGGACATTTCTTCACCCTTGGGATATTGCACATGCAAGACAATTCCTGCCTTTAAACAATGGTTTTCGAACAATACGATTTCAGCTTGATGAATGCGGTGGTAGGCCTGATAGGGCAAACATGGGCTTAGCCACGTTGGCTTGGCCAGACATGTTCCCCTGCCCTTCTGTGTTGGGGGAAGCAACCGTGGGAGGAGAGGGTGAAAGCCCTGCCTTCACCTAATATGGTGAGGCCGGGTAAAGTGCCATTCTGATTGGCTAATCTATGGCATTGGACATATTGTCCAATGCCCCATTAGTCACAGGCTGATAGAAGAGATAAGCAGGTAGTACAGGGCTGCTGCTACCTCGTTTTGCATCCTGAATTTGTGTATAGGGTTAACACTCCTGGGGGAGTAACCCTGAACCTGACCCTAGGGGTCTTGGCCCCTCCCCAGGGGTGGGCCACACTCCAGGTGATGGTTAGCCCACTCCCCCCACTTCCTGTGGTATAAAAGAGGAGCACTTCCTGCTCCTCATCCTCTTTTGCCTTGGCTCCCTCTTGACCCACACACACTCATACTGCATACCAGCACACCACGTGGCAGCCACGAGGCAGAGACACCATCACATTACTCGGGTTGTATCCATCCCTTTTTGTATTTTGCTGTTTTCCCTTCCTTATCTTTTGTAAACTCCCCTACCTCCAATACCTTTTCTAAGTTATTGTTAAACTTTTCCTTTTTAACTTCCAAATCGAGTGAGACTGATTTATTTGGGTGTCCCTACCTTTCTCTCTCTCCTTGTCTTTTGGGAAAAGGAGGGGGAAGAGGGGAGGGCACTCTATAAATTCTATAAATTGTCATTGGGTCTATTAAATTTATTAGAGTCTCTGGGAACTTGCATTTGAACCCAAGACAATTTGCCTGGAGAGCTTACCAGGAACAGGCTCCAAATGCCTGCATGTGGTCAGCCTGCATAGCCAGCATGACATCGTGCTGAGACTGCACACCCCAAGACATCCTGCCTGCACCTGAAAGTCTCCTGCCAAGATGAGAAGTCCTGGAGATACACAGATCATCCAGAGGAGCCAAGAGACAAGGTCAGAGATTGTCTGCCTCCTTTCCCCAGAAGCCTGGGAAGAACCAAGTCTCAGCAGCCAACCAGACAGAGTTCCCTGAAAGCGTCTGAGCACTGTCTGGGACTGTGGCTAGCCCCTGCGAGTCAGGTGATAATGTTGTGAGTAAATACATAAAAGCCTTTTCCAGTATAATATTTGCTTTTGCCACTTGAAGAAATAAGTGCTCAGGTTTTGCCTGTGCCCAGCACATATAAATTTCCAACCTGTGCATTTTTGAACCTGTGAATAAGTTTTCTGGCAAGTTTTAACGTTAATAAACAGTTTTCATAGCTATTAACAATCATTGCCTGGATATCAAAATTAACACAGATTATTAATTGTGCATAATCTGTCACAGGAATCCTTCAAATTTAGCAAGCTGCTTCTTTCCAATAAAGTAGCATAAGCAATGAAGAATGAAAGTCCTGAAAATTATTGCTATACACCAGTAATAAATGATTTCCTTCACTTACCCGATAATCTGTTACCAGGCCTGCAAGTTAAAGAACAAATGCTCACATTACTTCAACAGCCAAAGACTTTGCTCATCCTAATGTTATTGGAAAAAAGCTGTATCTTAGCTATCCTGTATGTTTACTACAAGCTTCAGCACAACCTGCGTCAACAGGGCTACTAAATACCTAGCAGGATACTTGGCAGCAAGCTAAACAAAGGTGCTTGTAATAAGCTTCATTCCCTCACTGGTCAGAATACACCAGTAACAAATTAAACAGTTTACAGGAGAAGAAGTACATTTTGCCTTTCTGTTGTACTGCAGACACTATGGAGATGATGGATTAATTACTGTATTTGTTTTCTTCTTGTAAGGAAAAGAAGTAGTAGGTAAAATGGCTATTTAATTTTGGTTTCAACAGCTTGCAGAATCCTCAGACTCACTCAGTTTACCTGAGCAAATTGACAACATTTTTTTAAAGTAATCCACTTCTCACTACCTTTTATACTCATTCATATATTTGTGGTTAATTCTTCAGCATGTTGTTGTGGAAGGTGAATAGGTCTATTAGATGTCCTGACTTACCCCACCCTTCTGCTGATGGGGGAAGCAAAGGCAGGAGGAAAACAAAGGCTTGGGCCATTATGTCCCCTCCCAAAGTGATAAACAGGTACCCACAGGTGTTTATGCACTTGTTGGGCATCTTGCCCAAATAAGGGTAAGCAAGCCCTGAGTTCACCTAATATGGTCAGGTTTGCAGATGCCATCCTGACTGGTGAATCTGTGGCCAAAGGAGACACATAACATAAATGGAGCTAAGTTGCAAGCAGTTGTGCTGCTTCTGCTGAGCAGCCTCTGCCTCGCTGCACTGCTCTGCTTCAGTATGCACTGCTCCGCCTCACCACTCCTAGTTTGGACAATGCGTTCTGCTCTGCCTTGTGCTTCAGACCAGCTTAGCCATGATGTTTTGGGCTTGAACTACCTGGAAACTTAAGTTCTTCAAGTTTACCAGGAGAAGGCATTAAGTGCCTCACGAACGTGATGAGAACTGCAACTGACATGGTGCTCTCTGCACATCTGCGAGAGATCCTGCCTGCACCTCTGCAAACCTCTGTGACAAGAGGAACCAGGACGAGGTTAGAGATCGTCTGCCTCTTTCCCAGGACCCTGCTAGAGCCTGGGAAGATCTAGCAGCCTGCCAATAGCTATCAAGCAGTTTCAAGACTGCCACAAAGGAGCCAGGGACTATTTCTGAATTCTACTCCATGACTTTCCCTAGGGCTCCAGGCTGCCTACTGATAAATGGGGCAGAGCCATTTTGTGACTAAACCTTTTCCAATTTTCTGATTCTCCTAAATTAGTTGCCTGTAAGCATCCTTCTGAAGATCCTCCCAACCAAATTAGAACCCCAGTTTAACTGGCATGTATAGAGTTTACGACAGGGCTTTTTTGAAATAAAATAACTATGTATTTTATAGTCCCTGCCTCATTAATTGCTCCAACTAATTCACACGTCTAATAAGTGACTGCTTTCACAATGAAGTGCTTGGAGTGACCTAGTGACAGAAATTAAACTAACATAAAATTTGAAGCACTTCTTTAGGAAAATATGGAAGCATCTGCTTAGTTCTCTTACTCTGATTTATTACTCTGTGCTGGAGTATAAGCTCGTAGAAAAGTATGCACTTAAAGTTCATGGGAAAGTAGTAAGTGATCCTGGAATTGTGAACCACAAGACACTATATAGAACTGTACCTTCTATCTAAGGAGCAATGGATGGAAGTTGCAGCACGAGGTTCTGCCTCAACACAAGGGGGAACTCTACTGTAAGGCTCACAGAGCACTGGCACAGGCTGCCCAGAGAGGCTGTGGAATCTCCTCTGGAGACTTTCAAGGCCTGTCTGGATGTGTTCCTCTGTGATCTTTGCTCGATTGTGTGGTCCTGCTGTGGCAAGGGGTTGGACTCAGTGATCTCCGGGTCCCTTCCACACCTGACATCCTGTGAGCCTGTGACTGTTGGTCTGTGATCTTGAAATTCATTGCACATTGTACCTGAAATGTAATTCAAACACCAATATATGTATAGGCTGGATGTTGGAAGGAAGTTCTTCCCAGAGAGAGTGATTGCCATTGAAGTGGGCTGCCCAGGGAGGTGGTGGAGTCTCCATTCCTGGAGGTGTTCACAAAAAGACACTTAGTGCCATGGTCTAGTTGATTGATGGGGCTGGGTGGTGGGTTGGACTGGATGATCTTGGAGGTCTCTTCCAACCTGGTTGATTCTATCACATTTACATAGGTCTCAGTCTTTAGTGTCTTCTCTATAAGTGAATAAATGAACACTCTTTCTTGTATTACAAGCTCTCGTGCCAATGTTCTCTCATCTACACAAGCAAAACATGTTGAAAAACATGGCCCTTCCTCCTTGTACCATAAAGCCATTTGGTTCTTTAACTTGTTAGCAGGTTCTTTTCCAGATGAAATAAACACACACAACAATACAGCAGTCATTAACCTGCTGCTGGACTTCAGGAAAGGAAGATGTCTCTCTCATCTTGGTAACAAGATCCTTTTGTAACATACACATTCTTCTGCATGCTAGCAGCCAGTTTTGTTCGATAGCTGCCAAGACTGGTAGCAAAGGAGTAAGCAATCAGTGACAGACAAATAATGTTACACTCCTGCGAGGAGCTATGTCTAATGGTCCACGACAGGCTGTGAAGCAGAATGTAATGATTAGTCCTTGATTACAAACTTAATCTTGCATCTGCATTTAACCAGGAGGAATTGCATTGTGGGAACATATGTGGCATTCACAGCAGAGTATAAAGCTGCATTCTTCTAACACTGTGCTTAGGATTTGACCTATATCTTGGGTTGCCATGCAAGCCAGTATAATCTTCCTGGGGTGACAATGCAAATCACGTAACATTATAATTAATGACAAAGTAAAGACTTTCCCCTTGGGGGCACACATAATTGCCATATGGTTATTAAGAGTAATTGCTTACAGAGAGAGAGGTTTTTCTGCTCATTTAAATTCTTGAGAGAGGAGTGAATTTAAAAATGCTACTTTGTTTGCCTTGTACAATGGGAATACTCAGACCTGAGTATCAGAAAATAAGACCTTCCACCAGACAAGTCATATTTCCAGAAGTGTCACCATCCCATAAATCACAGAATGTAGAGGTTGCAGGGAACCTCAAAAGATCATCTACTCCAACACCCTGCCAGAAGCAGGATCACCTGTACCAGATCACACAGGAATGCACCCAGGTGGGTCTTGAATATCGTCAAAGAAGGAGACTCCACAAGCCCCCTGGGCAGCCTGTGCCAGGGCTCTGTCACCCTCGCAGGGAAAAAAAAATTCCTCATGTTTCCATGGAATCTCCTATGCCTCAGCTTCCACCCACTGCCCCTTGCCCTGTCATTGGGCATCAATGACAAGAGCCTGGCTCCAGCCTCCTGGCACTCACCCTTTATGTATTCATAAGCATGAATGAGGTCACGTCTCAGTCTGCTCCTCTCCAAGCAGCACAGCCCCAGTTCCCTCAGTCTTGCTTTGTAAGGAAGGTGTTCCGCTCCCTTAATCACCTTTGTGCCTCTGCACTGGACTCTCTCAAGCAGCTACTTGTCCTTCCTGAACTCAGAGGCCCAGAACTGGACACAATACTCCAGATGCAGCCCCACCAGGGCAGCTAGAGGAGGAGGAGAACCTCTCTCAACCTACTAGCCACACACATCTTCTAACGTACCCCAGAATGGCATTGGCCTTCTTGGCCACAAGAGCACTTTGCTGGCTCATGGTCAACCTTCTGACCACTAGGACTCGCAGTTTTCACTTTCTCCTTCACTGCTCTCCAGCAGGTCAGTCCCCAACCTATATGGAGTTGGTTTTCCTCAGGTGCTGGACTCTACGCTTGCCCTTGTTCAACTTCATTCAATTTCTCCCTGCCCAACTCTCCAGCCTGTCTAAGTCTGGCAGAACAACCCTCTGCTGTGGCAGCCACTCCATACAGTTTTGTGTCACCAGCAAACTTGCTGACAGTGCACTCTGTGCCCTCATCCAAGTGCTTGATGAATATATTGAACAGAACTGGTCCCAGTACTGGCCCCTGAGGGACTCCACCAGTTACAGGCCTCCAACTGGACTCCAGCCCATTGACCACAACTCTCTGGCTTCTTTGACCGAGTGATCAATAGGGACTGTAACAGCCTAACACCTTTGCAAATCTGACTATGTTTATAGAAGGCATAAGTGTGGATTTAGTAACAAGAGACATTTGGATTTAAAAGGTGCTGCCCAACTCTTAAAAAAAATCATAGCAAGTGGGAATAGAGCACAGAAAAATGTTGTGTGACAAGACTGGCAGTAAGCAGCTGATCTCTTTGAAATCATTCTGTCCAGATCACATAACACATTGTCAGCGCATCTAAAGGCAAGATGAAAGATGAACCATTTGTTATCCACCTGGGAGAGAGAAAATTTTCAGGTCAGCTGGGTGGCCTTGCTGAAAGCACCTAGCTTTAACAGAGGGTTTGGGGTTTTTTTCTGGTGTTACTTAACCTGGGGAAGGTCTAAGGTTCTTGAATCACCAACATCAGTTCTCTGAAGAATCTATTGTCACTTTAATTAAGCTTGGATTATTTACCCTGAAGGAACAAAATGTTTCCATGTATATTAAGTAAAATCCATTAATTTAGTGTATTTGATATAACTTGTATTTTTTTATTTGAAAAGGCCCCCGAAAATAGTATATCTATTTTTTTCTTAACAATCTAGCCTTTGGAGGCTGAACCTCAGCTGCAGAGTCCTGTATTTTCCTGTCCATTGCACTGTTCTATATTTGCATTTGTTTGGAAATGCAGAAAATTAATAAAATGCAAATTTCCTGCCAGTTTAGGATGAAGGCAAAGGAATCCATTTTTCCTAGGGCCCTTTAGTGAATGGTAGAATTCTGGATGGTATTAATTTAAATATCAATGAGTTCATAGCCAAAACAGATAAAAAGATAAAAAGTACTCCCAATACACTCATCAAAACAGATCAGCACTGGCAATTCCATGAGAACACAGAATGTCAGGGGCTGGAAGGGACCTCAGAAGCTCATCCAGTCCGACCCCCCTGCCAGAGCAGCATCTCCTAGACCAGATCACACAGGAACACATCCAGGCAGGTTTTGAATATCTCCAGAGAGGCTCCACAACCCCCTGGGCAGCCTGTGCCAGGGCTCTGTCACCCTCACAGGGAAAAAATTCCTCCTCATGTTTCAGTGAAACTTCCTATGCCTCAGCTTCCACCCACTGCCCCTTGTGCTGGCACTGGGCATCACCCAGCAGAGCCTGGCTCCAGCCTCCTGGCACTCACCTTTACATCTTATAACCATTGATGTGGTCACCTCTCAGTCTCCTCCAAGCAGCACAGCCCCAGCTGCCTCAGGCTCTCCTTGTAACAGAGCTGTTCCATTCCCTTCAGCATCTTTGTGGCTCTGTGCTGGACTCTCTCAAGCAGTTCTATGTCCTTGAACCAGGGGGCCTAGAACTGGGCCCAGTGCTCCAGATGTGGCCTCACCAGGGCAGAGTAGAGGGGCAGGAGAGCCTCCCTTGTCCTACTAACCATAGCCTTTTTAATACACCCCAGAGTGGCACTGCCTCTCTTGGCTACAAGAGCACATTGCTAGCTCATAGTCAACTTCCCATCAACTAGGACCTCCAGATCCTTTTCCCCTTCGCTGCCTTCCAGCAGGTCAGTCCCCAACCTATCCTGATCCCCGGGGTTGTTCTTTCCAGATGCCAGCCCTACACTTGCACCTGTGTGTGATTCAGCCTCTTCAGAAGGTTACGTTATGCAGGAATTTGCACTGCTGTGACCTTCTTCACACTTAAGCAGTTAATAACCAAATGTGTAAAAACAGGCTTCAGCACGACAAATGCCACTCTGCAGTTGCTAGGTATGTGCAAGGAGCAGCACTAATCCATTAAGGAGCTTTGTACAGGGCCTAAGGTTCTAAGTTCTCTGTAAGCATTTGTGAAGAGCTCTTCTGGGCGTTTAGTAGGAGAGGGACAGCCTGCGCTTACTGCCTTCACTGCCAGCCCTCTAACAGCACAGACCTAGCACGACAATGCCCAGGTAGCCAAACCAGAGAACACCTACCAAATGCAGCTCACTCCCTCTTTTTCACCTACATGAAGGATGGAGAGAGACTGTTTACAAAGGCCTACAGTGACAGCATGAGGGGCAATGGCTTCAAACTAAAGAAAAGCAGATTTAGAATGGATATTAGGGACAAGTTCTTTACTATGAGAGTTGTTGCCCAGCAAGTTGGTAGAGGCCTCTTCCCTGAAGATATTCAAGGTAAGGCTCAGTGGGGCTCCCAGCATCCTGGTCTAGTTGTGGATGTCTCTGCTGACTGGGGTTGGGGATTGGACTTTCCAGCCTGGAACATTCTATGTGTCTATGAGGCTATGATTCTTTGCAGTTTCAGGTAGTGTTTGCTCCTGACATAGGTTTTTGCAAACTGGAATCAGAGCTTGCACAAATAGCTAAGAAAAGGGGTCATGGACTTCAGGAACTCTAAAACCAAATGAGATCATGAAATCATTTTGCAGAAAGATCTGTTGTGGAAGGCTGGTTAAGGGACTTGATACGTAGCATCCAGCAATATGCTTTGACTGCAAAAATATTGTTCTGAATTTTTCAACCCTCCTACAAAGAGTCAGTGGAAAGATGAGGCAATCCCAAGACAAAAGCATTAACCTAATGCATTATGAAATGGTTTTACCTCCATTGTTTTTCATATAATCTAAAATCTCACTAGGTGTGCTTGAACTTTTATAAGCTAAACTTGTTAGGGCACTGTGAAAATAGAAATAGGCTCCTAAATACATAAAGGAGTTCTAAGTTCTCATATTATTTTTTTTCTGTAAAATGTCAGTGTGCCAACAAGATAACAGCATTATCATCTGACTCTGAGCTTACCAGATTCCTGGTGGTGGTGTTGCAGGTAAAGAGGCTCTAATTTAAAGGCACTTGTTAAATCCGATCTTTTTTTCACCCTGTACCACAACAAACAAAAATGTAAGAAATATAAGAATGAAGATTTAACGGGTTAAAGTTCAGGAGAAGTGAAGGAAAATCACAGGGGTGTAAACTGGTGCATTCCCTGAGCACAGCCCGTGCCCTCTTGGTGCTTCTTCACAGCCGCAGCAGCACTCCACTTAGCAAGTTAAGTTTAAGGCTCAGCATCACAGGCAGCATGACTGTGCAACTGCATATTTAAAACCAGACAAGAAACAGGCAGAGGTGATAGACCCTCACACTAGAATGTGAGATTGGCTGAAACAATGTTAGTATTTGCAGTCAACAGAAGTTGCCTTTAAATTACAGCAGTGCAAAGCTGCGTGGAAGAGCCATAGCTTCCCAAACGCTATGTGTAGGCACAGTGAGGTTCTGTGGATGCTGGCCACCATCTCTCCAAGCGGTGGTGGCAGCAGCTGTCACTAGTAGAGACAAGGTCCAGACTCAGGTTCCCTGCCATCCCTTGTTGCCTGTAGCAGGATTCAGTATACAGCTGCTGACAGACCAGAGCACAACGTGGAACTGTGCAGCGAGTCTCAGCATCGCCAGCTGCTGTGAGATGTGACCGGACCAAGGTTCAAAACCCAGCATCACCAGTTTAGACTAAGCTATGTTTTACCTGTGGCTTTTCCTGTTTTATGCTTCTCTCTGTGTGTGAGACTGACTCACGTCCACAAATGCTGACCTTTACTGAGAAGACAGCAGAAATCAAAAAGGGGAAGAACTGCTGCATCATTATGTTAGGCCTATGAATTACAAACTAGGCAAGAATCGTGTCAACATGGGGACACTGTAGATTACCACAGTCTGAACCTTTTATGATTTCCTAGGGGGTTTTTAATCTTTCAAAAGTGTGGATTTCTAAGTGAAAAATCTAATTTCTGCTGTTTTCATGGATGTGGATGAATGCACAGGCCAGTACATGCACACACTCCCATCCACATCCAAGTTGCACTTTGGAGGGACGATTTACAAGCTCCTGTAATGACAGGACAAGGAGTTATGGGTTTAAATTGGCAGAGGGGAGATTTAAACTGGATGTTAGGAAGAAGTTCTTTACAGTGAGGGTGGTGAGACACTGGCACAGGCTGCCCAGGGAGGTTGTGGCTGCTCCTTCCCTGGAGGTGTTCAAGGCCAGGTTGGATGAGGCCTTGAGCAACCTGTTCTAGTGGGAGGTGTCCCTGCCTATGGCAGGGGGTTGGAACTGGCTGAGTTTTGAGGTCACTTCCAACTTAAACCATTCTATGATTGCCCAGGGAGGTGGCTGAGGCCCCATTCCTGGAGGTGTCTAAGGCCAGACTGGATGAGGTTGTGTGCAGCCTGATCTAGGGTAGGGTGTCCCTGCCCACGGCAGAGGGATTGGAACTAGATGATCCTTGTGGTCCCTTCCAACCCTGACTGATTCTGTGATTCTGTATAACATTTATTCAAACAAAGAAAAAGTCTTCCTAGCAGTCTGGAAAGTACAAAGATGTGCAGCTATGTATTTGTCCTCAGGTATAGAAAGTGCATGGCTGAACATAAGTAAGCTTATGTACATGAAAAGCAGTAAAAGATATTCAGAATGCTCTCAATAAAAACAATTAATAACCTATTTGTGCACTGGAAACGTCCTCTGGACAGAAGAAACAATTTACTGACAGCAGGTTTAGCTGAAAATATGCACTCTTTTTAACCAAGTGTAAAAGTTGTTCCACTCTAGTTCATTGAGATGTTTGATTACTTTGCTACATCACGTTTCAGCAGCTCACTCTGTATGCAACTAAGCTAAGTTAGAAGCAGTATCACTGGTTCTCTTGTGAGAGCTTCATTGTGAGCTCTGTAGTAATGTGCTGTGCTGAACAATGGAACAGGTAACTATTCTGATGGAACATCTGCCTTGGAAGACAGAAAAATGCTGGCATCTTGTACTTCCTTGGAGATGTTACTGCTTTGTAAAAGATGGTGTCTGGGCACTTCACCTGTCTTAATCTGGCAGCCATGAAAAGCAGGCTAAAAGGATTGCTAAAATAAATCCAAAGCCTGGACATCAACAAATATGAACCAGAGAAGTTGCACCCTTGTACACTGTGTCTGCATCTCACCCTACATATTTAAATGTCTTTGCAGTAAGTGCTTGTGTGGTCTGCTACTGGACAGAAGTTCCTTTGCAAATAGCCCTGGTTGACTGAAGGACATCACCAATAAACGAGCTGTGTCTTAAGGCTTGATGTTATGCTAATAGACCTACTAAGATCTAGGTCGAGTAGCAGAGATTCACATATTAAGTGTTCATAACACAAAATTCCAGTATCTAAAGGGGGCCTACAAAAAAAGCTGGGGAGGGACTTTTTAGACTCTCAGGGAGTGACAGAACTAGAGGGAATGGAGCAAAGCTGGAGGTGGGGAGAGTCAGGCTGGAGGTGGGGAGAGTCAGGCTGGAGGTGAGGAGGAAGTTGTTGAGCAGGAGAGTGGTGAGAGGCTGGAATGGGTTGCCCAGGGAGGTGGTTGAGGCCCCATGGCTGGAGGTGTTTGAGGCCAGGCTGGCTGAGGCTGTGTGCAGCCTGCTCTAGGGTAGGGTGTCCCTGGGCATGGCAGGGCGTTGGAACTGGCTGCTCCTTGTGGTCCCTTCCAACCCTGACTGATTCTATGATTCTAAAACACACAACAGAAGTCCTAGTAAGTAAAGTGGTGAAAATCTGTGAAAAGTGACTTCCTTAGATTGCACATCTGTGGCTTTTAACAGCCTCACTCCATTCTGTCCATTTTAAATGATAGACACGATAACCTAAAAGGTGGCTTTGTATTATAAACTGACAGGAAAATGTCACTTCTGCCTGCAGGTAAGCATTCCCTGTATGTACCTTCTTTCCAAAGACTTAAACCCTGTAAAAAGTAATAGAAACCCAAACATACCAAGGCTTTGTAAGAACATCGTTTTCATTTCCTCCAAAAGACAACACTTCTTCCTATGGCATAATATTGTAGAGTGCCAGTTAAACAAGCCAGGTAAAACTGAGTGGTAGTTTCAGGGCACAGCCTCTAAAGAATTCTAATATTTGAATTTATGGCCTCAAGCTGAGGCTGGGGAGGGTTAGATTGCACATTAGGAAAAAGTTTTTCACGGAGAGAGTGGTCAGGGACTGGAATGAGCTGCCCAGGGAGGTGGTGCAGTCGCCCACCCTGGATGTGTTTAAGGGTCATTTGGATGCGGTGCTTGGGGCTATGGTTTAGGGTGAATCCTGTAGAGTAGGTTTATAGGTTGGACTTGGTGCTCCTGAAGGGCTTTGCCTACCTGCATGTTTGTGTGCAATTCTGTGAATATGGAAAATGTATTCCTATCAGAGTGGCTATATTAAACTCCTCTTTGTAGGAAATTGACCAAGACATCTGACAATATTTTGCAGAAGGTTTATCATTAAATTGCCTCTAACTCCCAAATGGCATTGGTGCTAGATATTGCTCTGAGTAGTTAAACAGTTACATTACAGCTCCCATTACTAGGTTATCTTAATTTGCAGAGAAAAGAAATGGAAGTGTTTACTGGGGAAAGTACTGAGGAGCAGGGATGACTTAGAATCCTGTCTATCAATGGAGCTCAGCTTAATTTGATTTTGAAAGGCTGTTCACTGTTTATTGAGTGCTTTCCATATTATTACAATCCTATGGATCCTTTCCATGTATCCTTCACAGTTACTTTTTCTCACCATGTTCCTTCAGCATTCAGTATTACATTTCATCTTTTTGGGCAATATTACAGCTGATAAGAGAGGTCAATTTTGGATATGGGCCTTAGGAGTAGTGAGGGGACAGGTTCAGCTTCAAGTCAAAGAGTTCAAACTATAAATGTATACTTTATTCTTCATAAAATGTTAAACCTCTACACATAAATGCCTTGCTGAAATGAAGCTTGAAAGGCTACAGTGGTGAAGCTTTTGTTTTTGAGTAAGGAGGCATGTTGCGAGGTCTCTTGAGATTTCTTGCAATGGAATCTTGCTACAAGGGGTTTATCCTATGGCTACAAAAACAGAAGAAACAAAATGGAGGAAAATACATTTCTAAGTACAAAGTCTAAGTTTTGCTAGAATCATCTGAGATAAGCACATAAACCGACAGCATGATTGTATATACCTTGTTTCTCTGGAAAGCCTGGTAAGATACTTCTAGCAAAATTCCACAGGGGTTTTGGGGAAGGCAGAATTAATGACAAATTAAGCTGGAATAGACTCTGACCTCTAATTGTCCTACAGACATTCAAGAGAATGATTGTGTATTGTCTCATTCTAGTGGGAGGTGTCGCTGCATTGAAACTGGATGATCTTCCAGGTCCCTTCCAACCTAAACCATTCTATGATTCATTCCCAGGCAGCTACTTCCCTAACAACGTCTTGAGTGATAACTAAAAGATGGGAGAAACTACCAAAGGAGAGGAGTTTATCATCTTCCTATTTCTACATACAGAGAAATACATGTTCGTAGAATCATAGAATCAATCAGGTCGGAAGGGACCTCCAAGATCATCCAGTCCAACCTAGCACCCAGCCCTGGCCAATCAATGTGGTTAGGAGGTACATATAAACTGGAGTCTTGATGAATCAAGATCAACATTTAACCCATTTACTCTAAGGAAAAATGAAAACAACTATAATGGCTTGGAATATCTGAAGTGCCTACAGCAGAAACACTACTGAAGTAAAGCATGGAATGGATTGTTTACCCAGTCTGTGTACGTGTGGAGAAGTCAGCTTTGCTGATGATTGAAAGAGCTGGAGGTCAGCCAGAGGCAGCTGAGCCATCACTGTCTTGCATGTGTTCTTCATTTAAATATGGTGACCTTTTTCTGGGTGATGTTTTAGAGACTCCTTTTTAACATTCCCTTTTCCTTGTCTTTTTAACATTTCCTTCTGGAAATGTAGTTCTACTGCAACTGAAATGAAATTAATTTCTTTTGCTGCATAGTCTGCACTTAGCAAATAGGATCACAGGGTATTAGAGGTTAGAAGGGACCCAAAGAGATCATCCAGTCCAACCCCCCTGCCAGAGCAGGACAATGCTGTCTAACACAGAGCACACAGGAACACATCCAGACAGGCCTTGAAAGGCTCCACAGAAGGAGATTCCACAACCTCTCTGGGCAGCCTGTGCCAGTGCTCTGGGACCCTTACAGTAAAGAAGTTTCCCCTTATGTTGAAGCAGAACCTCTTTTGCTGCAACTTACACCCATTGCTCCTTGTCCTATCTCAGGGAGCAGTGAGCAGAGCCTGTCCCCCCCTCCTGGCAGCCTTCAGATACTTATAAACACTTATTGAATCTCCTCTAAGTCTTCTTTTCTCCAGACTAAAAAGCCATCAGCCACAGCGCTGGTAGACACAGAGCTCTGGAGATTCCAGTCTGGGACACAATAGGATCGTGTATTATGGGATATCTTCATTGCTGCTATTCTATTACTACTATTATCATTGCATAACTTCAAAATATGTTTGTGGGTTTCTATTTTGGCCTCAAAATGTTGTCTCTGCTGCCATCTGAGGAAACTGATAATCAGTACAAAACTGCATTGTCTTTTTTAAAGTCAGCTGCTTTCCATCCTCTTTGGAGAGGCCTCTGAAAGAATTGAGGCTCGAATGGAAAGCAGTTTTATGGAAAGGAACAAAACACTGTGCTTAGCAGGCTGTTTTATTAACATCCTTACATGATCTTTTTTCATTTATGTTCTAAACAGTGCAGAAATGCAGCAAGTATGAGTGTGCAGACTTCTCAGAATCTCTGTCTCTCTAGAACATCATGTCGACTCAAGTCTATTTCTAGATTTCACTGTTTTGGAACTCCTATGAAATGAAGGAGTGAATTTTGTAAATACTTCACAAGAGTTAAGGCTACCCAGAACTCCTCATTTCAGTACACAGATGTAAAATAAGCCTTGGCTGCTAGAAATGCAGGCTCACTTTAGCATCTGATTTTTGTTTCTTGTAATGTTTCCTTTTTCTGTAATACTTACCACATAGCAGAGCAGTCAAAGTTCACTAGGAGCCATTTGTGTGGATTAAAGTTAAATGAATCTGCAAACTGAGAGTAAATAAATAAATCAGAAAAAGGATCCATGTACTGACAATGCAACTTTGTCAGGTTGTTTGAGTACAACTTGCTATCTGACTAGGTGGTGTGGATTTTCTGTTCAGCATCATGGCTTTTTGTCTACCTTGTTTCTTAAATAACAGTTTCCTATCTAGCAATCAAATAAGAACAGACACTACAAGGGTTTTCAGTACTACCTGTAGTTTTTCTTCAGCTTAATCTCTATCTGAAAATGATTGACTTTGCATTGACCCAGGCAAATGAGTTTGAGATTTCAGGAACACCTCTATGCTGTACCTCTTGACCCCATGCAGCTGAACAGTGGGAGTCACTGTGCCAGAATACATTTTGGGGAGGGGAGAGGCAAGTATGGTTATAATTCAGTTGTTTAAAACACATAAGGGATGACCTACTGCTTAGGAATCAAAACACTCTATAATCAAAACACTTTTTAGGTGTTCAGAAAAAGCCTGGATGAGGCACTTAGTGCCATGGTCTAGTTGATTGGATAGGGCTGGGTGCTAGGTTGGACTGGATGATCTTGGAGGTCTCTTCCAACCTGGTTGATTCTATGATTCTACGAACTTAATTACCAAAGAATTCCAGAACTGGGTCTTTATAGGTAATGTTCATGTTGATGCCACTCACATAGTAACCGTTGTAGTAGCTATTAAATCTTCATTCATCTGGGGGATGAAATTCAGGTCAGGTGAGCAGATAAGCTATTGGTGTTATCACCATTTTGAGCATTTGCTAGCAGTGTTATTTCTTAGTAACATACACTACTGAAAAGAATGTATCTCAGAGTAAACTAGTAAACTAGTAAAAAACGATTCTACCTACTCAAGAGCATCTACTGTGGTTCCTATTCCAGTTTCCAATAACGATTCACTAAGCTTTCTGTTTCCAAGAGTCTTAAGCATATACACATAAAATTCATACATAGAGACAAGGGATGTATTTAGTTCAGACTCTGCCACATTCATTCACAAAACTACAAATGACCAGGAAATGACCTTGTTTTATTTTAACTGTCAGGGTGGTTTCTTTCAGCTGAATATTTTTTTCTCCAAGTTAAAAGAAAAAACCATCACAAAATAAGCATTCACAATGCATCTTTATATAAATCATATAACAAGACTGCTTTGCTTCATGTGTATTTAGGCAGAACACCAGCAGAAACCCAGGTAGGAGAGGCAGACATTGTGTGAGAAAAGCTTCATCCTTTTAAAAAGAAGCAGAAGCCATCAGCCTGAAGAAAGAGACGAGGGCCTAACGGCACCAGGGTCTGACTCCTTCATCACTTTGCTGTTCTCATTTATTTCTCATAACCTTCCCTGTCATGTGTAAACAACTAATGATTGCTCTCATAAGAGAAAACTATCTGTCTTTCTTTCTATCTAGCTCTCCATCTGTCTAGCTGTCTCCTTGGACTGTGTAAGGTGGGAGAGCCTGTTCATAGCTGTGATGTGTTTACTCTGATGACAAATGCTGGCCCAGACAAAGGATGCTGTTTCATTTCCTTCAGGAACCAATAACAACCATTTTAAAAACATGTGCCCCACAGGAAATTACAGCAAGCTGATGAAAAAAAGAGACAGAAAAAAATGCTTTATTTATGAAGGGGCTGTCCCTCCTCTACTTCATTAGTCGCTACCTATCAGTGCTGTGTTTAAAGTTCTGGCTTTCCCAAACAGTAATATTTTCTCCACTGAAGTGAAAGGCAAGGACTTATCTGACTGTCTGAAGGGAGCAGCAGGAAATTGAAGTATTCTTATCTGAGCAACTGGAATGCCAAGTAGCTCAGCATGGGGATGGAGGAAAGGAAGAGGAGTGCTGTTGGTGTAATATTTAATTTAGTTCTCCGGCTTTATTAACCTCTGTCTGTTTGAGATACAGCTACTGGCTGCATCCTGGATGACTTTCAGGATGTAAGCAAAAAATCAGACGTAATGAGCTCATTCATTTGGTTGCCTTTTTCCTGCGTGTGCAGTGCAGAATTAGGGTGCCAAAAGCATGTCTTTGGGGATATTACTCCTTTCTGTTTTGTAAGACACTTTGTTGATTCACTACTATTTACTATTCTAAGTGCCAGACTTACATATTATAGTAACTTGCATGCTCCCAGAGTAAACCAGCAAAAAATTGTGTGTACTTGTAATGTAATAGAATATACAGGGATTGGTAGTGCAGACTGAAGTGCCATTAATGCTGGATGCATAACAAACAAACAAACAAAATCGGTGGGAGAGAAAGGTTTTAGCAGGCTGCTAGAGAAGAAACACTTCACTCACCTCCACTCCATTTAAAAAGTGTCTGAATTCAGGGCAGATGAATGCACTTCCAGCATAGGCTGCATCAATATGCATCCAGATATGTTCCTTATTACCTAAAAAAAAAAATTAATTGAAGGGGAAATAAATTAAAGAGCAGATCAAAAAGCTCTATCCATTTACATGCTACCAAGTGCCTGAGAGACTTTTCTTTGATGTTATTATTTTTCCAATTTAGAGTTAAATTAAGAGATTAAATGTTTCTGCCATCTGTGTTTCCATCAATGCATAAAGATGTATCCCCCCCACTTCTACTGGAACAAAGCAGAGGATTATCTTAGCAATATTAAGCAATATAAAATATTAGATTATTCTAATAAAAACATCTAAAATACACCTTTGAAATTTATCTAAATATGCAGCTATCATTTCTATGGTAATAAAACTATCTACTTCAGTAAAAGGAGCTGAAGTTTTAGCTGTGCTCCTCACTTCTAACTCATGAATCACAAACACATCTCCAGACATTATTCTCTACGTCTTGGTATATATGCACCTGCATGCTTTTGAATTGTGCACAGCAAACTGCTGGCTTCAGGGACTGAGATGATTGTGCAAAATGAAGCACTGAAAGGTTAAGAAAGTGCTAGATTTGATTAGTCACTGAATGCTCTCTGCAGAAATATTTTAGCATATGAATATCATTTTCTCTGTAATCCAGTGTCCATACTCTACAATAGATTACAGGATGTCAGGAGTTGGAAGGGATCCAAAGAGATCATGTTCAACCCCCCTGCCACAGCAGGATCTAGCTCAGGTCACACAGGAACACATCCAGGCAGGCCTTGAAAGTGTCCAGAGAAGGAGACTCCACAACCTCCCTGGGGAGCCTGTGCCAGGGCTCTGGCACTGTGCTAGTTGGAAGCAGGCTAGAATGTTTTGGTGAGAAGAACGAGATTACAGGCTGTGGAAAGAAAACAGAGGTGATGTCTACTTCACTCACAGGCTTGCTGAGAAGTATAGGAACAAGAAATAACAACATTAGATAACACACACTCAGCATCACTCTCGCTGGGGCTGCTGGCTGAGCTGCATCTCTCTAACACACCCTTCCATTTTGGGCTAACCCACTTTGCTTCCTAACCCCCTGGCCGAACCTCCAATCTTCCTTGGGACTGGGGTAAGGTTGAGAGGGGCAGGGGGAAGGTGCAGGGGTGGTTGAGAGCCCCTCCTGGGGACTCAGGTTTCTGGGAGGGGAGTTGTGTTTCTGTATTACCTTTTACCTTGTCTATTTCTGTCTATAACTGTATAGACTGTAAATATCTGCTTGTATATTGTGCCAGCTGTAAATAAATAGCTTCATTCATATTTCCAGAGCCAGCTGAGTCTAGTCTGGGTGATTTCTAAAGTGTGGGGGTGTGGGGAACACCCAAACCATCACATTTCCCCTTGTGTTGAGCTGGAACCTCCTGTTCTGCAGCTTAGAATGTCAGAGGCTGGAAGGGACCTTGAAAGATCATCTGGCCCAGCCCCCCTGCCAGAGGAGGATCACCCAGAGCAGATCACACAGGAACACATCCAAACGGTTCCTGAATATCTCCAGAGAGGGAGACTGCACAACCGCCCTGGGCAGCCTGTGCCAGGGTCCTGTCACCCTCACACTGAAACAAATTCTTCCTCAGGTTCACATAGAAGCTCCTATGCCTCAGCTTTCACCCATTGCCTCTTAGTCTCCCCTTTTCCAAGCAGCACAGCTGTATTAAACAGCCTGGCATTTGTTCTGTTTTCTTGCCAGGGGAAGGAAGAGGAAGGACTAAGGAGAATACATGTGGACTTTTGGTGCATATTTACATGCTTTTCATACTTGTTAGAACCAAACAGGAACAGAACACTCAGTGCACAGGAGAATCAGAGTTCAGCTTTTTTTCTGTTCTTCACCATTGCTCTAGCGGTGCTTGCAAGTAAAGGGCTTGAAGAAAGATGTTACAAACTGAAGCACTTACAGTAATTTTTACCTGACTGTTCCAAAAGACATCCTCTCCACAAATCCTCTGAAGCAGTGTAGTGGTGCTGGAAGTTACCTGCCCCCCACACACAATGAATTCACTCAGACTAGACTCAGCCAGATGGAAGTTAAGGAATGAAGCTTCATATTCACAGCTGAGCACAAGATACAAGCAGATATTTACAATACATCAGGTATTTACAGCTGTATACAGTTATAAACATGTTAAAAGTAACACAGAAACACAATACCCCTATCAGCACTCAGAGTGCCCAGGAGGGGCTCCCAACCACCTTTCCACCTTCTTTCCACCCCCCTCCTTATCCCAGAATCTGCCTTACATGCAAGGGGAGTTGGAAGAATCGGCAAGGGGGGGTTAGAAGGAAATGATTGATTGAGTTATGTGCAGGGTCAGGCAGAAGCAGTTAACTCGGCAGAAGCCAGGGAGAGACACTGCCTTATCTATGTTTGTGTTCTGTTTTTTGTCTCTCTGAGCAAACCTTTGAGTGAAACAGACATCATGTAGTTTTCTTTCCACAGCCAGAAATCTGATTGCTCTCATTAAAATATTCCCATTAGCTTCAAACCAGTACAAGCAATGTTCTCTGTACTTCCCAAAGGTTTGAGAATGCAAGCATGCTGCTTGAGCTGGTACTAGAAAGGAAATTGTAACCAGAGGTCTCATTTATAAGTAGCCTTGCTGAGTTTGCACACTAATGCCAGGCAGTGGCCTGGAAATGACTCAGCAGGGCTTAAACTTGCATCTGCAGCTTGTGAAAATGATAGCAAAGACTTACAAATAGGGCCAACTTCCAACAGTCTGTCAAAGGAGCAGCAAGTTGTGGTTCCAAGTGTTGCACAAAACTGCAGAGCCAAAACAAACAAAAACAAACCCACCAAATTAAGTGTTACAACAAAGACAATATACAGCAAAAAAAATTATTTTAGCTAATACTTATTCTTCAGTAGAAGTTTGGAGAACAGAGCTCTGGATTTGAGCAAGGTGCTGGAATCCTGTTAACAGAATGGATCATAAAATGTCTGAAGAGCCACAGGTCTGTAACAAGAGGTTGATATGTGCTCAGTGCATCTGCAGCCTGGGACCTGTTCACTAGTAGCATGTGTTCACTGTTAGGTTTGCAAGGTTTTTTCCCTAGGCGAACCTTTTTTATCCCAAATTCACCCTAAAATACTAGAACCATTCTTACTTCAGGGAAGAATGCCAGACCACTCTCCATCATCTTTGGTAAGTCAGGGTTGACAGGAGAGGTGCCTGGGGGTTGGAGGAGGGCAAACACGACTCCAGTCTTAAAAAAGGGTAATAAGGAGGACCCAGGTAAACTCTAGACTGGTTAGCCTCACCTCCATCCCCAGAAAGATAATGGAGCAGCTTATCCTCAGCTCTGCGCTTCAACATATCAAGGACAAGAAGGTCATTTGGAGCAGTCAGCATGGTGGCTGTGGTTAGAAGGTTGAGGGAGGTTCTCCTTCCCCTCTACTATGCCCAGTGAGGCTACATCTGGAGTACTGTGTCCAGTTCTGGACATAGAGAGCTGCTTGAGAGAGTCATCATCCTCCTAGCCCTCCACTGGACCCTCTCCAGCAGATCCTGTCTCTCTTCAACTGGGGAACCCAAATTGAAGGCAGTGCTCAAGATGAGGTCTCACCAGGCAGAGTAGAGGGGAAGGAGAACCTCTCTCTATCTCCTGGACATACTCTGCTTAATGCTCTCCAGAATCCCATTGGCCCTCTTGGCCAGCAAAGCACATTGCTGTGCCATGGATGTTCTCCACCAGTGCTCCCAGGTCCCTCTCCCCAGGGCTGCTCTCTAGCAGTCACCTCCCAGCCTGTTCTGGTGCAGTTTGTTATTCCTCCCCAGGTGCAGGACTCTGCACTTGTCCTTGTTGAACCTCATTTGGTTCCTCTGTGCCCAGCTCTCAGTCTGTCCTAGGCTCACTCTTGCTGAGCAGACTCTGTCCCCTCATCAGTGTCACTGATGAAGATTCACAGACTCAATTTATCTACATTTGTTTACACTTTTGGAGGAAGTCATATCCTGCCTTCGTGTAGACCACACCTGATGAAACATAGTCATACAAACCCCTGAAAACATTTTATCCCTCACAGTGCACATGTTCCCTCAACTTTATAATTGCAGCAAAGTTAATAACTATAATTAAGAATTTCATTGCACCAATAATTAAAAAAAAATGCTACAGGAAAGGTTGTTATTAAAAACAGAATTCAGTAATTTTTATCTATCAAGCTACTAAGAATCTGAGCTTGAAACCAATGTGGTTCTGAAAATGAGAAACACCTTGAATATATACTCAATACATAGTTTATAGAGTTAGTAAAAATAGGTAGATTACATAGTTAATGAAGTTCTTCTGCTAATACATTTTTCCCTCAAAACACCTGCAACCTTTATCTATACTAGGCTTTCCCATATTCCTGAGTCACAGGAGAAAGAGAATTACAGTGCCTGGAGCTTAACCATCCTTTGAGGGAGGCTGCTTTTAAAAAGCTGCAGGTTTTGGGGGGTTTGGGGGTTTTTTAGGAATATGCTTTATCCCTTTTTTAGATAAGAGGGATGGAGTGAAAATTTGTTTCTTGTGTTGCTATCTACCTAAGACGTTCCTACACTCAGGACAAACTTGCGTTTCATCTTCCTTGCACTACAGGTCTGCAAAACAGGTGACAAGAGGAGAATACTATGCTGAGAAATGCCAATCTTTATACATAAAGAGTAGGAGTTAACCCCATAGACTGGAAGAATACCCAATTAAAGAGTTCACTGCAGACATTTACACTGCTTTTTACACATTCTCTTCTGCCAGGCAACCAGCAACAGAACGAGGGGACACAGTCTCAAGTTGTGCCAGGGGAGGTCTAGGCTGGATGTTAGGAGAGAGAGTGACTGGCATTGGAATGGGCTGCCCAGGGAGGTGAAGTCGCCGTCCCTGGAGATGTTGAAGCAAAGCCTGGCTGGGGCACTTAGTGCCATGGTCTGGTTGACTGGATAGGGCTGGGAGATAGGTCGGGCTGGATGAGCTTGGAGGTCTCTTCCAACCTGGTTGATTCTATGATTCCATGTAAGATAGTGTGGATTTTCTGACAAGACTAGAGATGGCCAGTCCAGCAAGTCAAAGACTGATGATTTTACACCAGAAAGGTACACATTATTTTAGTGTTACACTGCATTTCACTGTTCTATTTCTAATTAGGATTAAGAGTATGTTGCTTCACTGAGAGACTGTGTGAATTTAAACACATGCTTAGTTGTTTAGATAATGGCTGATTCTACAAAGTATAACTCAGTTTCTAAAACAATTTTGTTGTCCTCTCTGCAGGTGTCTAAGCCTCAAAGCTACTTGCTTTAATTTGCAGCAACCTCTTCAAGTGACAGCATCAGCTCTTGTCAGGACTCTCATTACCCCACCTCAGTACCACACAATGGATCTAGCTCAATTGGCAACCTGCATAAGAGTGGCAAAATTACATTTGTGCAAAGAGTAGGGGACAGACTGCATCACTGAAATGGGATTGATGGCTGAGTATAGCCTGCAGGCCTTATCCTTTTCAGGTTGTGCACTTCAAATTTGATTCAGCCCTAGCTGCAAATACAAAGCAGCTAAAATCCTTGCATCAGTTGTCTCATGTCTTACTTTGCTGAAACCAAGAGCTGTGTCAGGAAGCATGCACGAATCTTTATGATGCCTGACAGCAACGACTCTGAAGCTTTTCAACTGGAAGACTTCATGCAGCTTTTGAAAGAGATGTGGATAATGTCACCATGAAGCTGTTAATTTGCAGTTAACTAAAATGGGGCAGGACTTGCAATGTTCTCTTCCTGGTTTTATTTTCTCCTACTCAGTTGTTTGCCAGCTTGTGTTCCTAAGAATGTCTCGTGGCTTCAAGAATACCAAACAGTTTAGTGAATCACAAGTCATTATTTTATGAAATGGCAATAATTGACAAACTCTGGGATAAGAAACATCACCCTCAACATCTGTGCATGTCTTGAGAATGCTTCTTCCAAATGAAAACCTGCGATAAGGATCTAAGTGTTAGCTTCTGCTGAAAACATGGCTCCTCTGTCAGTCTAACTCTGAAGTAAATCTAGATATAAACAGCCTGCTTCTTAATACTGTGCAGATCAGCATTCAGAAGGGTCATTTCAGCTGGAGCCAGGGAGACTTCACACTCAATTAAAGGGCCTGTGTTCAGCAGTCAGATGAAGTGTTATAACAGCTTTATACTGGAGGAGGTTGTTGAATTATACAGTACTGTATAAATGCTAGCTGAAAATCATCAGTGTTGATTTATGAAAGGCAGCATAAAGCTCACAGCCAAGTGAACTAGGCTGGAATGCAGTGGACTCTGCACCTGAATTTAGCAGTGGTTAACTCTGTGGTCTCCACATTTGAGCAAATATTCATCCAGTATGAAGGCCTGCCTTAAGCTGGGAGCCTAGGGCCCTGCTGAGAAAGGCATTGATGTACGGTTAGTGCTTATAACTAATGAGATGGGCATGACTTCAGCATGTGCCTTAAAGATCCCCCTTAGCTGGAGACAAGGTGAAGGGCTGCACATCAGCCACCCTTGGAAATTGCTCCTCAAATAAACTATGGCAACTTTAGTGCCCAACACCTGACACAGTTAAATGCTCTGTTTGCACAGTTTTCGTGTTTAACTATATGAAGACATCTCTGTCTCAATTTCAGGAAAAGTACTTTGGAAGAGAAATCTGAAGTTAGAAGTAAAAAAAGGAAGCAGAAGTAGAGAGATGGATACAGTAACTGGTAATAGTCTTCACTAAACAAAATGATACACACATTACTAATGCTAAAAGGTATTGATGGTGGATAGGAATTCAAACACTCATTTTAAGAGACAGTGCCTCTGCCCAGAAAAAGGCTGACTGACAAAGCCTATGTGAAAAGCAAACCTAGAATTGCCAGGTTGCTGTAATGGGAGGATCTGTTCCGCATCAAGCAAATGCACCTAATTCTCCACTCACCTCTACAAGCAAAGCATTTCTCTCAAGTTCAGTACAGTAATACCTCATTTATTAATTCAATATGAGGGGAATCATGCCCATAAGGCATTGCAAGTTTCTTGTATTTTCTTTTAATCCCCTATAAAACCTTTTTTTTCCCTGATAAAGGAGAGTACACTGGCTTGGACACAGCCAACATCTCATCATTAGGAATCATCTTTCTGCTGTCACTACTCTCCTAAGGCAGAATTTCTCCTGATAAACTTTCTGCTTTGATGTTGAAGTGCTCCCCTTAGCAAAGGATCAGCGAGTACAGGGAGACAAGGTATAAAGTGGCACAAGCTGTTTTCTTGGAAATACATGGATCTTGTTCACCAGAACAAAAATAAAGCAGCACCAAATTACTGAAGGACAAAAGAAATGTGAAGGCTTTTGAAACCCACAAGCCAGAAAGGGGAGCAGTAACACAGTGTGTGGATTGCTGCTCAGCATGACAGTGAATTAACACACCTTTCGAGCTAAGAGGCCAACCATGAGGATAATGAGATCTAGTTTCATCTAAGCTTGTTTTATGTATACAAACTGTGCTAGTTTGAAGCAAGCTGGAGTGTTTTGGTAACAGAACTAGATAACAGGCAGTGAAATGAAAAACAATTGATGTCAACTTCTCTCACAGTCTCGCTGAGAACTCTGGGAAGAAGAAAGTCTTATTCTCCATTTTGTCTCTCACTCTTGCTTTTGCCTTAGACCTGGTCACATCTCATTAACCCTGCTCCTACTAACCCTGCTCCTTAACCTCTTGGCTGCACCTCTATTCTTCCTGAGAACTGGGGTAAGGTTGAGAGGGGCCGGGGGAGGTGTTGGGGTGGTTTGAGAGCCCCTCCTGGGGACTCAGGTTTCTGGGAGGGGAGTTGTGCTTTTATATTGTTTATCCTTTGTATATTTCTGTATATAATTGTATATAACTGTATATATTGTAAATAGCTGCTTGTAAATTCTGCTAGCTGTAAATAAATTGCTTCATCTATATTCCCAGGGTCCGTCTGAGTTAGCCGGGGCAAATTAAAAAACTGTGGGGGGGCGGGGTAACCCCCAAACCATCACATTTTTAATTGGCGCCCAACGTGGGGCTAGATATTTCAGTGAGTGGAAATTAGCTCTGGGAATTAAGATGAAGCTAATCAAGCAGCTATTGTACTTGGTGGGGATTGCTGTGTGGCCTGTTTTCTGGTTTTTTGTGTACAACTGGATCAAAGATCAAATTGGTTATTTCTTGCTTCATGTAGTTTTTAAGAAGGCTAAAGTTAAGCTTTCAAACATGTTCTGGAGCTGGGGTGATTTTATTCTTGGTTATGCTGGTTTTAGTGTCACTGAGAATATTACTAGTGATATTACAAGAGTTTTTGTCAATAATGTTACAATCAATCGAGAGTCTGCTTTATCTACTGCTCTCATGAGGGTCATCCAGCCCCAAACTGAAATGCCAAATCCATGCAAGGATTTCTACTCGAAACAGAGCATGGCAGGGATGCTGGGCATTATACTGGCTCTTGTAGTTTTAAATTTCATATTAATTTTGGCATTATGTGTGAAAAATTCAAAACCAGCTTCTGTAAAAGCTAGGAAAAATTCTGTGTCTCAGAAGCAGTCTCTTTCACAGCAAAACAAGGGAACACAGTTATTGGCTTCCCCCTTGCCAGCCTCTCCACCCTCCTCTGTAGGTTCTGGGAACACAGCCAGCGTTCCCACCACTAACGTAAACAATGATAAGGATAACCAAAACAAGCCACAGAGTTCAGCAGGAGCCTCAGGAGCACAGGCAAATACCCAAAATCAGAATGTTCCTAGCAAAAATGAAAACAAGTCAGGGTTGGCAGGCATCCCAGGAGGACAGGCAAATAATCCCACTAATGTTAATAATACTACTAATGCTAGTAACGCTAGCCCAGTCAGTCCAAATCCTAATGACACCAGCTCAGCCAATTCGAACCCCCAGCCAGCAGACCAGAACCAAAATCCTCCTGTTAAAAGCAAGGCAGATTTGAACTCACAAGCTCCAGGTCAGACCCCTAAGGATTCAAACCCTCCAAGTCAGACTCCTAAAGATTCAAATCCTCCAGCAGACACATCCAAGTCTGTTGCTGCTCAGGCCCTTCTGGCACCTGCTAAGGCAAAAGCTAAGATGAAGAGTGGTTCGCAGGAGGATGTAAGAGATGGGACCTCTGGTGATCAGCAGCAAGGAGAGGAGGAGGAGGCAGTTAGTCTGCGAGACCTTGTAGATGTGCTGAGACAACAATACTCAAGTGAGAGGAGTGCTGTGAGGTTAGCTGCCAGGAGAGAGGATGGTTCCAATGAGTTTAGGAATGCTATGAGGAAGATTGTGTTAGGCCAGGCACCACCAGATCAACAGGAAGAGGAGGAGGAAGATGACATCCAAGGCTCCAAGGATCCACTCAGAGAGGTCAGGGAAGTTAGGAAGGAATACACAAGGGAATCAGGTGAGCCAATCCTAAGCTGGCTAGTGAGATGCCGTGGCATTGGTGCTAATGCTCTGCAGGTAGGAGACAAGTCTGCCAAGCAGCTGGGACCACTCACTAAGGAGAGTGGAGTGGACAAACACCTAGCAAGTCCTCTTGGTAGGGTTAGCTTGTGGACACGCCTTCTGTTGGCTGTGGCTATGAGATATCCTTCCCGAGATGATTTGCCATGGGCTGCCAAGAAGTGGAACACCATTGAGCAGGGAATTAAGCTTCTGAAGGAGTTTGCTGTGAAGGAAGTGCTTTATGGAGATCATGGCACTCATGAGCCTGACGATATTCCTTTGGGAACAGGTCTCATGAAGAAGCTGATTAAGCTTGCTCCTTCATCCTATGCTAACATCTTGGCCAGTAAGTTCCTATCAAGGAGTGATAATGGAAGATCTTTCACTGTTGGTGAATTCACTGACCAGCTCAGGCAGATTGAGGATAGCTTGTCACATTCTGGTATAATCTGTGCCATAAAGACTATGACTACAGAGATGAAGGATAGCATTGAGAATGGCATTAGAAATGGCATGAAAGAACTGAAGGAGGATCTCAAAAACATTACCAATCTGGTAAAGGATACCGTTCCTGCATCATCTGAATGGGTGCATGTTTCTGCAGTCAGGAACAGACGCCCACCTCCTGCAAGGCAATTCCAGCCCAGGAGGAGACAAATTCCACCCAGACATCAGCAATCACGTGCGTCACTGTGGATACTTCTGCGTGACACATACGGTGAGAACATGAACAAATGGGATGGTAAACCTACTTCAGCTCTTTCAAAGAGGGTCAAGGAACTGCAGAGTGGCAGAAACAGAGGCAGCAATGCCAGGAAAGTAGCTGTCACTTCTTCAGCTCCCGAGAGCAACTGCAATTGTTCCAACAGTTGCAGTTCCTCTCGCAACAACACCAATCACTGTGTACACCCTACATGCCATGTTCAGCATTAGGGGTGCCCTGCCTCCAGCCAGGAGGAGGAAAGGGATAGTGGAGAAAACCGAATCTATTGGAATGTATTCATTAGGTGGCCTGGCAGTTCAAGAGTTCGGAAATACAGGGCTTTAGTTGACACAGGTGCTCAGTGTACTTTATTGCCATCTAATTGCAAAGGGACAGAGTCCATTTCTATTTTTGGAATCACTGGTGGATCTCAAGAGTTAACTAAGATACAGGCTGAGATCAGTTTAACTGGTAAAGAGTGGAAGACACATACTATTGTAACTGGTCCTGATGCGCCTTGCATTTTGGGAATTGACTTTTTGAGACAAGGTTGTTTCAAAGATCCTAAGGGTCATAAATGGGCTTTTGGAATAGCATCTGTAGAGATTGAGGATGATAAATTGAAATTGTCTGTTAGACCTGAACTTTCAGATGAATCTGCAGTTGTGGGACATCATGACATAGAGGACCTGGAAGTGCCAATTGCAACTCAAACTGTTCATCATAGGCAGTACAGAACTAACCGTGACTCTTTGTTGCCCATTCATCAGCTGATTCGTCAATTGGAGGATCAGGCTGTCATCGAGAAAGCTCATTCACCTTTCAACAGTCCCATCTGGCCTGTGCGTAAACCTACGGGCGACTGGAGACTCATAGTTGACTTTCGTGCCCTCAACGAGGTGACGCCACCCATGAGTGCAGCTGTGCCGGACATGCTGGAACTCCAGTACGAGCTGGAATCGAAGGAGGCTAAATGGTATGCAACCATAGACATTGCTAATGCTTTCTTCTCTATTCCCATAGCAAAGGAGTGCAGGCCTCAGTTTGCATTCACCTGGAGAGGAATCCAGTACCAGTTCAATCGTTTGCCTCAGGGGTGGAAACACAGCTCAACCATCTGTCACTCAGTCATCCACAATGCACTGGAGAAAGGTAAAGCTCCAGAGCACATCCAGTACATCGACGACATCATTGTGTGGGGCCAAACTGCTGAGGAAGTCTTCGAGAAAGGTAACAAAATCATTGACATTCTGTTGCAAGCAGGTTTTGCCATTAAGAGAGACAAGGTCAAAGGACCTGCCAGAGAAATTCAGTTTCTGGGAGTGCGGTGGCAGGATGGTCGCCGTTACATCCCTCAGGATGTGATCAACAAAGTCTCTACCATGGCAGTTCCCACCAGTAAGAAGGACACACTTTCTTTCCTTGGTGTGGTGGGATTTTGGAGACTACACATTCCTGGTTTCAGTCAGATTGTCAAACCTCTGCATGATGTGACTCGTAAGAGAAACAATTTTGAGTGGGGACCTGAACAACAAGCAGCCTTTGATCAGATCAAGCGAGAAGTAGTCCATGCAGTGGGCTTAGGACCTGTGAGATCTGGTCCGGACATTAAGAACATTCTGTACACGGCTGCCAGTGACAATGGTCCAACTTGGAGTCTTTGGCAGAGAGCTCCAAATGAGACACGTGGTCGTCCTCTTGGTTTCTGGGGACGTTGTTACAGAGGTTCAGAGACAAATTACACTGCAACTGAGAAAGAGATTCTAGCAGCCTATGAGGGAGTGAAAGCAGCTTCTGAAGTGATTGGAACTGAGTCACAATTACTTTTAGCTCCTAGACTGCCAGTTCTTAACTGGATGTTCAAAGGCAAAGGTTCATCACCTCATCATGCCACAGATGCAACCTGGTCTAAATGGATGGCTTTGATAACCCAACGAGCACGAATGGGTAATCTTGACCGACCTGGTCTGGTAGAGGTGATCACCAACTGGCCGGAAGGCACAGACTGTTCCAAACCTCCAGAGGAGAAAATATCTCGTGCTGAGGAAGCTCCTCCCTATGGTGATCTCTCTGATCAGGAAAAGAACTATGCTTTGTTCACAGACGGTTCCTGTCGTCTTGTTGGGAACAAGCGAAGATGGAAGTCAGCGGTTTGGAGTCCAACCAGGAGAGTTACCGAAACGAAAGATGGAGAAGGAGAATCCAGTCAGTTCGCTGAGGTAAAAGCTGTTCAACTTGCTCTTGATGTGGCTGAACGTGAGAATTGGCCTATCCTTTACCTCTACACCGACTCGTGGATGGTAGCCAATGCTCTATGGGGTTGGCTAAAGGACTGGAAGAAGAATGGTTGGCAGAGGAAAGGAAAGCCTATTTGGTGTGCTGATCTATGGCAGGACATTGATGCACGGCTGGAGAAAACTCCAGTGAAGGTGCGGCACGTAGATGCACACATGCCTAAGAGCAGAGCAACTGAGGAACATCAACATAATCAGAAGGCAGATCAAGCTGCTAAGATTGCTCAAGTTGATACTAACTCTGAACTTGACATTGACCTTGATTGGAAACACCGAGGTGAGCTGTTCTTAGCTCGGTGGGCCCATGACTCATCTGGACATCAAGGCAGAGATGGAACATACCGATGGGCTCGCGATAGGTCAATTGACTTGTCCATGGACGCTATCACCCAAGTCATCTATGACTGTGACATTTGTGCTGCTATTAAGCAAGCTAAGCGAATCAAGCCCTTATGGTATGGTGAGAGATGGTCAAAGTACAAGTATGGAGAAGCCTGGCAGATTGACTACATCACTTTACCTCGATCTCGTTCTGGCAAGCAGTATGTGCTGACGATGGTAGAAGCCAGCACTGGATGGTTGGAAACCTATCCAGTTCCACATGCTACTGCACGTAACACTATTGTTGGTTTGGAGAGACAAATCTTGTGGAGACATGGAACTCCAGAGAGAATTGAGTCAGACAATGGTACTCATTTCAAGAATAATCTTGTGAAAAAACTGGGCCAAAGAGCATGGTATTGAATGGATCTATCACATACCCTACTATGCACCAGCTTCAGGGAAGATTGAGCGCTACAATGGTTTGCTGAAAACCACCCTAAAAGCCATGGGGGGTGGAACTCTGAAAAACTGGGACAAACATTTAGCAGAAGCTACCTGGTTGGTAAATAGTAGAGGTTCAGTAAACAGAGCAGGACCTGCACAATCAGATTTGGTCCAAACAGTAGACGGTGATAAAGTTCCTGTTGTACGTGAGAAGAATCTGTTAGGGAAAACTGTTTGGGTATTTTCTCCTTCGGGTGAAGGGAAACCTGTCCGAGGGGTGGTTTCTGCTGAAGGTCCTGGTCATACATACTGGGTAATGCAGGAGAATGGTGAAATCCAGTGTATTCCACAGAGAAATTTAACCTTAGCTGAGAGAGTTTAAATTCAAGCTGTTAGGAGTTTTTCTGTTCTAGGTAACATCGGCGCCCAACACTGAGAGAATCTACGATAGCATCTACAGTATGTGAGCACGAACCCAACATCACCTGGGAGTCCCTGTTCTGAGCTTTTGAATCACCTACATCTGATTGAAGTGTGAACTGAATTGTATATATTGTTTTAGTGTAAATATTGGTTTAGATTAGATTGGATAATTCTCAGCGATACTCTGAGCGAAGTAGACAGGGGTGGATTGTGCTAGTTTGAAGCAAGCTGGAGTGTTTTGGTAACAGAACTAGATAACAGGCAGTGAAATGAAAAACAATTGATGTCAACTTCTCTCACAGTCTCGCTGAGAACTCTGGGAAGAAGAAAGTCTTATTCTCCATTTTGTCTCTCACTCTTGCTTTTGCCTTAGACCTGGTCACATCTCATTAACCCTGCTCCTACTAACCCTGCTCCTTAACCTCTTGGCTGCACCTCTATTCTTCCTGAGAACTGGGGTAAGGTTGAGAGGGGCCGGGGGAGGTGTTGGGGTGGTTTGAGAGCCCCTCCTGGGGACTCAGGTTTCTGGGAGGGGAGTTGTGCTTTTATATTGTTTATCCTTTGTATATTTCTGTATATAATTGTATATAACTGTATATATTGTAAATAGCTGCTTGTAAATTCTGCTAGCTGTAAATAAATTGCTTCATCTATATTCCCAGGGTCCGTCTGAGTTAGCCGGGGCAAATTAAAAAACTGTGGGGGGGCGGGGTAACCCCCAAACCATCACACAAACAAATGAAGACCTTGCACAGGCCATATTAAGTCGGGCTGAACCTCTGCTGTCTTTGAAAGCCTGTTTTGCACGGCTAAGCAAACAGAGGAAGAAAAAGAAAACACTTAAATCACTCTTTGTAAATGTGTCACTGAATACATAGACCAGGTTTTTTATTTCCTCTGCTACACATACCAAAAATAATAAGGAATGACTGTTTACATCCTATAGAGGTATTATGAGCTGGTACTGTATAGCAGAGAAATAAAATATGCCCTGTGGCACATGCCTGCTTCAATAGGTGCAGCACGCAGAAGAAAGTTCATTTTGTAAGCCTGTGATGGTTTGGGGGTTACCCCGCCCCCCCACACTTTTGAATTTGCCCCAGCTAACTCAGACGGACCTCTGGGAATATAGATGAAGCAATTTATTTACAGCTAGCAGAATTTACAAGCAGCTATTTACAATATATACAGTTATATACAGTTATATACAGAAATATACAAAGGATAAACAATATGAAAGCACAACTCCCCTCCCAGAAACCTGAGTCCCCAGGAGGGGCTCTCAAACCACCCCAACACCTCCCCCCGTCCCTCTCAACCTTACCCCAGTTCTCAGGAAGAAGAGAGGTGCAGCCAAGAGGTTAGGGAGCAAGGTTAGTAGGAGCAGGGTTAATGAGATGTGACCAGGTCTAAGGCAAAAGCAAGAGAGAGAACAAAATGGAGAAAAAGTCTTTCTTCTTCCCAGAGTTCTCAGCATGACTGTGAGAGAAGTAGACACAATTGTTTTTCATTTCACTGCCCGTTATCTAGTTCTGTTACCAAAACATTCCAGCTTGCTTCAAACTAGCACAATCCACCCCTTGTCTACTTCGCTCAGAGTATCGCTGAGAATTATCCAATCTAATCTAAACCAATATTTACACTAAAACAATATATACAAGTTCAGTTCACACTTCAATCAGATGTAGGTGATTCAAAAGCTCAGAACAGGGACTCCCAGGTGATGTTGGGTTCGTGCTCACGTACTGTAGATTCTATCGTAGACTCTCTCAGTGTTGGGCGCCGATGTTACCTAAAACAGAAAACTCCTAACAGCTTGAATTTAAACTCTCTCAGCTAAGGTTAAATTTCTCTGTGGAATACACTGGATTTCACCATTCTCCTGCATTACCCAGTAGGTGTGACCAGGACCTTCAGCAGATACCACCCCTCGGACAGGTTTCCCTTCGCCCGAAGGAGAAAATACCCAAACAGTTTTCCCTAACAGATTCTTTTCACGTACAACAGGAACTTTATCACCGTCTACTGTTTGGACCAAATCTGATTGTGCAGGTCCTGCTCTATTTACTGAACCTCTACTATTTACCAACCAGGTAGCTTCTGCTAAATGTTTGTCCCAGTTTTTCAGAGTTCCACCCCCCATGGCTTTTAGGGTGGTTTTCAGCAAACCGTTGTAGCGCTCAACCTTCCCTGAAGCTGGTGCATAGTAGGGTATGTGATAGATCCATTCAATACCATGCTCTTTGGCCCAGTTTTTTACAAGATTATTCTTGAAATGAGTACCATTGTCTGACTCGATTCTCTCTGGAGTTCCATGTCTCCACAAGATCTGTCTCTCCAAACCAACAATGGTGTTACGTGCAGTAGCATGTGGAACTGGATAGGTTTCCAACCATCCAGTGCTGGCTTCTACCATCGTTAGCACATACTGCTTGCCAGAACGAGATCGAGGTAAAGTGATATAGTCAATCTGCCAGGCTTCACCATACTTGTACTTTGACCATCTCTCACCATACCATAAGGGCTTGATTCGCTTAGCCTGCTTAATAGCAGCACAAATGTCACAGTCATAGATGACTTGGGTGATAGCGTCCATGGACAAGTCAATTGACCTATCACGAGCCCATCGGTATGTTCCATCTCTGCCTTGATGTCCAGATGAGTCATGGGCCCACCGAGCTAAGAACAGCTCACCTCGGTGTTTCCAATCAAGGTCAATGTCAAGTTCAGAGTTAGTGTCAACTTGAGCAATCTTAGCAGCTTGGTCTGCCTTCTGGTTGTGTTGATGCTCCTCAGTGGCTCTGCTCTTAGGCATGTGTGCATCTACGTGCCGCACCTTCACTGGAGTTTTCTCCAGCCGTGCATCAATGTCCTGCCATAGATCAGCACACCAAATAGGCTTTCCTTTCCTCTGCCAACCATTCTTCTTCCAGTCCTTCAGCCAACCCCATAGAGCATTGGCTACCATCCACGAGTCGGTGTAGAGGTAAAGGATAGGCCAATTCTCACGTTCAGCCACATCAAGAGCAAGTTGAACAGCTTTTACCTCAGCGAACTGACTGGATTCTCCTTCACCATCTTTCGTTTCGGTAACTTTCCTGGTAGGACTCCAAACTGCTGACTTCCATCTTCGCTTGTTCCCAACAAGACGACAGGAACCGTCTGTGAACAAAGCATAGTTCTTTTCCTGATCAGAGAGATCACCATAGGGAGGAGCTTCCTCAGCACGAGTTATTTTCTCCTCTGGAGGTTTGGAACAGTCTGTGCCTTCCGGCCAGTTGGTGATCACCTCCATCAAACCAGGTCGGTCAAGATTACCCATTCGTGCTCGTTGGGTTATCAAAGCCATCCATTTAGACCAGGTTGCATCTGTGGCATGATGTGGTGATGACCCTTTGCCCTTGAACATCCAATTAAGAACTGGCAGTCTAGGAGCTAAAAGCAATTGTGACTCAGTTCCAATCACTTCAGAAGCTGCTTTCACTCCCTCATAGGCTGCTAGTATCTCTTTCTCAGTTGCAGTGTAATTTGTCTCTGAACCTCTGTAACAACGTCCCCAGAAACCAAGTGGACGACCACGTGTCTCATTTGGAGCTCTCTGCCAAAGACTCCAAGTTGGACCATTGTCACTGGCAGCCGTGTACAGAATGTTTTTAATGTCCGGACCAGATCTCACAGGTCCCAAACCCACTGCATGGACTACTTCTCGCTTGATCTGATCAAAGGCTGCTTGTTGTTCAGGTCCCCACTCGAAATTGTTTCTCTTACGAGTCACATCATGCAGAGGTTTGACAATCTGACTGAAACCAGGAATGTGTAGTCTCCAAAATCCCACCACACCAAGGAAAGAAAGTGTGTCCTTCTTACTGGTGGGAACTGCCATGGTAGAGACTTTGTTGATCACATCCTGAGGAATGTAACGGCGACCATCCTGCCACCGCACTCCCAGAAACTGAATTTCTCTGGCAGGTCCTTTGACCTTGTCTCTCTTAATGGCAAAACCTGCTTGCAACAGAATGTCAATGATTTTGTTACCTTTCTCGAAGACTTCCTCAGCAGTTTGGCCCCACACAATGATGTCGTCGATGTACTGGATGTGCTCTGGAGCTTTACCTTTCTCCAGTGCATTGTGGATGACTGAGTGACAGATGGTTGAGCTGTGTTTCCACCCCTGAGGCAAACGGTTGAACTGGTACTGGATTCCTCTCCAGGTGAATGCAAACTGAGGCCTGCACTCCCTTGCTATGGGAATAGAGAAGAAAGCATTAGCAATGTCTATGGTTGCATACCATTTAGCCTCCTTCGATTCCAGCTCGTACTGGAGTTCCAGCATGTCCGGCACAGCTGCACTCATGGGTGGCGTCACCTCGTTGAGGGCACGAAAGTCAACTGTCAGTCTCCAGTCGCCCGTAGGTTTGCGCACAGGCCAGATGGGACTGTTGAAAGGTGAATGAGCTTTCTCGATGACAGCCTGACTCTCCAACTGACGAATCAGCTGATGAATGGGCAACAAAGAGTCACGGTTAGTTCTGTACTGCCTATGATGAACAGTTTGAGTTGCAATTGGCACTTCCAGGTCCTCTATGTCATGATGTCCCACAACTGCAGATTCATCAGAAAGTTCAGGTCTAACAGACAATTTCAATTTATCATCCTCAATCTCTACAGATGCTATTCCAAAAGCCCATTTATGACCCTTAGGATCTTTGAAACAACCTTGTCTCAAAAAGTCAATTCCCAAAATGCAAGGCGCATCAGGACCAGTTACAATAGTATGTGTCTTCCACTCTTTACCAGTTAAACTGATCTCAGCCTGTACCTTAGTTAACTCTTGAGATCCACCAGTGATTCCAAAGATAGAAATGGACTCTGTCCCCTTACAATTAGATGGCAATAAAGTACACTGAGCACCTGTGTCAACTAAAGCCCTGTATTTCCGAACTCTTGAACTGCCAGGCCACCTAATGAATACATTCCAATAGATTCGGTTCTCTCCACTATCCCTTTCCTCCTCCTGGCTGGAGGCAGGGCACCCCTAATGCTGAACATGGCATGTGGGGTGTACACAGTGATTGGTGTTGTTGCGAGAGGAACTGCAACTGTTGGAACAATTGCAGTTGCTCTCGGGAGCTGAAGAAGTGACAGCTACTTTTCGGGCATTGCTGCCTCTGTTTCTGCCACTCTGCAGATCCCTGACCCTCTTTGAAAGAGCTGAAGTGGGTTTACCATCCCATTTGTTCATGTTCTCACCGTATGTGTCACGCAGAAGTATCCACAGTGACGCACGTGATTGCTGCTGTCTGGGTGGAATTTGTCTCCTCCTAGGCTGGAATTGCCTTGCAGGAGGTGGGCGTCTGTTCCTGACTGCAGAAACATTCACCCATTCAGATGATGCAGGAATGGTATCCTTTACCAGATTGGAAATTGAGGTTGTAAGGTCCTCCTTCAGTTCTTTCATGCTCTCCTTGATGCCATCTCTAATCTCTGTACCTAGAGTTTTTATGGCAGAGACTAGGCCAGAATGTGACAAGCTATCCTCTATCTGCCTGAGCTGGTCAGTGAATTCACCAACAGTGAAAGACCTTCCATTATCACTCCGTGATAGAAATTTACTGGCCAAGATGTTAGCATAGGATGAAGGAGCAAGCTTAATCAGCTTCTTCATGAGACCTGTTCCCAAAGGAATATCATCAGGCTCATGAGTGCCATGATCTCCATAAAGCACTTCCTTCACAGCAAACTCCTTCAGAAGCTTAATTCCCTGCTCAACAGTGTTCCACTTCTTGGCAGCCCATGGCAAATCATCTCGGGAAGGATATCTCATAGCCACAGCCAACAGAAGGCGTGTCCACAAGCTAACCCTACCAAGAGGACTTGCTAGGTGTTTGTCCACTCCACTCTCCTTAGTGAGTGGTCCCAGCTGCTTGGCAGACTTGTCTCCTACCTGCAGAGCATTAGCACCAATGCCACGGCATCTCACTAGCCAGCTTAGGATTGGCTCACCTGATTCCCTTGTGTATTCCTTCCTAACTTCCCTGACCTCTCTGAGTGGATCCTTGGAGCCTTGGATGTCATCTTCCTCCTCCTCTTCCTGTTGTTCTGGTGGCGCCGGGCCTAACACAATCTTCCTCATAGCATTCCTAAACTCATTGGAACCATCCTCTCTCCTGGCAGCTAACCTCACAGCACTCCTCTCACTAGAGTATTGTTGTCTCAGCACATCTACAAGGTCTCGCAGACTAACTGCCTCCTCTTCCTCCTCTTGCTGCTGATCACCAGAGGTCCCATCTCTTACATCCTCCTGCGAACCACTCTTTGTCTTAGCTTTTGCCTTAGCAGGTGCCAGAAGGGCCTGAGCAGCAACAGACTTGGATGTGTCTGCTGGAGGATTTGAATTTTTAGGAGTCTGACTTGGAGGGTTTGAATCCTTAGGGGTCTGACCTGGAGCATTTGAATTATTGGAGGTCTGACTTGGAGCTTGTGAGTTCAAATCTGCCTTGCTTTTAACAGGAGGATTTTTATTCTGGTCTGCTGGCTGGGGTTTCGAATTGGCTGAGCTGGTGTCATTATGATTTGGACTGACTGGGCTAGCGTTACCAGCATTAGCGTTATTATCATTAGTGGGATTATTTGCCTGTCCTCCTGGGATGCCTGCCAACCCTGACTTGTTTTGATTGTTGCTAGGAACATTCTGATTTTGGGTACCTGCCTGTCCTCCTGAGGCTCCTGCTAAACTCTGTGGCTTGTTTTGGTTATCCTTATCATTGTTTACGTTAGTGGCGAGAACACTGGCTGCGTTCCCAGAACCTACAGAGGAGGGTGGAGAGGCTGGCATGGGGGAAGCCGATAACTGTGTTCCCTTGTTTTGCTGTGAAAGAGACTGCTTCTGAGACACAGAATTTTTCCTAGCTCTTACAGAACCTGGTTTTGAATTTTTCACCAATAATGCCAAAATTAATATGAATATTAAAATCATGAGGCAAATATTAAAAATTGTGAGAAGAAAAACAGTTTTACACGAGCATGTACCCATACAAACAGTTGGAATTCCTGTCTTAGGCTGAATAACTCTCATTAGAGCCATATTTAAAGCAGAATTTCCATTGATTGTCACATTATTGACCAGAGCTCCTGTAATGTCCTTGGTAATATTCTCAGAGATATTAAAACCAGCATAACCAAGAATAAAATCACCCCAGCTCCAGAACATATCTGAAACCTTAGCTTTAGCCTTATTATAAGCCAGATCAATGAAATAAGCAACAATTTGAGCTTTTATCCAATTAAATGCCAAGTAAACAAAACCAGACCAGAGCAATGCACCAACCAAATACAATAGCTGCTTGATTAGCTTCATCTTAATTCCCAGAGCTGATTTCCACTCACTCCAAAATATCTAGCCCCACGTTGGGAAAGCCAATAAAAAAATGTAATGGTTTGGGGGTTACCCCGCCCCTCCCACACTTTGTATTTGCCCCAGCTAACTCAGACGGACCTCTGGGAATATAGATGAAGCAATTTATTTACAGCTAGCAGAATTTACAAGCAGCTATTTACAATATATACAGTTATATACAGTTATATACAGAAATATACAAAGGATAAACAATATGAAAGCACAACTCCCCTCCCAGAAACCTGAGTCCCCAGGAGGGGCTCTCAAACCACCCCAACACCTCCCCCCGTCCCTCTCAACCTTACCCCAGTTCTCAGGAAGAAGAGAGGTGCAGCCAAGAGGTTAGGGAGCAAGGTTAGTAGGAGCAGGGTTAATGAGATGTGACCAGGTCTAAGGCAAAAGCAAGAGAGAGAACAAAATGGAGAAAAAAGTCTTTCTTCTTCCCAGAGTTCTCAGCATGACTGTGAGAGAAGTAGACACAATTGTTTTTCATTTCACTGCCCGTTATCTAGTTCTGTTACCAAAACATTCCAGCTTGCTTCAAACTAGCACAAAGCCCTAGAGATGTTTTGTTTCTCATTTGTAGTCTTATTATAGTGGAAGGCAATTATTTGGATATGCTGGGTCATCCCAAGTACTTGCTAGTTCTAGGTAGGCTAGAAATCAGCACCATTCTGCACAGACAAATCCACTTTTCATTCCAGTCATCCTCATACTAGATAAAAAGAGACACAAACATTTAATAATAAGGAGAGTAAAAAGATTGCATCCTCAAAAGACCCTGATGAAATTTGAGCTTCTTTGTTTCACTTGGCACTTATCAGTAACTATAAGCAAGCTTAATCTTCTAGTTCCTCTGAAAACAGTTCACAGAAGTTTAAGTTACATCAGTTCTTTTCAAAATGTTACCACATGAAAGAAGAGAAACAACCATCAAGCCAGACATTACTTCCCTGAAAAAATCATGACTCAATTTCTAAAGTTCTTGGTTTCTAAAGTAGGGGTGGGGCAGGATGAGGGTCTCCAATATTTCCCTCAGTGGAGGCCAGTAAAACTATATTCCTAATGCAGACCAGAGTCTACATCAAGTTTTGTAGAGATATAATGCTTGGAGATGAGCAAAAACATTTTGTTGATGATATATAAAAACATAAGAGGTTACTTCATGAAAAAAAACAACTGTGAAATCTTGGTTTAACCAATGTAGGCTGGGCAGTAACTGGCTGGAGAGCAGCCCTGAGGAGAGGAACCTGGGGGAGCTGATTGACAACAAGCTCAGTATGAGCTGTCAATGTGCTGTTGCAGCCCAGAGAGCAACCAGAGCCTGGGCTGCAGCAAGAGCAGTGTGGGCAACAGAGGTAGGGAAGTGATCCTGCCCCTCTGCTCTGCACTGCTGAGACCCCATCTGGAGTACTGTGTCCAGTTCTGGAGCCCCTGGGACAAGAGGGCTATGGATGTGCTGGAAGGTGTCCAGAGAAGAGTCACAAGGATGATCAGAGAGCTGGAGCTGCTCTGCTGTGAAGAGAAACTGAAAGAGTTGGAGCTGTTCAGTCTGGAGAGGAGAATACTCCCAGGTGACCTTATTGTGGCCTTTCAGTATCTTAAGGGGGCCTACAAGAAAGCTGGGGAGAGACTCTTTAGGCTGTCAGGTAGTGATGGGACTTGGGGGAATGGAACAAAGCTGGAAATGGGTAGATTCAGACTGGATGTTAGGAAGAAGTTCTTCACTGTGAGGGTGGTGAGAGCCTGGAACGAGTTGCCTAGGGAGGTGGTCAACATCCCATCTCTGGAGGTGTTTAAGGCCAGGCTGGATGAGGCTCTGGCCACCCTGATCTAGTGTGAGGTGTCTTTGCCCATGGCAGGGGGGTTGGAACTGGCTGATCCTTGTGGTCCCTTCCAGCCCTGACTGATTCTATGATTCTAACCTGAAATAATAAGATGGTGTTCTCAACTGACAGGCAGAGTATCTGATGAATAAGCAAATGCTCTTTTCGATTGCATACTTAACCATAGTAGAACCAAACTAATCTAACACTGTTCTACAACAAAAAATGAGAGATTAAGAGCTTTAGCTACTGCGACATTTGCTTTTGCTAGGGTGATGTTGAAGCAGGACTCTCTGCAAAAGAAAGTTCATAGAATCAAAAGTTGACAGGTAACAAGAGGTACCACCTAAAGCTTCCACAGACATATTCTCTACAGCTCATCTTTTAGGAGTCTAAGTCATAAATTCACAAATCCTCATATGACAATATCTGATCTTGACAATATCTGGGGTATATTACAGAGGTTCATTTCTTCACTAAAGCAGTGAGGATGGAACCTGTTCTTTCTTGCAAATGTTTAAGTTTGAAATACCATCACTTAATTTATTGCCTTTAAACTTATTTTCCATGTAAGTAAGTTAGAACTCCAAAATTAAAGATGGTGGTGGTGGTGGTGGTGGTGGTGGTGGTTCAGAATTCAATTGTCAGGAAATGGTAATGCTGCAGGATTACAGTTAACCACAGCATTGACCTCAGTTTATTCAACTGTCTTGTGTAACTTTATATCCTTGTAAAGTACCATTTCTTCTGAGAAGTAGAACTGGCTCACAAATCAGTCACTCCTCCTGTGAAGAAGGCATGTGAACAATACTTATGGAACTTAGTTCCTAGTATTCTAGTTCGACTGCCAGTCAATCCCTCTGTTAGGGATGAGACCATCTACTCATGCCAAAAATAGCTTATCAGAAGCAATACAAGCACTTTTTAATTATCATAGAATCACAGAAACAACCAGGTTGGAAGAGACCTCCAAGCTCATCTAGCCCAACTGAGCACCCAGCCCTGTCCAATCAACCAGACCATGGCACTAAGTGGCCCATCCAGGATTTGCTTGAACACATCCAAGGATAGTGACTCCACCACCTCCCTGGGCAGCCCATTCCAATGCCAATCACTCTCTCTGAGATTAATTTCTTCTTAACAACCAGGCTGAACCTGCCCTGGTGCAACTTGAGACTGTGTCCCCTTATTCTGTTGCTGCTTGCCTGGCAGAAGAGACCAACCCCACCTGGCTACAGCCTCTCTTCAGGTAGCTGCAGACAGCAATGAGCTCTGCCCTGAGCCTCCTCTGCTGCAGGCTGCACCCCCCCAGCTCCCTCAGCCTCTCCTCACAGGGCTGTGCTCCAGGCCCCTCCCCAGCCTTGCTGCCCTTCTCTGGACACCTTCCAGCACCTCACAACATCTCTCTTGAATTGAGGGGCCCAGAACTGGACACAGCACTCAAGGTGTGGCCTGAGCAGTGCTGGGCACAGGGGCAGAAGAACCTCCCTTGTCCTGCTGCCCACACTGCTCCTGATTGTTGTGGAGGGCCTGTAGGCCCAAAAATAGGCTTGTTCATGCCTTGCCCTGCCTGGACATGTTTTTCTGCTCAAACCAGAGGTAAATATATTAAGGGGATAAAAGAGGCATTATAGGCCTGGTGCCACAAAGTCTGGCCTGCCCAGGGTCCAGGTTGTGTAGTGTGTTTGTAAACACGTTTGTGTAAGCCCAGGAGCCCAGCTCATGCTTGCTGGGTGCTAGCCTGTGTGTTTACCATATTTGTAGAATGCAGGCCTGTGGCTTTTGCCTATTGTGGTAAGGTTTGGCTGACTGCCAAAACCTGACTGGTGATTGTGGTGTCCAAAGGGCCATCAATCTAAGCCCACATTTGATAGATAGAGGCACACAGGTAAAAAACGTGCTCGACTCCCCTGCACTGTGCACACTCACGCTCACTTGCTCACGTTCAGGTTCACTCGCTCATTGTTAGGCTTAGACTCGCCAGCACTGCTGCTGGCTTATGCCTGCCTGCCTAATTGCTTTGCTGTTATTACAGAGACAGAATCTCCCATAGTCTCCCAGCCAGCTGTGCACACCTGCATGCCACAGCGGTGAGTTATCAAGACCAGATCCTGTATTGCCTGCCCTTACCTACGGAGCTCAGCCTCCCGTGCAGCCATGCACCCTATTGCATGCCTGCTGCCTTCTCACTGCCTGGTAAGCGCCATTGCCACTGAGTTAACCAGGAGCAGACTCCACTTGTCTGCATGCGATCAGCCTGCTAGCCAGCATGAGACCGCACTCAGACTGCATGGCATCGTACTCCTTCTGCACCTGAGGTCCTGCCAACAGTCCCTGGACAGAGTGTCCAGAAGAAGCCAGCAGCACAAAGGCAGAGATTACATCCTTCGCCAGGAGAACCAAGTCAGAGACTGTCCTTTCCCCTGAAGCCAGGAAGATTCTCCTTTCCCCTGAAGCCAGGAGGATTCCAGCCTCACAGTCCACAGGCAAAGACTCCCCTGAAGTTTGGACACTGGCATAGGCTGTGATATAGCCCCAGAGGGTGACTGATAATTAATAAGAATTGTAAGGAAATGCTTGAATGCCTCTGTAGTATCTATTGCCTCCTGCCATAGAGCACAAAGAGCTTCAGCCCACCTGCTGGGCAAATAGTATATAGACCCCAAGCGGCATTAAGCCCTGTGGAAACTCCTCTCTCTGTTTATGGTTTGAACTGTTTGCTAGTTATTAACAAACTATGGTCAGATATTAATCCTAGAATGTCTTTCATGACCGTGTAAGATCCTTTTAATATTAAATAGAGTGGTTGGGGACAGCGAGAGTTCAGAATATCGAAGTTAATAAATATATATTTTTATAAAATATTATCTCACCCCAATTAATTTCTCCCCTCCACCACAATCGGTGTAGGTGGCAGAATACCACTCCACGACACTGAGCCAGGCCAGGATGCCATTGGCTCTCCTGCCCACCTGGGCACATTGCTGGCTCATGTCCAGCTACTACCTATCAGCACCCCCACGTCCCTCTCTGTCTGGCTGCTTTCCAGCCACTCTATCCCCAGCCTATAGCACTGCTTGGGGTTGTTGTGGCCAAAGGGCAGAACCCTGCACTTGGCCTTGTTTAATCTCATCCCATTGGCCTCTGCCCACCCATCCAGCCTATCAACATCCCTCTGCAGGGTTCTCCTACCTTCCAATAGATCCACACCTGCTCCTAGCTTGGTGTCATCTGCAAACTTTCTGATGATGAACTCAATCCCCTGGTCCAGATCATCAATAAAGATACTGAATTAAAATCCCTCCCCATTAACGGTATTGAATTAAACCTCCCCCCCACTAATTCAAATCCAGTACTCACAAAGAATGGGATAAGACCAGAAGCTTTGTCTTCATCCAGAACTTTCTTTAGAGCTGAACCACAAACACTAAACGTATCATCCGAAGAAACATTCTTAATCTTCACACCACCAATTAACGCAGCCCTCTCCACTGACGAGTGAGCCTGCAAGTAAAGGGGCAGGTTTTAAGGCAGATAGTTTTTATTTGAATGTAAGAAGTTAATTTTAATTTTAAAAGAAAAATACAAATTTCTTTCAGCTAAAGCAGTACTTGAGATCCTTGGGCTGCTGGTGGTATGTAACAGATGCTTACCTCTCCCTCTTTCGCATAGACACACACACACAGAGACACGAGATACACTGAGGAAGTGTTTTTGAGACCATTGCCATGGTGTCATGCACACAATAGTTCAATTAACCTCAGTGAGAACTTTAACGTGTTCCCAGCTAGGTAGAATTGACAAAACCACAGAAAAGAATAAGCCAAAACACAGGCTGACAAAGATCAGAGGAGGATAAACATGGGAAGACATTTTAGAAGCAGACTTACTTTTAATTTGTATCTCAGTAGTGCTTCTTGTTAAAGTACTTTAGTAAACTAATTAAGCACAAACTTGAGATAATTTGGAAGTCTAGCCTTGAAATGTTAACTTCAAAGTTCTTCTGCCAGGCACCCAGGGACAGAACAAAAGTCTCAAACTGTGCCAGGGCAGGTTTAGACTGGATGTTAGGAAGAAGTTCTTCCCAGCAAGAGTGATTGGCATTGAGATGGACTGCCCGGGGAGGTGGTGGAGTCACTGTCCCTGGAGATGTTTAAGAGGAGACTACATGAGGCACTTAGTGCCATGGTTTAGTTGATTAGAAGGGTTAGGTGATAGGTTGGACTCGATGATGCTAGAGTTCTTGTCCAACCTGGCTACTTCTGTGATTCTGTGAAGTAGAAAACAATGTGTGTGCCATAGCGATACCATACTTCTTTCAAGTGTACAGTGAGAAGAAGTAGTCTACAACTGAAGTTCAAATAGTCAAACCATAATAACACACTGAGGTTGCTAACCAGTCAGAATCTCTGAACTGCTTTCTCAAGCCTCCAAAACTGTATCAAGGCATTCTGATAACCACAGCCATTCACAATCTTAAGGTTAAAACTGCCAAGATCCTTTTGCATTATAACAAATCTTTAGCAACCTCTGGCTCCATGGAATTCTTAGTCCTTGGCAAGGTACCCAGGAATCTCCCACCAGCCTCAAGGAGAGGAAGAAACTAAACAGAAATCAGTGCAATGAGTAGGCACCTGCTTAAGGTAGACAAAAAAAAAGATTGATGAAGGAAATGGCTTGAGAAAATTTGAGAATATTGAAAAAGCTACCCTAGCTTCTGTGCGAGTTCCAAACAGTCATGTGCCTACTGTCAGGGGGAGCTCGATGTTCCTCTCACTTCTGACATCTCCCATTTAGTCTACCTTGCAAGAGAAGCTTCAGCCAGGATAACCCAGGCTCTAATCTAGAGGAATCCTCTGTTGCCAGCCCTGCTCTGTACTCATTAACTCAAAATAAAATTACTTCAATGGGCTGAAGATGTCAAAACGCCTAGAAGCTAAAATGATCTCCTCAGTAAATACAGTTTCTTATGTGGATTCTCTGAGTCACACAGGTCTGCTCTTAACGCAGGAGGACCAGTGAGCTCTGCAACAATCTGCTTTGAAAGGTCAGCCATATCTTAAGGCAAACCCTTCTGTAACCATGAGAGCCTCTGACCTTCAGCAAGCAGGAAGGCCTGTCAGTCCTCATTTTCAGGTCAGACAATTACATGGGACAAAAACTGAAATCAAATAAAAGGACTTTGTGCATCACTGGGTCGGAGTTGGAGCTTGAAGAGTAGCAGTCTGCACAATACAGACCTTCAGGTCTCAGACGAAACAAGGACACCTATTCTTTGTGCCTTGTGAAAAGAGTTCTTTCCTCATGCTTTCTCGTCCTGACTCTTCCCACTCCGCATTAGTGGTGCCTTTTCCCATCAGCAAAGTGCATGTGTTCTTCTAACCTGTTCTCCATTGCTTTTCAGCATACATTTAGTAGTGAAACAAGGTAAGCCTGAAACCTGGCCATTTTATGCTGCCTAAGTTATTACTTTATACTAAACATCAAGTAGTAAGGAAGTTTATTCTCTCTCATTGACATTTAGATAAGAAAATGTCACAGCTATTGGCAGGCACAACATTGCTTGGCTCTTCAGTAAGATTAGTGTTTCAGAAAGGTAGCAGCCTCAGAACTCACAAGACTAAAATCTGCTTTCATTAACAGTAAAAGCCTCTCATGGTTCTGACCTGCTGAGAATTTAGCCTAATTCCAGCTGCTAAATACCACTTACAGTCAAAAATCAAGAGTCATGTTTGCTGCTTTCTTAAAAAAAATAGCTGGATAGACATAGGGAGATCTTAAGAGGTTTTTTTCCTCAAAAAATACAGTAATGTTTTGGACTTCTTTAAGTACTGAGACCAATTTTCTTGACATGCTAGATTTGCCTGTGTGCACGCACCTGCACCCGTGCATGCAGACAGGCAGCACACGTTTGTGTTGGAGAGAAGTAACATCTGCACACATGGACACACAAGTCTACATGTAACAAAAGATGGTCTAGACTCAGTCAACTAAAATTAACACCTTACTCGAGTATCTGAGGAACAGGACATGGGGGTCTGGGCTGATCAAAAGCTCAGCGATAGCCTGCAGTGTGAGTGCAGCCCAGACAGCAACCCTGTGCTGGGCTGCAGCAAGAGCAGTGTGGCCAGCAAGGCAAGGGAGGGGATTCTGCCCCTTTGCTCTGCTCTCCTCAGACCCCACATGGAGTCCTGTGTGCAGTTCTGGAGCCCCCAGCACAAGAAGGACACCAAACTGTTGGAGTAAGTCCAGAGGAGGCCACCAAGATGCTCAGAAGGCTGCAGCAGCTCAGCTGTGAGGACAGGCTGAGAGAGTTGGGGCTCTGCAGCCTGGAGAAGACCTTGCAGTATCTGAAGAAGGGCCAAGGAGGGACTATTGCCAAGGTCTTGTAATGACAGGATGAGGAGTAAGGGGTTTAAAGTGGCAGAGGGGAGATTTAAACTAGATGTTAGGAGGAAGTGAGGGTGATGAGACACTGGCACAGGCTGCCCAGGGAGGTTGTGGCTGCTCCCTCCCTGGAGGTGTTCCAGGCCAGACTGGATGAGGCCTCGAGTGACCTGTTCTAGTGGGAGGTGTCCCTGCCTATGGCGGGGGGTTGGAACTGGCTGAGCTTTGAGGGCCCTTCCAATCTAAACCATTCTATGATCTTTCTTTACTTCAGATGATCTCTTTCTGCAAAGAAGCAGTAGTTAAGTAACACTGGCCTTCAGATATCTATTCCTTGTATTGTGGTAGCACACAAGAGAGTCCACTCCAGTTGTGATGTACAAAAAAGATTTAAACAACCAAAACCAATTACTTACCAGTCCAAAGAGTTTATACTTAATTCACCTGCCTATTGAGAAGGTTGAAATCAGTAAGCATAGACCCGATGGTTGCAGGTTTTTGAGAGGTACCCACCTGATCAGAAGCATAGGCCACCAGCCTGCCCATGATTTCTGCTTCGGTTAGCTCCGGCTTCTCTGACTGCACCCGACTGATAGCTTTTGTTCTTGCAGCAAGCAGGGAAATCAGTGTGGCCTCGCTTGCACTTCCCTGTGGCACAAATTGAAGGAAGGCTCAAAAGAAAGACATCCCAGAGGATATAAAGCAATGTTTTCTTCTGTATGAAGCTGCAAAGTTGTTAATGGCAACTGCACACAAGCAACTGTGTAATCTCACACTTTTCGTAAGAGAACGTGGAACAGCAAGGGGGGAATCTCTATTTGATCTGGGTCTTCTCCTTTCTGATCTCTGTGCTATTCAGTGTAGGCACCAGCCTTGTAAGCAGTGCTAGAAAGTCAAACTCACAGACTTAAGGTGTGTTAAAAGGCTTTTGAACTAGGCATCAATCCTTTATTAACCAGTAACAATGGCAGAGTAATTGCCAAATTCTGTTCCTTTGGATTTCTGCATATTTAACTTCTATCAGAATCTGTCTGTCAGCTGTCATTCCTATCAAGCAACACACATAATTCTGGCGTTTAGTTAATATTTAGAGTTACCCTGGGCAAGCCAATTATTGTGTCTACAAGAGGAAAAAAGCCCTCTGACAAAGCAAAGCTGTTAGCATTCAGTATAGCTAGCTCCATGTCAAAGTACAACACTGATGGCCGTGTTCCTCATTAAAAGCACACAGATGAAAGGAGTAGGCACACAACGTTTCCAAATCGCACTTCGACTCACAAAACAAGTTTAAATTGTGTCTTGGATATTCTGTGACAACAAAGAGGGAAATTATTTTGTGTCAACTGATCTGTAAGTTTAACAAGAGAATGCAAGTTCCACAAATGATGGAGGCATTTATACACTCCTGCACGTGTTTGGAGCACTCCTTAGATTGCAAGGAGCTTCCTTTGTGAAAACACCTGTAGAACCACAGCTTAAGGAAGAGATCCTTTTACGCTTTTCCTCTAGACCAGGCAGATGAAGCACACTTTAAACTGCTCTTTTAAGCTACACATAAACAATGGTCATAAATCTCTCTGGGTTTAGGTGTCCACATGCAGGATCGGCTTTCTCTGGTCCTGCTTGTCACACTACTCCTGACACAGGCCAGGGTGCTCTTTGCCTTCGTCACCCCAGCACACTGCTGGCTGATATTCAGCTGGCCACTGATCAGGTCTTTCTCTGCAGAGCAGCTTTCAGCCACTTTTCCCCAAGCCTGTCATACTGCATGGGGTTGTTGTGACCCAAGTGCCTAATATTTGGCCTTGTATCTCATACAATTGGCCTCAGCCAATCGATCCAACCTGTTCAGAACTCTCTGTAGAGCCTTCCTACCCTCAAGCAGACCAATGCTCCCTCCCAGCAAACTTACTGAGGGTGCACTCAATTCCCTCATCCAGATCATCAACAAACATACTGAGACCTAGCCCTGAGAACTGAGCCCTGGGAAACATTGCTTGAGACCAGTGCTGTCATCTGCGCGAACTTACTCAGTACCCTGTTCCAGATCATCAACAAAGATATCAAACAGGATCTGGCCCAGCACTGATCCCTGGTACCTTTCTTTGCGAGCAGGCTTTAGTTTCTATAGGTGGTTGAATTTGACTGATTGAGTGTATGATAAGAAGTACATAAAAATCAGGTCCTTTGGGCAGTGGTTAGTCAGGAAGCTTTCGTTAGGGATTTCAGCTAGGGCTTCGTTGCAGGGAGGCCGCTCAGGACTTCTACTGCTGCTGTTTGCTACTTCATCTTTTAAGGGCTTCCAGGATGTCTTCTCCAAGGGATTCTAGGACTCCGTTAGCTGCTTCATCTTTAAGTAGGACTCTCAGGCTCTGTAATGCTGGGGATTTGCCAACAGGACTGCTGAGAAGACTTCTGACATTCTCTGCCTCCTGCACTTCTGGAATTCTGTTGCTAGCGCAGCACTGGAGCTCCTGCTTCATTCATCTCATCAGTGGACCTCCGTTTTACAGGGACTACTATGGCTATATCAGCCCTCCGGAAGAGGGAGGGGATTAAGATATCCAATGATAGAATGGTAAAGCTCATCGAGTTCCAACTCCCCTGCCATGGGAAGGAACACCTTCCACTGGAACAGGTTGCCCAAAGCCCTGTGCAATCTAGCCTTGAACACTTCCAGGGAGACTGCATCCACAACTTCTCCAAGCAACCTGTTCCAGTGCTTAGTCACCTTCACAGTAAAGAACTTGTTCCTTACACCTAATCTAATTCTACTTTCTTTCAGTTTAAAGCCACTATCCCTTATCATATCACTACATGCCTTTGTGAAAAATTCCTGCCCACCTTTCTCATAGATCCCCTTTAAGTAATGAAAAGTTGCTATAAGGCCTCCCCAGAGCATTTTCTTCTCCAGGCTAACTCCAACTCTTTTGGCTCATCTTCAAAGTAGAGTTGCTCCAGCCCTCTGATTATCTCTGTGGCCCTCCTCTGGACTTGATACAACAGGTCTGTCCTTCCTAAGCAGGACACTCTACTTCAGGTGGGGTTCTCATGATAGTGGATATAAAGGGAGAATTGCCTCCTTCACAGTGCTAGGCACACTTCTTTTGATGTATTCCTGGATAGGGCTGGCTTTCTGGGCTGAAAACACACATTGTAAGGTCTTGTTGAGCTTCCTGTTACTCAACACATCCAAGTTCTGCAGGGTTGCTCCCAATCCAGACATCACCCAGCCTGTGCAAGGAGACTCCCTCAATCCATCTGCAGTACCTTGCACTTGGTTTTGTTGAACTTCATGAGGTTTGCACACTCCCACCTCTCAGGTGTGTCATGGTCCCGCTGAACAACACCCTGTCCCTCCAGTGAGTCAACTACACCACGCAGTTTGGTGTTAGCAAACTTGCTGAGGGTGCACTTGATCCTACTGTCCATGTTGCCAGCAAAGATAATAAATAGCAACCGACCCCCAAGGGGTACCACTCATCACTGCTCACCGCTGTGATAGTGAGCTGTTGACCACAAGCCTCCAGTGTGACCACCCAGCCAATTCCTTATCCACTGAGCAGTCCATCCATCACATCCACATCTTTCCAGTTTAGAGACAAGGATGTTGTGTGGGGCAGTGCCAAATGCTTTGCACAAGCCCACTTACATGATGTCAGTTGCTCTTCCCTTATTCACGAGCACTGTAACCAGAACAGCTGCATAACCGGACATGCACCATCAGACAATGTTGCCTGAAATGCTCTTGCCAGCAATCTGGAGATGAGAATGCTTTCCCTTTGTGCAAACCACAGCAACTCACTGTGACATTCATGCAGGTTTTCAGGTAAGTGCATCTCCTCATAATAAAGTTGGGTCACATAAAGCCTGTGTGCAAGACTGACCTTGGGCAAGTCACTGAAAACAACCTTCTGAACCCAGATTCTTCACAGAAAAATCTGCTTTAGCAACCTTGCACTTAATCAGTGGGAAATACTACTAATTACCACTTTTATTAAAATATATAATTAAAGAGTGCATTGAAATCTTTCAAGTGCGCGTGGAGGAAATGGCTTTGTTTGTTTGGGTTGGTTGTGTTATTGTTGTTGTTTTTGGAGGGGGAAGGAGATTTGTTGTGATTTTGGGGTTTTTTATAAGGATAAGGCCCTGTAAAACTGTTGGTGTCTTTCCAGGACATGCAAGAAATAAGTATATTAAAGAAATGCACACAAATATATAAAAGAAAATGGCTCAAGGATGTTCCAAGGGTTAAGGCATTAATTTGAGATCTGGAAATTTAAGCCCCCACTACTCTGAAGACTGCCTGGCTCATGAGGCAAACGACTTGAACTCAAGAATAGCCTCAGCCTTCCAAGGAGTAGGGTCCTGGCAGCCTGGCTGTTTGTCCAGGCTGCTGTGTGGTCAGTGTGTACAACAGCTCTTGTACGAATGTCCTCACACAGAAACGAAGAGAAAAAAAGAAAAAGGGCCTGTTGCCTGGCTGAACCTTGCCTTCTGATACACAGCTGGGACTTGGATCCAGCAGCTTGGAAGAGCTTTTGGACATCTCATGACAGACATTTCCAACTTGCTTAGGTTTCGATAAGTCACCTTTTTTACGCCGAAGTTTGCAATGTTTGTGGAACCCAGTTTCAAGGATTTTCTGTTCACTTCACCAAAGCCTTGTGCCAAATACTTTTGAGGAAAAAAAACCCCAAACCCTTGGTTCTCTAACTACTTGGCTAACTGGCAAGAAAGATAAATCAGAAATGTTCCTTGCCAGGCCAGAGATAAGGTGAGTCACATTTTGTTTCACCCTTGAAGTACTTTTTCTCTGCAGAATAAAAATACTCTTTAACTTTCAAAGTAGGTACACTTTTCAGCAGTTTATCTAGAGTGAACAGCAGTATACAAACCTCAAGGAGGAAGCTGCTTTCTCACTCATTTGTAAAAGCTTTTTTTTCCTCCTCTTCAATGCTGCATTTTGCATTAAGTAAAGCATGATGATACCTTTGCTTTCACCGCAAGCAAACAAAGGTTGCCATGGCAAGCAGGCTCAAGAGGCGGAAGAAATAGCAGCAAGTGCTGATGTTCATATCCACCAGAGCTCTGAACTGAAATTTTCTTTCAACTTTTGCCATTTTCAAGAGTCATCCTGCACACAACAACAAAGTGCTTTATATTGACATAGGCTTTCAAAGGTAATTAAGAGCCAATTTTCACAGGCTCGGTTTTACCCAATCCCGCAATAATTGCTTGGTATTTACCAGGAGAATGACTGGCACTCTCATGCGCTCATGTTGTCTTTGCCTCACGCTCTCTTAATTGTGTCATTATAGTTTCAAGAGCAAGACAAGAAGATTTGCAGCACAAATTACTTCATCATAAGCAGGAGCACAGAACCCACTTTTGATTCTTGAAATTGACTGGTTTCTGATGAAAACTATGGGCAAGCCAGCATTGCCAGCCTGGAAGGGCAGTATTTCCTGCTGGTGAACCCTGGGCACGGCTTCTTACAAAAGAAATATGCCCGAGATGCATGATATAAGCGTGATTTCTTGAACATAACACCTTCCCTACTAGCTGCAATGATAAAGATCCTAACAGAGCAAGCAAATGAGTAAAAAGAGTTGTACTGGAATTACACTGGTGGAGGTGCAACTCCACTGAGAAGAATCATAGCAGCTGAGTTAAACTTGCCTGGGAATATGTTTGGAAGACTTCACTGGAATAAGCTGCATGCATTTGCAGATGATATCAAAGAAAGAAGGCTTCTCTTCAGATACATTTTAGGAGTTGCTTTTTAGCAATTTAGGATAAAATGAGTCGTGGCCCACACTCCAATGACCAGACTGCACCACAGAACGATGATTTAAATATCAGTCTTTTTCATAGTAGAGATCTATTTGAGTTACATTAATAGCTGTGACCAGAGCTATTTGCAAAAAGATTGCCCTAGTGGAGCCACGGTTGACAAAAAACATAGCTCTACTATGTATGCAAGTTTGCCCACTTATGATATATTTATATTTTAGGTTTTTATTCAGCAAAGTCAAACTTTAGGGGTTTTGTTCTACTTTGGATGCTGCAGTGCAGTCTAAAAATGGCATTACCTATCATTTATTTTGGCCATGAAACATTGCTGCTCATTGACAGTAAGAATGAGCTGGCTTCACTTGATCAAGGAACCCATGCGGCTGAAAAAAAATGTATCTTTCCTTTATTAGTGTTTTGCTATGAAGGTTTTACAGAATCATAAAGTCTGCAAACTCTTTCCTTATACTTTTTCCACTTCTCTTACCTGAATGACTCCTCCACCTTGGCCATCCTTCCCAGCTAAAAACTCTTCAGGCAAACTGATCATCTTTCCTAGCCAATCCAGCATGACAGTCTCTAGCTCCGTGCAAGCAGGACTTGAAGCCTGCATTGGAAAAAAAAAGAACAGAGAGAGTAACCTCACTAGACCATGAAGATAAATAGGACCTATCAGAGCAAAAAAGACTATAGCTGGAGGAAGAGACTGACTGACTTCAACAGACAAATCAGGGACCTGAAGATCTTTTTTGTGTGTGTTGTTTTGTTGGAGAATTTCCTGCTAACAGGACATGAAATGATGAACACGAACAACCCATGTCCTTGAGCCCATCTTGGGAGTTAAGATACCAAGCACTGGGTAGCACCCCCAACATGCAGCTGCAGGGGGTGGAGTGCCAGCTGCAGGTGGGCAGAATTTAGCCAGTCCCAGAGGCTGACCCTCAGATTGTTATGGTATATTACCCTATCCATGCTGCACATGTAACCCTGTACCTGCTATATGTAACCAATCTTGGTGGAGCACGCCTCTTGCAAGAAAGCATATAAGTCTCTGCATCACGGAGATGATAAAGCAGACTATGACCATCTAACCATATTGGTGAACAAAGAGTCATTGTACCCAGGTGCTCCACTGGCACTGTTTCTAATAATGACATTTTAAAAGCATCAAAACGGGTCTCACACAAACCCAAGACTATCAAATACCAAAGCTAGGGTTTGCATCTGGCATTTCTTTTTCTTGACATCTCTTTTCTGAGACATCTCATATGAATGTGGGGGGTTGAAGCACAATTCTCCACTTACCCAGCTGACAGAAGATGCAATAACATGAGGTAACAGGTAGCTAGCATACTACTTAAAGAACTACCAGCAAGTTTACACTGCAACTCTAATTCTAAGTTATGGTGAATTTTAAAGGGCAAAACCTCTAAAACTAAATACCTTCATGAAGTCATTCAGGATGTCTAAGTGAAAACAGTTAATTAGTCAAAGACATTTACTTATAAAAATAGTCCTGTGACTTGACTACAGCTAAAGAGTAACTTAATTGAAGAAGGCTACTGAAATGCTTACAATCCTGGCAACATGAATCACAACTACTACATAGTAGTACGCACTACAGTAAACTTACCCAAGAGAAGCCCACACATCCTATTCCACCACATAACATATCTGCAAGAAGAGCGGGGAAGGATGAGGCTGCAGGGAAGTAGGCAAAAAAGTATGGACTGTGCCAGTGAGTCACCTGTAGTAAGGGGAAAATAATCATTTTAAACTACTGCAGGAAGCAGAAATACATTGTCACATCAGAAAATGTTAGAGGTGGAGACCAGTCAGCACTTCTTAACTACATGTCTGTAACAAAGCATCTCATTTTTAGAGAAGCTAACCTTGACTTTCTCATTTTTTAAAGCTTTTACTCGAAGTAGAAATAAACCAGTTCTTGCCCACACCTTCCAACAGTTCCCAAATCAGAGCTCTCCTGTCGCCTGCCTAGAAGACAAGAATTGCATGAGCTTCTCTGCAGGGCACTTCTCTCGAGCCTTTGCTTTCAGAGCCTCTCCAGGAGCTTGTTCTTTCCTCTCTGTCATACAACTAACTTTCAAAATTGTTTTCAGTGCAGCAATCATCCACAGAACTCCCCTTCCCAAACTCTGGAGTTATTTGGTAAAACACAGTCCCTGAGTCTGGCCAAACAGTTCCTTACCACACTCAGTAATCCATCCCAGCACCTGAGACCTTCTGTAAAAATTTAGCTAGCATCTTCCCACAACAAGTTGTGATTTATGTACAATTTCACCTTAGAATCACAGGCTCAACCAGGTTGGAAGAGGCCTCCAAGCTCATCCAGTCCAACCTAGCACCCAGCCCTATCCAATCAACTAGACCATGGCAGCCTTTCCTCCAGCCTTGTATGCACTGAGAGAACAAAACAAAGACTGCACAAATGATAGTCAACTGTCTTGCAGCAGCAATATTTAGAATTCTCTTATGCAACCTTTAAGCAGCTTTAAGGATCTGTAAGCTACTTGACACAGCTCCACAACTTCAATTTAATAAAATCTGAGAACAAGAGGTACACTACCACATGGCTGTGTTCAGTGGAAATGCTGTGATATGGTACGTTTAGCTTAAACAGCTTTCACAGTCAAGAGAGAAATCAAATTTTAGGGGGAAAAAAAAAAAAGGTGCTTCTGCAGGAGTAGATGAATTAGGAGGAAGAATTCAGCAGAATGCAGTCAATATCTGTCTATCATTGGAAACCTATTGCTTGCTGAGTTTTTGATAGTTGCTGAGTTATTGAAACCTAACCTTTTCTTACACCATTTTGGTTTGCTTTTCTTTGTTTTTAACACAGAAGGTCCTCTGTTACAGCTGGAGGACAGTTAGGGCATACATCTCTTGCCTGAGCATTCCCATCTTTGAGTAATGCTACTTTTCACACTCTTCTCTCTCCCAGTCTGTGATTTCTGTATTCTGGACTGAAATCAGGGATCATCATACCACACTGTTCTGTGTGCTGCACATATCTCTGTATTCTAGTTTCTAACCTTTTCCATGCTAATAAACTGCTCTTCTTGAATGGACTCACTCCATGCTAAGGGGAAACTGTCTTAACTCTGTATACCCAAGGAACCAGGTATCACTCTCTGCTATATCATACCATATATAATGAAGAGGGGGCACTCACTGGTTGTTTTTCATCAAGTGTGTTTCTTTCTGTTAGAATTTCTGTCTTTTAGAAAACTTTCCCCAGCAGCTAAGAGAGATTAGCTTCCAGACTTGTAGACATAAATAATGGTGAGACCTTGAGCTACCCAGAGCTGAAGATGATAAAGACACAGCTGCAGATAAAGATTCACACAGTAAGACGCTGGCATCAACAAGGAGTAATAGGACTTTATCTACTTAAACGACTCCATTCATATGCAAACCACTTCCCAGAAATGCAGTGGATATACATAACTCTAAGTGTATAAAGCAGGTTGGGACCACTTTTGGGGGATGCAAATTTGGAAGGAAACCCCATTGCACCCGGTGCTGTAATAAAGCAATACCTTGGCCTAACGGTTATCAGCTGTTAGGTTTTAATCTCCACCTCAGTATTTTGGATGCTTTTATTGCTGTCATATGAAAACTGGCCCTCTCTTTCCTATGAAAACTGGTCCTATCCACTACATTTTTTCACTGTCTGTGCTAGCCCTTTACCTTGTACATTCAAGATTTCACTTTTACTGGTCACTAGGTCCAAAACTGGTCAAATTAAATATCAAAAAGTAAGCCACTATGACCACTTGTATCTCTTTCCTGGCTGTCACAAAGCTTGAAAGCACTTGTAGCAAGTACCTTCTTTCAGAAATTTGGGAAAAAATGGTTTGGGGGCTTGGTTCTTCCCAGGAAAAAAATAAACAGATTAAAAATAAGCAATAAACAGCAATCCCTGATGGGGTCCACAAGCACAGACTTCTGCTGACGTCCACAATGAGCCAGAACTGCCACCGTTCACCTACCCAGCTCTAATCCTCTGTGATCTGTAAGACTTAGGACATTCATCTTGAGTTAATCAAGTTAAACTGCCTACTTGCTGGGAGCCATTTGTTTGATGAAACACAGCAGATTTCAGTTGCACCACTCGCACAAAGCAAAAAAGCCAAAAGCCCTAGGGCAAGTGCAGCTGCGGTTCTTCCTCCCACCTACCTCGCCTTCCCCTTCTCCTGAAAGAGCTGTAAAAATCATTTCTTTCATCATGCTGGAACAGACACATTTAGTCAAACACTGCAGAGAGTGTGACATAATTGATGCTTGTTTTTTCAGCCCTCTGCTGATAAACAGTAACCCACTGTAGTTTGGCTTCAGTAATTACGACTGTAATGCTGCTCAGAGACATTTTATTTCCAGATTTTTGCTAAGGATCTCTGTCTTTCTCTGTCTTGCTTATTCTAAGCAAGAATCTTCCTTTACTGGGCATGAAGGGTAGATAGTACAGCTGAAAGTTCATAGATGTATGGATCCAATGTGAAGAAAATTAGCATCTTGAAGTACTGATGTTTGTGGTAACTGCCAACCTCGATCATTTTGGGGCTTTAAAAAAGGAGGAGATACATTTCATGAAAATAAAGCAAGTCTGATAGAGAAAGGTGACTCTTTCTGATGTTTTAATATGCAGATCCTTTCCACTGTCCTGCTGGGGAGATCAGAGTTCATCAGCCATTCCCTCACTCTCTGTGTTAAGAACTTAGCACCATTATGGTCATGAAAATGCAGCCACTTGCCCTTTAAAGGTCTATGTCAAATTTCACAAGAAGCCTCAAAGAAGCAGCTTTGGGAATGTTTCTTCTCCTATAGGGTAAAGACAGCAATGGGTACTGCATTATTGCATTACAAAACTGATTGATCCTTGCTCCCCCAAAGGAACCGAATTTTCAGATTTTCAGTCATCCAATAAGTAGCAAAAATCTGAACACAATTAACAGTGAGGATATCAACACGAAGGAAACAAAAATTGCTTACATGCCACTGATGGCTTAGGGGAAGAACAAGGTTTTGTGACCTCTGTCATATTAGTTATTCTCTTTGAAGAAGGCCAGTTCTTCATCTATAAAATGGAGATTACACAGTAGATGTGAGAGATCAAGGGAGGAAGATGGACTGAGATGACAAGCTAAGGGTGAAGTGCAAAGTGGATGAGAGGCCGTGAAAGCAAAATAGGACTAAAGCAGATGGTAAGTGCATGCACATAAAGAGGGGAGTGTTGAGAGGAGGGTGTTGTGGAGAGACGTTCCCATAACTTTGCTGGGAAATCAGCATGAGCACCTCTCTGAAGCACCTATATGCTATGGCATGATGCATGAGGAACAAAGAGGAGGAATTAGAAGGCTGTGTGCAATTACAGGTCTGTGATCTCACTGGGGCCACAGAGATTTGGTGAGATAGCTCACACAACTGAAGTGCTGCAGTAGATGAGGACAGGCTCTTTAGGAAGGACAGACCAAGAAGGTGAGGCAGGGGAGTGCACCTTGATCCAATACAGAGGCAGGGATGCATGGGGCTCTACCTAGGGACTGACAATGAGCCAGCCAAGAGCCTATGGATCAGAACCACTAGAGATTTGAAGATGGGAAACATTTGAATGGGTATCTGCTACAGGCTACCTGACAAGGAAAAAATGCATAAATACAACAATCTTAACAGGTGGAAGAAACCTCATGTTCACAGGTCAGTCCTTGCAGAACACTCCAGTCAAGCTGATATCTGCTGGACAGACATCAGCAGCAGGGTACAACCAGTCCAGTAGGTCTCCAGAGTGCATTGATGATAATTTGCTAACACAGAAACTGCGGAGGAACAGATGAGAAGAGACATGCTGTGGTACCACATACTTAAAAGAACTGCTCAGGGGTGTGAAAGTCAGGGGTAGCAGTTTAGGAGCTAACACTCTATTCTGGTTCTAAGTTATAAACAAGAGAGATAAACTTTCTGGACATTCTTTTGAATGCAGAGTGGATGAGCAGCGTATTGGTTGTAAAAAGAATAATAAAGTCTATACTATCCACTGCTTTGCTAAGAGGGATGAAGCAACAATGTATAAACAATTCCCTTTGCCTCCTGCCTTCCACCTCCTCCACTGCTCCTCTGTGCATGGCTGAATACTAACCTTGAAGGAACTGACAACACATGAGCCCTACTGGATTTCTCTTGGGGAGGTGAGAGGAAGGTGGCATTGGCCCCTTCTGGTTTGTTTCTTTTTTTCAAGGGGAGGAGGACTGGGTTTCTGTATTACTTCTAAACTGTCTATAACTGTAAATAGATGTATGTATCTTTACTAGAGATTTTGCAAAACATAGCCTTAACTTACTTTCAAACTGTCTGAGCTGGTCTGGGAAACTTAATTTGGGGAGGAGTTTTTCTCAAAGCCACCACAACTGTGGTGACTGCGACAAGATGGCAGAGTTCAGGATCATGAGAGCAGGAAGAAAGGCACAAAGAAGATCATAACTCTGGGCTCCAGGAAAACAGACTTTGGCCTGTTACAGGACCTGCTTGGTAGCATCCCAGGTGAGACAAAAACTGGGAACATGGTCCAGGACAGTTGGTTGATTTTCAAGGATCATCATCAGATTCAAAAATGATCCACCCCGCTTGCAGGAAATCAAGTGAGGTGGCAGGAGGCTTGCAGAGGAACAATTAGCTCCTGACAATGTTCAAATGTAAAAAGGAAGCAAGTAAGGACACCAGGAGGTTCAGGTGACTCAGGAGGGAAAGGCTACAAAGACAGTGTCTGAGCATGTAGAGACAGGGTTAGGAAATCCAAAGCCAAAACCATCTAGAGTTGAAGCTGGTGCAGTGTGTGGGGCAACAGGAACATAATGGAGTCATTCCAGTTAAAAGACCATGGAGGTGATTAATTGCAGCATCTGCCATACAAGGAGAGGCTGAAAGAGATGAGATTGCTCAGCCTGTAGAAAGCTGAGGGAGTATCTTGTCAATGTGTAAAACATTTCATGGGAGAGTGTGAAGATGAAACCAGATTATTCTCAGTGGTATTCAGTGACAAGCGAAGAATAAATGTGTACAGATAATTCCACTGAGATGTAAGACAAAGCTTTTTTACTGAGAGGGTGGTCAAATTTCTGAACAAGACAACGGAGAGTGTAAACACTTTATCCTTGGAGATCCTTGGCCCCTCAGTTTAAGAAAGATGTTTAGATGTTCAAGCATATCCAGAGAAGGGCAACAAGGCTGGTGTCTTGGGTTCAAATGCAAGTTCCCAGAGACTCTAATAAATTTGATAGAACCAATGACAATTTATAGAGTGCCCTCCCCTCTTGCCCCTCCTTTTCCCAAAGATAGGGATTAGATATAGGGAGAGAGAGAGGTAAGCACACCCAAATAAATATCAATCTCACTCGATTTTGGAAGTTAAAAAGGAAAAGTTTAACAATAACTTAGAAAAGGTATTGGAGGTAGGGAAGTTTACAAAGGATAAGGAAGGGAAAACAGCAAAATACAAAAAGGGATGGATACAACCCGAGTGTGAGATGGTGTCTCTGCCTTGTGGCGTGCTGGTATGCAGTGTGTGTGTGTGTTGAGAGGGAGCGAAGCAAGAGAGAGGGAGCGAAGCAAGAGAGAGGGAGCGAAGCAAGAGAGAGGGAGCGAAGCAAGAGAGAGGGAGCGAAGCAAGAGAGAGGGAGCGAAGCAAGAGAGAGGGAGCGAAGCAGGAAGCCCCTCTCTTTTATACCACAGGAAGTGGGGGGAGTGGGCTAACCATCACCTGGAGTGTGGCCCACCCCTGGGGAGGGGCCAAGACCCCTAGGGTCAGGTTCAGGGTTACTCCCCAGGAGTGTTAACCCTATACAGCTGGTGAGGGGTCTGGAGCACAAGGCCTATAAGGAGAGACTGGGGTTGTCTAATCTGGAGAAGAGGTGGCTCAGGGGGGACCTTACCACTGTCTACAACTACCTGAAAGGAGGTTGTAGCCAGGTGGGGGTTGGTCTCTTCTCTCAGGCAACCAGCAACAGAATGAGGGGACACAGTCTCAAGCTGTGCCAGGGCAGGTTTAGACTGGATGTTAGGAGGAAGTTCTTCACATCAAGAGTGACTGACATTGGAATGGGCTGCCTGGGGAGGTAGTGGAATCGCCGTCCCTGCAGGTGTTTAAAAAGGGAATGGATGTTGCACTTGGTGCCGTGATTTAGTTGGATAATGTTGGACTTGATGATCTCAAAGGTATCTCCCAACTTGATTGATCCTGTGATACTCAACACTCAATTGGACATGGTCATGAGCAACCTGCTCTAACTGACTGTGCTTTGAGCAGCAGGGGTAGATCTCTAGAGGTGCCATCCAACCAAGAGTTTGTGACTCTGACTTTGTCAGGCTATGCTCATGTAAGTGTTCTGTATTCAGCATAAGGACTACAGGCAAAATCAGACTTACTGTGAGAAGTGGGATTTATGTACTTGGGCTTTGTCTCACAACCACTATCATTTCACTCCAGAGGAAGGTTTTGTATAGAATATTTGTTCTCCAGAATATATCACTTTATGAAAGTAAATTTGTTTGCAGGGCACATAAATATCACAGAAAAAATCAGTTTAGTTAAGAGGGAACATGACATATTTATGACTTAATTGCTCACTTTCTATTCTGAAATTACTCATCTCTTAATTTTTTTAATTTGGTATTTAGTTATTGAATGTTATCAAGTGTTCAAAGCAAAGTGTTTTCTGCTCTACTTCACAGGCAAAAAAATGTGGTTAGTATTTTCTTCTAATGTTAAGGAAAGGCAGCCATATCTTTGAGCAACAATGAAATTATTTCACATGTTGGACATAATTCTCTTTTCTGATCTGCACTGATTTAATTCTCTCGGATTTAAGACTTCATCCACAAATCTTTGGGAAGAGTGGAGAGACTTTCACTGACTTCAATGGAGATTTTACCTGTGAAAGGACAGCAGAGTTGGCTCCAAGGGAAACATGATGAAGTCGTATTGAATATCAAATATTTACACTGGTCAATGAAAAGTAATTGGTGTTTTAGTACGCTGACTAAAGAGATTTGCAGAGCAGTGGTTCTGTGTGCAGTCACACAGCAATAATATCACCAACCTACATCCAGAGCAGTGACCCAAAGTGGTTATTGCAGAGATCTAAAGGAGAGATTCATCATTAACATTTACTAATAATCTTGTCCTCTTCAAGCTTCTTCGAGGCCTTAGGAGACAAGCTGAAATGGTTTAACACCATCAGTCAGCACCTAAGCACCATGCAGCTGCTCACTCAGTCCTCTGAGCCTCCAGTGGGATGGGGAGAAGAATGGAAAACAAGCGAAACTCTCAGACACAACAATTTCATGATGGAAAGTTAGAAAAAAAAAAAAAGCAACAATTATAGTAACAGTAGTGAGAATAAAGATGGCAAAAAGTGAGTGAAATAAAGCCCAAGAAAGACAAGTCACACACAATGCAATTGCTCACCACACACTGACCAATGCCCACTGTCTCTCAGCAGTGATCAGCCCCTCCAGCCAACTCCTTTCAGTTCAGATTTTGGGCAGGACAGCACATGTATAGAATAGCCCTTTGGCTAGGTTGTGTCAGGTGTCCTGGCTGTGTCCCCTCCCGGCTTGTTGAGCCCCTCCAGCCTTCTCACTGGCAGAGCCTGAGGAGCTGAAAAGGCCTCGAATTCATATGAACACCACTTAGCAAAAGCTAAAATTGCCAGTATCTTATCAACATTATTCTCATCCTATATTCAACCAGGAACACTACAGAAGCTACTAGGATGGAAATTAACTCTGTCCCAGTTGAAACAAGGACACAACATATTTAAAATAAAAAAGTATACCATGAATGGAAGACCAAGAAAGATTCAGAACTGGAGAAATGCCAGATGTTTTGTTCTGCACTGTCCCTCTAACACTGGCCAAAGACTAATATTAGGCAGTGGCCATTTGTCTTAGCACATAATAAAGGAAGTTAACATTTAGGAGAGTAAGTCAACAGAACAAATACTGGGGAGAATCCTTTTTGTCAATGCTGTAATAAAAAGAAGTCTCCTAAGAGAAATTTAACATTTACAGATCAGCTTGAACGAAGGCTGTAGGCCAGGCAGACTAATAAAAAATCCTATTGACAAAACATTTAGTCTTCTTTGCAAGAAGCAAAATACCACATGAAAATTAAAGTTATGAAGCTTTGCCTTACCAAATTTGAGGGAAGAAAGGGGATTATTTCCAAAAGCAAACTTTCCTTGAGGAAAGAGAATGATTTGATTATTTCTAGCAGGCCTAAAACCCATTAGTTGTGTAGAGTGTTAGATCAAATTTAGCTATAGATAAAAAGCAGACTGCTGCCTTCTAAAAGCTAATCAGTGTGGGTACTTACGTTTGTATGATTCAGCTGCACAAGCTTCAGTCCACACTTTCCTTAATGTCTCTGAAAACCTAAATGCAGTATTGAACATTTTAGATTCATTTTTCTTACCCCTGGCATAATGATCTTCTCAATGTCATTAAAAACATCCTCAAAGCTCTCAGGATCCTGGGGTGCACAGTCTGGAATGAGGGGCCTTAGGTATCCTGGTTCCACATCTGGGAAGACCTGTCTTTTATCTATCTTCTCCAGGTAATCTGCAATATAGTCCACCATCTCCCTCCCTCTCTTGCGGAACTCTGCAGCATCCATGGGTATCAGAGGTTAAAACGCACTGCCAGAAAAATCCTGAGGGGGAAAGAAAGGCAAGAAAAGTCACTTGTGAAAGAAAATGTTACTAGTTTTAAATCTATTATGCAGATGACATAGCATGACCAACGTGGCCTTCTTTGGAAAGATTACATGCTCCTCCATTTCTGTGTACCGGAATTCTGCTCTGCTCCAATATTAGCTGGATATCATATAAAAGTAAATCACACTGTTAAGTCTTTGATGCTGGGGTGTGATGTAGAATAGCCTAATACAGACGGGTTGTGTCTTTTGCACAGCAAAGCAGCAGAGGCACATGGAGGAAGATTCAGAAATGAGATTCAATCCCTGCCACTGCTGGCTGACCCAAGGATGTGGTACTGTTATATGGCACATAATTCCCTTCTGCCTTACAAAGAGGTCTAAGAAAATACCATTATGTGTGTTTCTATTATACTGTTAATAACAAGCTATAATAATCACAGTTATCACAGCAATCACTGTGCTGTCCTGTCATTTTATCTAGTTCTTGCCTCTGTCTTGCCTCAGGATACAGTCTCTTTAATCTGTCTCTGTGCAGGTACATGCTGCACCATTTAAAAAGCCTTATTGCTTTATTGAGGTTTCAATCAGAATTTACTTAGGGTACTGCCTTTTTCAGGAAGATATAAGGAAGCTCTGTTTGGGGCTGTCCCTATTTGCAAGACGTTGGGCCGGAGCTCTGCATGTGGTTTGAGCTAGGTAGAGACTGTGTGTACACATCAAAGGTGACATATAGCTCAGCTTAGATGAGCTGCAGTTTGCCTGCAAAGTGCTTTGCAAACATAAATTCATATTGCTAGGGCACCTGCTCCTGTCACCCTGGCCAACCTTTTTGCTCTATGTGGCTGTGCATTTTGAGTGCTCAGTGAATCCAGGGTTGAGATCACAGTGCCTGAAACACATCCAAGAGTCTTTGCATACCTAAATTGAATCAGTGATAGTGTTTCTTACTGTCTCACTAAGAAAACTGTCAAGTTCACATACTTTCAGATCTTCACTTTGTAAGGAACTAATTTTATTAAGTGCAGTGTAACTACTAGGCTTTATAACTATTTTGACTGTTATATTTTATAAGTAAAATGACTGTTATGTTTTATAACTGAGGTCATCATTTTGAGGAAAAAAATAAAGAGAGACCTTCTGGGTGTTGTAGTTTGAGGCCACAAGCCACCCAGGACTGGATGAATCTTGCTGCTTTTTAGAGGTGACTCTTGCTGCTTTTTACAGAGCAAAACTGAAAACATCGGCTGGAAGTTTAAAGAGAGATTCTATTTTCTAGTGTATATAGGGAAGAGGCAATCATAGAATAGAATCATAGCACCACAGAATCATAGAATCAACCAGGTCGGAAGAGACCTCCAAGATCATCCAGTCCAACCTAGCACCCAGCCCTATCTAATCAACCAGACCATGGCACTAAGTGCCTCATCCAGTCTCTGCTTGAACATCTCCAGGGACAGTGACTCCACCACCTCCCTGGGCAGCCCATTCCAATGGCAATCACTCTCTCTCGGAAGAACTTCCTCCTAATATCCAGCCTAGACCTCCCCTAGCACAACTTGAGACTGGTAAATATCACTATGCTATTCTCTACCCTTATTATTATATCAAATATAGGACAACATCTGTAATCAGGAGGAAACTGAGGCTATTTGTCTTTCATTTCAAACACTCAGTTTGTGTGAAATAATCAGTTGCATTACCCTTGCTGTTGTTGCTTTGAATACCAGCTACTGGCTTGTCCTGCACCTCTTACTATTGGCTTAACTCATTCTCTGTTATCATCAGTTCCATATGGGATGATATGTGAAGTTTTACCAAAAGTCCCCTGCTGAAAGAGGCATTTTAACTCAGTAGTTGACTGTTTCCATCTATGGCTATCCTCATGCTACTATAACACATTTCAAGAATGACAAGTCTTCAGTCAGCGGTGTCCAAAGACAAGGTGGATTTTTTCAGAGGGGTTATATGTGGGGCCATGAGAATGATCAGAGGGCTGACAGACCTGCCATATGAGGAAAGGCTGAGAGAACTTGAGGCCTTGAGAAGTGGACCTTCTTACCATGTACCAGTACATAAAGCGTGGCTACCAGGAGGATGGAAAGTCTCATTTTACAAGGAGTCCCATGGAAAAGACGAGGGCCAACAGGTACAGGTTACTCCTGGGGAGATTCCCATTGGACTCCAGAAGAAAACGTTTCACTGTGAGAACTTGCAAACATTAGGATCATCTCCCAAGGGAAGCAGTGGATTCTCCTGTATTGGTCAGTTTTAAAACTCAGCTTGATAGAGTCCTAGGCCATCTAATTTCAAGTAGATCACCACCTAGAAAGGTCCCTCCCAATCTGGCATTCTGTGCTTTAACACAGAAACCTCTGTGGATCACATGGTATAACTCAAATGGCATAAGTTAAATAGCAATGTGTGTAAGCTCAAAATAGTAGTGTGAGAGAAAAGCAAATTTGCTTTGTCAGTTTAGCACAGAGATACATTGTTAAAGAGCTTGTGAACGTTTTTTACCAGTAAGCTTTTTTTTATCTGAAAGTTCTTTCTATTCCAAGTAACAGTTACGTCACCTTGTTCCCCTATCATATGCTGATACAACTTATGGTCATTCTTATCAGTTAGAGTTTGCACAAAGTTCTTTCTAGGTACTAGAATAAGCAAATAAAATCAAGCTATAAACACCAGATACACATTCTGTAGCTCCAACTTATGACTGTGGAACTGAAATCTGCCAGCTCAGTTTCACAAAATATGCATTTTAGATAATTGCCAAGATCTTATTTGTTAGTTGCCAACTATAGTAATTCCCAAGGACTGGAGGTCCACTGGTTCATCCTAACAGTGTTTTGGCTGCAATATTTCTGTCATGAATCACTGTTGCAGCAGCATTCTCAAAATTCAGGGTAATTCAGTGGTTGAATCAGGAATGCTAATCATAAGGAACAGGAGGACGAACCACCTATCCCAAATCTGCCACAGTTACTGCAGTGTTGTTAAGTCAATATAAACTACTATCTAATGAGCTTTAAATTCAGTTTGATCCAGTGAAACACATCATAGAATCTACCAGGTCGGAAGAGACCTCCACGATCATCCAGGTCAACCTAGCACCCAGCCCTGGCCAATCAACTAGACCATGGCACCTAGTGCCTCATCCAGGCTTTTCTTGAACACCTCCAGGCACAGCCACTCCACCACCTCCCTGGGCAGCCCATTCCAATGCCAATCACTCTCTCTGCCAACAACTTCCTCCTAACATCCAGCCTAGACCTCCCTTGGCACAACTTGAGACTGTGTCCCCTTGTTGTGTTGCTGGTTGCCTGGCAGAAGAGCCCAACCTTCAATCTGAAGCAAAGTATTTAAGTCTTCCCCCTGCAAGGTAATATTGAGAAATTAAAATCTATCTAAAGATCTATTTTTATGTACACATGAATCTCCTTCCCTAAAACTCCTTGACTGAAAATATGTTACCTACTGTAGTACACACATCTCACCATGAAGCACAAGGGCATACTCCTTGCAGGAAGCCAGTGGTCATTTTAAAATATTTGTTCTTCTGTGAATAACAAGACTCACTTACATTCTCATTTGTATTTTTACTCTCTTCCTCAACTCTTCATCATAGATGTCACTTCATCTGCTTGAAATTATTACTTGTTATGTATGGAAGCTACATCCAGTAGACTGAATATTTGCCAGTTATAGTGCTTACCAGTTAGAACTATAAAAATGCAAATTACTTCACTTCTCTACCAGTACAGAATATTTCTCTCGTCTACCTCTGACATCTATATACAGCACATGCACGATGGAATAACACAATGCACAGAGAGATACTTTCCCATTATGCCAGCATATTTTTAAAACACAGAACGTGATTTTTGTAAGAAGCAAAATGCTTCAGACAACTTAGTTCTTTGGGTCTACAATGAAACCACTGTTTGACAGCATCCTTATTATCTGAAGGTCTGTTACAATTTGTGTGTACTCAAAATAGCCACTTCAGTTGAAGGGACTTCAACTGCAAAATAAAGCAGGCCAAGTTTCCAAAACTAAACTGAAATTTCAGAGGAACTGAGCATCCCTGAAGTATTTAACAGTCACCCCAAAAAAAAGTGATAAAGGCTCCATGCCCTAAGGGACCCCACGCCTCTCAGGATGAATTTCAGCATACTCAGTCCTTGCCAGCTGAACTGCAATTGAAGAGAGCACAGCTTCTCAGGAGGCAGGCACCCTGCCTAATTACCAACTTCTACCACATTGTAAGCATAGTCTGTATGCAAATCCATCAACAGCTTCACTCTGATTGATAAAACACAATCTTATCAAACATATTATATGCTTCCATTCCTAGCAAGCATCAGTGGATATTGTTACCACTGCATACTTCTTCAGATGAAGTCCTACTGTACTGGCGAAGATTTAGTTTTGCTCTTAACTTCAGGTAAACCCAAGAATAATCATGTGAAAACTTAAACTATATCAATGTATCTCTTCATATGTTCATTTATGAACTCACTGCCCTTTCACTTTGCTGGACTTTGTCACAAGACACATAAGTTACACCATGTAAAGTTGATACATAATCTTCCGGTTTGTTTAAGCTGCTCCTTCCATTTCAGTGCACTGAAAATACTTTGTTTTAGTGAAGTTACTGAAAACTCTTGTTCGAGTGTATATTCACTTGCAAGTAATTTCCTACTTTCTTTGAAATGGCACCATACAAATGAGCTATGTATGCACAATTAAGTATTAAATACATGTATAGGGATATTATTATGCATGTAACATTCAATTTATTATTCCTGTTTAAAAGTATTGTCTAACCTTTTTGCACTTTGTATTAACTCAATAGAAATGTAAAAGATACTGCCAGGAATACTGTTATGAGGAAGAACATGAGATAATAGAGGGAAAAGGGGGGGAGGGGGGAGGGAGAGGGAGAGAATCAAAAGAGAATGAATTAAAAAAGGTATATTCGATGTTCAGAACTTTATGAGTGCCTGTTCTCTACTTCATCAAAGGAAAACAAAAAATAGCCAACACAATAAAACCTTTTAGCAGCTCCTATTACTAAATAGAGAAAGGAAGAATGCATTTAATAGTACTTTAAAGGGATAGCTGCAATTGCTCAAAAAAGTACTAACTCTGTATCTTCTCAATAAATAAGTGCACTTTCTGTTCTGCCAACTGATTGCTGCAGAATATAATGTAATTCCATGGCTTGTGGTGCCACAGTGACACCACTGAAGCCATAAGGACTTTGTGCTCTTGAATCCACTGCTCTTCACAGCTGTGGCTACTGTTAGGCTAAAGTTTTACTATTGGCAATAGAAGTACTGCCAGAATAGAGACTAGGATGAATTTTCTTTTAGCATGAGTAAAAAGGGAATCAAATCTAGTCTGTACTTGTACTTTTTCACAAGCCAGGAATTAGGCATGTTTGTTACAGGCTCTATATGTCACCAAAAAAAAAAATCACATTTTCAGTCAAAAGTTGTTGGGTCTATTCATTGTTGTCACTGGCAGAGAGTCTGCAACTTGATAATTCTCCCTTCTAAGGTTTTACTATAGTGATTAGGAAGGATTATTTATGAGGAGAACTTCACTCCAAAAGGTATGTATTAAATTTATATAGAAAAACTCATTGTTCAAAACATTTGGCAAATCATTTCTCCAGGCCTGCTTGGTTGTTTGGAATGACACAAACTTTTGAATACAAGGTATTCTGCACAAATGTACATAAACAATTGCAGCTGACATACATGGTATGCAGAACCAAACAAACACAAATGAGAGGAGCACCCAACGCTCTGCAAAGTTAGGTTAAAAAGAAATAGTTTTTAACCCCCTTGGATTATCCCTGGCTGGCTATTAGCTGAGCCCTCACTCTAAGTAACCAATTGTTGCATTAATCTAAACGTACCTACTTCAAGTCAATAGCCACAAAGCTTTAAGGACAAAGAATGTTACTTACAGCGAGGTGGAAAGGTTTTTCTTTCTCCCTGCCTTTGCTCCTCTGTGGCAGCTATAAAGAGCAAAGGATGCAGTTGCCAGCATACATCGGCAGAGTATCCACATCCCCTCAGCCTATCACAGCCAAGTGCTTTGCATTGAACACGCAGCAGCATCTCCCCCTCCTCCCACACCTCCTCCAAAATACACCTCGCAAAGAAAGCTGCCCAAGAGGCAGACAGAGCTGACAGAGAAACGGCTGCTGGCCTACGCTGGCTGAGAAGGGGTATGAGCTCTGTAACAGGTGTGCCAGTGAGCTCTGAGCAGACGCTCCTGGTCTGTGTTAACACGTTGTGCCGTGGCTTGTGCTGTGAACCACTCCTGTGGTTTTCAGGAGAAAGGGCAAACAGAGATATGGTTGAAATACCACCCAAGTGGCTGTAAGCTCTGAACGTGTGGCAAACATAACATCTGCTGATGTGCTGTATCTAACTTTCTCCAGTTTCTCTCTTTCATCACACAAAAACTTCACAGCAATGGTGAATGTTCAAGACTTGTTTCCTTATTCTAAAGGATGTGGTTTAGTGGCAGGTCTCTTTCCTGGATGAATCCAGGTAGCTGCCTGTAATTTTTGTTTAGTTCAGGTTTCTTTTAAAATCAGCATTTCATCGCTCTGAACAACTTATAGCCAGGTAGTGCAGCAGATCATGGCCAGCCACGGATCCCAGACCAGTCTCTAGTGCACTGCAGTATTACAGCCAACCTCTTTTGAAGGAGGATAGCGTTCTGGCTGCCTCATACTTTGTAACTGTCGTGGCCATGTTTGCTTTCTCAATTATACAAGGTCAGTTATAATTCTGCCACTATTCTGAAAGAGCCTATTCAAGACAAAACCAAGACTTAAAACCCCTAGACTGCCCTGCAGGTTTCATTGCACTTGTTGTGCTAGCTGTTACTCTGCGATCTGACTTGGCATTTTCAGTTCTTGGGTTGTTTCTACTACAATGATTAGTTTGTACTCTTGAAAACACTGAGAAATTCCAGATCAGCTGCAGCTGGCTTTCAGTTGTTTTCCCCCACAAAACTACTCCTTAGTGTGCAGGGCCACAGCCAGGACAAATTGGGACTCCATTAAACAAAAAGGTGGCTTGGAGATCTTTCCTATTTTTCTTTTCTCCTTGAATTCAACTGAAAAGGCTGAAAACTCAAAATATGTTATAAGGGTCTAAGAAGTGCAGAAACTGAAGATGTCTCTAGTAAACATAAACTTAACATCAATGTTTCATCCAAATGGCTTGCAAAAGTTAAACAACTTTCATAAGAAATTAGAAATGGAAACTAAAATGAAGGCTGTGGTACTAACATGCTGGTGTAATCAATCTGAGTGCTGAAATACCACCTCCAAGTAATTTGATGAGTTTTTACTTCTCTTCTGTACCTCTAAGTTACCTTAAATTTGCCATGACCAGGCAATAATTGCATTTTCTATCAAAACAATATTTTTTATTTCTTTAGAAGAAAAAAAGAAAATAAAGTGTGAGAGGTACAATAGGTAAGGTGGGAAATGAGAATTAAATGCTCTTCCAAAAAGTGTATAATTCTAGTAATTCTAGCTCATACTACACTTCTTAATCCTCCTCATCAGCTGTTGCCAATACACAAATCTTTGTTTAGTAGAACCTTTATATAGCAGGCAAAGCAAGACCATTAAGTTTCCTGTAACAGGTGCTAGTTAAGTCAAACCTGGGGTGACCCTGTTCCAGACCCTCCAGTGTGCTGGCTCTCTCGCAGAGAAGAACTTCAATTACTGCTGAAACACAATGAATAGAGATTCCCCCTTTACTGCCAAGCTCTTTCCAAATTCAAGATATCAGCACTTGAGAAGTAACAGATGATCCTAAAAGGGTGAAAGGTCAGGGCTCACTGATAAGCAACCAAGAGATCATATTATTCACAGCTAATGTGAGACAGGCTTCTACCTGGTTTTGCACATGGAGGCATGTCACCCTGACGATGACATATAATGATGCTGTGCCCATGCAGCAATGGTACCAATTTATTACCATGGCTGAACCATTTGGTTTGCAAACAAGGTGGGAGAGATAACATGTTTGAACAGGAGGGTTCAGCACAGCACTGATGAATAATGCAGCCAATGAGTTATCAGTCACTTTGCAGTCCCACTGTCAGTCCCTGTGCACAGACATGGATGATAGCAGAGGGAGTTAAACAGTTTGTACCTACTTTCCAGTAGTTCTAAGTTCTTCCATTGTTATAGAATGCAGACTAGAAATTAAAAGGCAGTTTTCCCAGGCCTTCAGTCCAGCTATGATTAGAGGGTTTTATTTTCCAACCTTACTTTTCATTCACCTGAACAGCATGACACTCATCTCATGCTAGCCTCCTGGTGTGGCTCTAATTACCAAATCTAGTAAAGATGTGTTTGTGCTGTACATCACTGAACCTAACATTCTTTGAACAAACCTGAGCTACAATGTGAAAGGCTTTGACTCAGGCATCATCAGCTGCTCAGTTATTGAGACAATAACTTGAACCACAATTAATTAGGAATCCAACTAGAACAGTGTTTGTGCCTTTTTTCAACATTTGGTATCAAAGAAACAGTCACTGTTGTCTAAGCATTAAGACAAAACCGTTTTGTTGCTTAGTATTTGGTTTACATCTCTGTAGTTTGCAGGCTTCAGGCTTTTTTTCCTGCTTCTCTCACTATTGCTCCTCCTCTGTTCTTGTCTGTCTTTTTCTTCTCAATATATGCTTCCATAGATGTAACAATACTAGTAATGTAAAAGAAAACTACCTACAGAAAGGAGAAGAAAGATGCTCTAAGAATCAAGCCAATACTGGAATGAAAAGTCCTCACATGTTCCATGAACAAAGTTCAAATCTGCATGAGCCATAAAGATGAGACAAGACAAAAGAGAGTGTTTTTTCAGAAATGTGCAACTAAAAATCTTCTGGCTAAAACAGAAGGTGCATTTTCTTTGGAACAGAGCAAGAATTAAAGCCCTCAGACACTAATAGATGGATTACTTGCACAGTACAAGGATAAAAACTAAGTCTCCTGCAGAACATAAGTAAATTCAAACAGGTTAGCCAGGAGATAACTCTCAGACAGAGCTGACAAACTGCCTTTCATTAATATACTACGTGTGACTTGTTGTCCCAGTTCAGTTCTCTATTGCTGTGTCACCATTTGAAGATAAACCAAAGAAGAATAAAAAGGAACTGCTAACAAAGTGAACCTGGATGCAGACTCAGAGAGCCTTGGAGGAGTTAATGTACCACTTGCTGCTTTGAGGCAGCCAAAGCACTTTACTCTTATGGAAGCAAGCCTACAGAAAAGAGAGAAGTTGTGATGAACTGAGAAAGTGTCAATAGAAAAATGGACAGGCTGTGAAGAGTCACACAGTGAGAGCAGGCTGCAATCGCAGCAGGCAGGTGTTTGTGATACTCAGATAGGACCAGCTTCTGCTATAAGCTGAAATGATGTGCTTACCTTGGAGTGCACACACTACTGGGACACTTGTCCAGCCATATATTGCTCACAGAAAGAAGTTTCTCATGGATTGGCCATTGTGAACCTCACAGAAGCTGTGGCTGATAAATGAACAGCTGTCAGGGCTTAAATGTGCTGTTGACACTTCATGTGATAAAACTGAATTACAGGAATTAGTTTATTAATAGAATAGGCCACTGTGTGGGTGAAAAGACAGATCTGGGAGAGGCATGAGGAGCAAGATGGCTTGAGATACAGAGAGCTCATAATGCAGTGCTTGTTCTTATGTGCACAATTCATTTTGTTCACCCTTTACAAAGATATCAAGGATCACATAACACTTCGTGCAGAAGATGTTTTGTCACTGACTGTGATTAACGCATTGTGATGAGGACCACACAATGCTTGCAAAAAGCCTGGACAAGCATTTGCAACCAATATAAGCCCCGAGTCATTTTTTGTGGGATAAGAACAACATTGGAGTCTCCTCATAAAAAGCATGTTGGTGTTCAATTGCCTGAGAATAGAGCAAGTACTGTGGCATGCAGTCATACTGGGACTGAATGAGGCACTTAGTGCCATGGTCTGGTTGACTGGATAGGGCTGGGTGCTAGGTTGGACTGGATGATCTTGGAGGTCTCTTCCAACATGGTTGATTCTATGATTCTTGGCCTTCCTCACTGACTGTTCTGTTGCAAAGGTCTCTTAGACTTTGAGTCCTATGCTAGCATCATCACCCTTCTAGAGAAGACCAATGCCAATCTGATGGCAAATTTATGCTTCGTATAACATAGAAGTGTTATGGTATGGTGGTTTCTACTATGGTTATGAAATATCAATATTAATCTTTTAAAATTATTATTTTCTTAACTGTTTACAGGGTCTCTTATGGTCGGTTGTGCAGCTAGATTACAGGATATGTACACTGCATAGGGCAGTACCAAACCATTTCAAACCATTTAGCAAAACTAGCAGAATACAAACAGCTTTTGCAGATTCTTGTGGTGCAATATCCAGCTTGCCCTGCAAGGGGACTCGAGAGGCTCCTTTCTGCTAAAGCAGAAGCTACAGTTACAGAGAACGCAGAGAACTTATTACAAAGAGGCTTTCTAGAATATTTACTCACACATTAGTATCTCTGGATTTCTGGGGCTGCATTACAGTTCCAGACAGTACCCAAAACATTTGGAGGGGTGCTGTTGGTGGTATGGGAACTGCTGGAAGCTTTTAGAGTTTTCCCAGGACATGTAGGCTGTGTGTGGCTTGCACCATCCTCTGACTTTGTCTTGGTCCCTCTCAGGCAGTGAACTCCCAGGGCTTCAGGCTTGCTGGAGGTTTGCAGGTGTGCAGGCAAGCATGATGCCCTGCAGCTTGGCAGTAGCCTGCTCTCTCTCAGCACACAGGCTGCAGCGAGGTCTCTATAAGCAAGTTCTCCAACTAGGACCAGCTTATCACTTTCCATAGCTGTGACTCCTAGTATCAGTAATGCAGCTTGCTTGGGGCACTTGGCTTTCCTGCTCTTACCCCTTCTGCACAGTCCAGGCTTTTGTTACTTGCCAGCAGGGTTGTTCATGCTAAGGCTGGCCAGTTTGGGACAGCTTTTGTCAAAGACTTACTGCTGGTGGTGTGAAAGGCACTTATACCTCTCCTTGGTAACTGAGGCATGGCAATGGTTCCAAGTAGACAAGCTTGAAGCATCAAATCTTGTTGTTAAGCAGCAAGGCTGGTTTGAAGCAGCAAGCCTTGCTGGTCCCCAAGGCAACAAGACAAGGCTTGGCTAGGCAAAGCAAGACAAAGCAAAGCATGGGATGGCAAGGCAAGGCAAGGCATGGTGACTTGTTTACAACTTCACTCCTATTTATTGATTGCTTCATTGGGCAATGGAGACCAAGCAATCAGAATGGCACTTTGCCAAAAGTAACCATCTAAGGTGAAGTCAGGGGCTTGCTCGACCCATATTTGAAAAACAAGGCCTCTGCACAAGCCAAGTGTATGTACCTTGTTTACCACAGAACGTAATCAGGAGCAAAACTAGTCTGGGCAAGCCCCACTCCTTAACTTTAGTGACACTGGGCCTTTGTCTCCTTTCCTGCACCTCTCCCCACTCCGGAAAGGGGTAGGGGGGCATGGGGGGACCATACCTGGACAAACCAGGACATGTATCAGGACTATTTTTGGCCTTCCATGACAAGAAGTTACCAAGTTTGCCTCTGGAGAACTGAGTGGGAACTGAATCTTCATATCCACAGGTCTCTCTGGTCATGGACACACACAGCTGAAAAGTGATGAGTAAGGTAATGTTTGCTACCTTCTGCTGTGGGTTACTGCCTCTATCTCAGAGGTGGTAGTCATGTATGTACACACCTCAACTGCCTCAGCGCAGTGTGTGATTTTTGCTTAGGAAGATGCATTTACACTAAGGTGCAGCTCTCTATTGGAGCCATGTCACTGGTATGCCCTGCTCCTGGACTCCTGTGATATGATCAGCATAAGCAACACCATTTCCTAAGCCAAATTACCATAAAATCTAAGTATGCTGATCACATATCATCTCCTCCTCTCGTTCCCTTTTCAAATCTGTGGACTTGGCAATGCCAGGTTAATGGTTGAACTCAATGATCCTAAAGATCTTCTCCAACCTAAATAGTTCTATGATTCTATGTGACCACCCCCGTACAAAACGGCCAGATGCCCTGCTGGCATTGTGACATGACTATCTGACCACCAAGCCTCCCGCCAGGATGTGGTGGCACCCGTTATGGAGCAGGGAAGTTAACAGCACATGAGATATTGCCTATAAAAGCTAGCAGCTGCAAGTCCTTCTGCTGCACAGCAAAACCTGTTATTCCCTAGGGGGCTGGGATGTATGCACCACTGTCGTCTTGCCCTGAAAACTGAGTGACTCACATTCCTTTGGGTAAAGTTTGAGTCCAGATTATGATTACTGTAATCATGCACTGATTATTAACCTGATCTGTGACCTGCAGAGGGTCCAAGTGTTTAAAAATCTAAGTAACAAGAGACTCTAGGTAGTAAGAAAGTTGAGTGCCAGAAATTCTGCTTAACTGTGTCATGGTAGGCCCGAGTAGGCCACAACAGGCTTATACATGTCCTGGCTCGCCCAGATATGTTTTTCTGCTCTCCCTCCTTCTGCTATGAGGAGAAGCAACCAAGGGAAAGAGGACAAAGAACCTGGAGCCACTGAGTCTAAGGACTCTGGCTTGCTCAGACTTGTGTTGCTCATGTTTACATCCTGTGGTAAACAAGGTACACACACTTGGCTTATGCCTGCCTCACGCAAGGCCTACATTTGTCCCAAATTTTGGTAAAGCAAGCCTGTGGCTTAACCTAATATGGTTAATCTTGACTAACTGCCATTCTGATGGCCACACACTGGCTATTCTGTGTCCAAAGGCCCATTAGTCTCAGGCTGTATTGATAAAAGGAGACGAGAAAGTAACACAACGTGCTCTGCCATGGTGTTCATGCCTGCTGTTGCCTGCCACCATTGCCCTCTGCTTCTGGCTGTATATTGCCTTACTGCCTTATTGCACCTTGCCATGCTATGCTAAGCTATAAGCTAACTCTGCCACAAAGCAACAAGCCCTGATACTTGGTATTTACTTGCCTGGAAACTGCCTGCTTCGTGTTTACCAAGAACAGGATCTAAACGCCTCTGCGCGATCGGCCTGCACAGTCAGAGCGACGTTGTGCTGAGACTGCACGTCGCAAGCATCCTGTCTGCACTTGAAAGTCTCCTGCAAAGACAGGAAACCCTGGAGGTACACAGATCATCCACAGGAGCCAGGATCAGGTCAGAGATTGTCTGCCTCCTTCCTCCAGCAGCCTGTGAAGCCTGAGAAGAAACAGAAGACTCACTGGCTCACAAGACATTGACAGAACCCTCTGAAAGTGTTTGGGTACTGTCTGAAGCTGTAGTCAGCCCTGTGAGCCGGGAGACTAATATTTTTGTGGGTCAATACTTTAAGCCTCCTGTAGTTCACCATGGCCTTCTGCCATAAGCAGAAAGGAGCTCCCTGAGTCCATCTAGTGGGCAAGTGTTGTATTGACCACAAGCAGTGTATCGACTGCAGGAACCTTCTCTTCCAGTTCAATTAATGTTTATATATTTTTGTTAGTTATTTCTAGATCTAGTTATTCCTTTGCACAATGTTTCCATGACCATGCAAAGAACTGATGATTATTAAAATTAGTGGTCAGGGAGGCAAGACTCCTGAATATCAAAATGAATAAACAATATTAATTTTGGAAAAGTATCATCTCCTGTTAATTAATTACCCCTCCCATTACAACTGAAAGTATAACTGATAAAAACCTTGTGCCACAACAAGCTACACTTAATCTAGAAACTGTAGATAACAATAAACTATGTCTATAATTAATATTTCATATAATAATAAAGCTCTAATTGTAGCTACAACCCTGTATCCAGTCCTCATTCTACCAAAGACCCCTAAACGACCCTGCCTGTTTCTGTAGCACTGGGTGACAGAGTCACCAAGTGTTCACACACCCCATCTTGCCAACTCTGTAAGATTGCCCAATCATCTCCAGCTAGGAGGTAAAACAGCCAGCCAGGAAAGATAACAGCTTAAGCTGCTGCAGGTAGCTTCACCACAGCGCAGCCAGACAGATCCTCACACAGAACCAACTGCCATCTGTTCTCCTTATGGTACTGTTCACTGCCACACCTCACACAATCACAGCTTCCACATTATCCTTAGAGCAGACAATGTCTCATTTAGGATTTACATCCAAGTTAATAAAACACAGGGTGGGGATAAGGGTGTATGTGAAGATCAAGTTCATGACCACCTGTGGATCCTGAACATACACAAGTCTATGGGACATCACAAGACACATCCCAGAGTCCTGAGAGAACTGGCTGATGTAGTCTCCAGGCCACTTTTGATTACATTTGAAAAGTCCTGTCAGTCAGGTGAAGTCCCCAGAGACTGGAACAAGCAACATGTGTCCTGGAGTCCTGTACCCCTAAATTCCTCTCCTGCCCGGACTTCGGGGGGAAAGGGGAAAAGCCGCCTGGTTTCCCCCCCCCCCCTCGCCTGCTCTGCAGCCGTGAAGGGGGGGAGGACTGCCCCGTGAAGGGGGGGAGGACTGCCTCGTGAGTTCCCGCGCTGGAGCCAGGCTGGGATTGGCCGTGCGCTTTCGCGCCTAAGGTGTGGTAACTCTGCCCTTTGTCTAGCCAAGGTTATAACTATTGGGGGTCTTCCCACCTTTGGGGTTCCCGCTTTGGATTTTGCCTGTGTTGGACGTATGTCTCTGCCTGAGTTCGTTCACTCCCCTGTGCCTGGACTGCAGAGAGACTAAGGACTTGCTTTGGTGTTAGGCACACACCTTTGTCTGCCTAACGACCCTTAACGACCCTTAACGACTCCTGCAGCCGCTGGAGGAGGAAGACAGACCGCACGAGCCAGCCTGAGCGAGTTATTTGGCTTAGCTTAATTTAGTAAGAAACCGCTATTAATTAATAGCTGAGTCCTTTTCCAAAATCTGACTTCAAATATATAGTCAGATTATTAATGGTATCCTTGTAGAATTCTCATGCAACTGAACCTGTTTATCAAACGAAATTAATCTTTGTATATATAGTTGTGGGGGCGGGTTTTGTAAAAATAAAAAATATCTATTTTTGATAAATTCTCCACTCGGCCACGAATTATTACTGCCCTCTGCAACAACATGTTATACACATTTTTTAAAAAGCCAGAAATTAGAAGCCTGGGAACTACTGACCTGTCAGCCTCACTTCTGTGCCTGGGAAGATCATGCAGCACATTCTCCTAGAAGCTTTAACAAGGAATGTGGATGACAATGAGGTGACAAAAAAACAGCCAACAAAGCTTCACTAACAGCAAGTCCTAGAGGCTTTCTATGATGGAGTGACATCACTGAACAGGGGATGACCTACAGATGTCATCTGTCTGGGCTTCTATGAGGTCTTTGACATGTTCCCTCACAACACCCTGCTTGCCATGTTGGAGAGAAACAGATTTGATGGGTGGACTGTTCAGTGGATAAAGAATTGGCTGGATGGTTGCATCCAGAGGATAGTAGTCAATGGCTCAAAGTCCCCATGGACATCAGTGGCAAATAGTGTCCCTCAGGGGTCTGTACTGGGACCTGTACTGTTTAACATCTCTATCAGTGATACAGGCTGTGAGCTTTGGAGGTCCCTTCCAACCCAAACCATTCTATGATTATGTGATTCCATGACACGAGTGGAGGAGACAGGCAGTCAACTAAGGACAGTCCAATGCATTCAATACCTTTGTGCTCAGAGATCTTAGCTCGAGTTCTTGTTTTCAAGTCTTTGCCATATGATGTGAAATTCTGGGAGAGTCTCCAGGGGCAGGCATTTTGATAGGATGGATTGCTCTCTCCCAGCTTATTTTCCTGTGTGACCACATTTGGCTCCGAATTCAAATGGTTTAAATCTACGCTAGATTTTAAGTGGCCAGAACTTGCACAACCACACTCTGGCAGAGTTTGTCTCTAGTCAGAGGCACAGACACAGCTCTTGAATCTCTGTGTGCTGAGGTCAGATGCTGTCAGTCCAGAAGAGATCTCCCTTTGCAGCAGTCTGATGTTCTGCATAGTTCTCTGAAAGCCGGTCTAGGAAACTGGAGAATGTTGAGATTTCTGTTCTTCCCCTCCCGCTAGCTCTTTCAAAAACTCTCTTTCCTTTAGGAGTGATCTTTGCTTGTACAGCCTTACCTCCCCCTCCAACACCAGGCTAACATTTGTAAGAAGTGGTTAAGAAATGCCATTCAGGGTTTTGGTGGTCAGAGGATACGGAATGGAAGAAAAGTATGCTGCGAGAAGGAGATCACTACAGCATTGTATGTTACATACATGACAACATGTAATGGAGTCAAGTAGCTTACCTGCCTATATCTTCTACTAAATTCTAGGGGACTTCTCATTCCTCTCTTTTCAGTAAGACAACAGCCTAAACCTACTCCTATTGCCCATGGTATCGGTGAATTAATAATATGTTATTAACCATTAATATTATTTTAGTATTTTTTATTATTAATATTTAAAAATGGGGGAAATTCCCTGAGGTTTTTTGGCTTTTTGGTCAACAGGAAGTAACTGCACAAAATTAAACAGTTTAAACAATCAGAACTTGGAAAATAGTAACATGAAACAGGAAAGAATCTAGCTATGCTTATGGAGTCTTGGCATTTGCTCCAGCAGATGCACTCACAACTCTTTTGGTCCCTGAGTAGTCTCCTGTATCAAAGACACTTTCAAACTCACAACAATGATCCCGGGGCAACATACAGAATATTTCATGCAGAGGGAAGGAGACGCTGCTGAGTTGGTGGATGTGAGCTGCATACATGTGGCCACCTTTAACGAGCCACAAACGAGAGGAGGCAGGAGGGCTCCCTGCAGACAAAGGCTGATGAAGAAAGGCAGGTGCCTCTAAATCATCCCCCCCTTAAATACTTCAATAGGCACTGGCACCATTGTTCTGGCCAATGAATTCAAAGCTTCCTGCCTCCTTTGACCATGCAGGCATGTTGAGGGCAGCACAAGACACCTGACATGTGGTGCTAAGTCCCCTGCCCCTCAAGGCTTTCCTAGGGCTAAACCTTTATTGTTTGCTCATCTGACAACAGGAGGAGGAGGGCAGGGGTTAAACGGGCCTAGGAGGATTTATGCCCTACCAGGACATCCACTGAAGTGAAAATCAAGAAAACTGCTCGGTATCAACATTTTTATGACTTGTGAATGATTTGGCCACAACAACCCCAAGCAGCGCTATAGGCTGGGGACTGAGTGGCTGGAGAGCAGTCAGGAGGAAAGGGACCTGGGGGTACTGATAGATAGTAAGCTGAAGATGAGCCAGCAGTGTGCCCAGGTGGCCAAGAGAGCCAATGACATCCTGGCCTGCATCAGGAACAGTGTAGCCAGTAGGACAAGGGAGGTTATTCTTCCCCTGTACTCAGCACTGGTCAGACCACACCTTGAGTACTGTGTCCAGTCCTGGGCCCCTCAATTCAAGAAGGATGTTGAGGTGCTGGAACATGTCCAGAGAAGGGCAACGAAGCTGGTGAGGGGCCTGGAACACAAATCCTATGAGGAGAGGTTGAGGGAGCTGGGGGTGTTTAGCCTGGAGAAGAGGAGGCTCAGGGGTGATCTTATTACTGTCTACAACTACCTGAAGGGGCATTGTAGTCAGGTGAGGGGTGGCCTCTTCTCCCAGGTAACCAGCAATAGAACAAGGGGACACAGTCTCAAGTTGTGCCAGGGTAGGTCTAGGCTGGATATTAGGAAGAAGTTCTTCACAGAGAGAGTGATTTCCCATTGGAATGGGCTGCCCAGGGAGGTGGTGGAGGCACCGTCCCTGGGGGTCTTCAAGAAAAGACTGGATGAGGCACTTAGTGCCATGGTCTGGTTGATTGGATAGGGCAGGGTGATAGGTTGGACTGGATGATCTTGGAGGTCTCTTCCAACCTGGTTGATTCTATGATTCTATGATTCTACAGTTAATATTTTACACTGACTGTTTGGTTTTTTCTGTGTATTCAGCATGTAAAACCACACTAACCTTTCACCAAAATTATTAACTGTTTATCATATCTTGCACAATAATAAACTCATACCACCCAGGTCAGCAGTCTACATATTACGTCTTCATGAAAAGTAAAAATAATTCATCTACAATATAAAGATGAAAGCTTAACTCTAGATTCTTCAGTAGCAAGTACAACACACATCAAGCATATTCCAAGCCTGCAACACTGCTAAATAAAGGAAATAACTGAATACACTGTTACGCAAGGGATCAGTTACATGACCTCCTTACAAAGGCTGACACTTCCTATTTACTTTAGAAAACCCATGAGAAATAGCATCACCTATTCAGTGGATACTTACAGAAAGCAGTCAGTTTCTAACAATCCTAGGAGAGCAAGCTGCCATGAAAAGCCCAACAATATTTCTAGATCATCAGGAACATACACTTCCCTTCAGCTCTGAAGCTTGCAGCTCTACTAGGTGCTCTTGCTGCTACTCAGGAAGACAAGCTGTGAAACTGTGATGACAAGGTGACCAGAAGCATCCTCAGCTAGCATGTGGAAGAAAACTGGGGAATGAGGGATCCGGAACATGTGTTAAGACTCAAAACATTTGCTATGGCTCTGCCTGTTGAATTTTGAAGAGACAAGTGGAGCCCATGGGGTTTCTGACATCCTCATCAGGCACCTAAATTCATTTTTTTTCCACAGGAAAGATGAGGCTGAGCTGGGAGCATAGAGGCACTATGCAGTGAAGCTCACAACAACGTACAATTACAGCAAAGGACATAACTTCTCTACTCACAGCCTAGCTACACTCAGTCATCTAGCACTGCTCATTTCATATTTCACAGAATCACAGAAACCATCCATTTGGAAGAGTCCTCAACAATCGTCTGGTCCAACCCTTGGCCCCACTGAAGGGTCAACATTAAACCATATCCCTAAGGGACAGCTCCACACATTGCTTAAAAACCTCCAGGGACAGCGACTCTGCTGCCCTGGGCAGTGGGCAACTTTCCAATGTTTGATAACCCCCTCAGTAAAGAAGTATTTCCTATATCCAGCCTAAACCTCCTCTGACACAGCTTGAAACCATTTCCTGTAGTCCTGTCACTTGACACCAAGGAGAAAAGGCTGGCCTCTCCTTGCTCCAACCTGCCTCCAGGTAGCTAGAGAACAATAAGGTCTCCCTTCAGCTTGCTCTTCTCTAGACTGAACAACCCCAGCTCCCTCAGTTGCTCCTCAGAGGACTTGTGCTCCAGGCCCTTTTTTGCATATACTCTAGCACCAAAATGTCCTCTCTAGAGTGAGTGGCCCAGAATTGAACACAAAACTCAGTGTGGCCTCACCAGTGCTGAGTATGGGGGCATATCACCACCTGTTCCTTCTGGCCACTGTGTTTCTAATGCAAGCCAGGATGGCTCTGGCTTTCCGGGCCATCTGCCCACACTGCTGACTCATTTTCAGTCAGCTCGCCTTGTTGAATTCCATACAAGTAGCCTTGGCCCACCAATCTAACTTGTGCAGAGTCCACTTTAAATCTTCTCTACCCTCCAGCAGATCGACATAACTACTCAGCTTGGTGTCATCTGCAAACTTACTGAGGCTGCACAACCCACTCATACAGATCAAGTTGTGCCGGGGTAGGTATAGGCTGGATGTTAGGAGGAAGTTCTTCACAGAGAGAGTGATTGGCATTGGAATGGACTGCCCAGGTGGTGGAGGCACTGTCCCTGGAGGTCTTCAAGAAAAGACTGGATGAGGCACTCGGTGCCATGGTCTAGTTGACTGGATAGGGCTGGGTGCTAGGTTGGACTGGATGATCTTGGAGGTCTCTTCCAATCTGGTTGATTCTATGATTCTATGATTATTAATTAAGACATTAAAGAGGACATGCCCAAGTACTAAACCCCTGGGGACATGACTAATGTCTGGGAGCCAGACAGATTTAATTCCATTCACTACCACTCTTTGGGCCTGGACATACAGTCAGTTTTTAATCATAGAATCATAGAATCAACCAGGTTGGAAGAGACCTCCAAGATCATTCAGTCCAACCTAGCACCCAGCCCTATCCAGTCAACTAGACCATGGCACTAGTTGCCTCATCCAGAAGAGTGCACTTACCCAAGCCTTGTGCCATGCGCTTCTGAAGAAGAATGATGTGGGAGACAGTGTCAAAGGCTTTACTAAAGTCCGGGTAGACAATGACCACAGTATTTCCCTCATCCATTCAGTGGGTCACCTTACTGTAGAAGATCAGATCAGTCAGGCAGGACCTGCCTTTCATAAACCCATGCTGACTGGGCCTGATCACCTAGGTGTCTTGTAAGTGACATGTGATGGCAGTCAGGATGACCTACTCCATAACCTTTCCTGGTACCCAGGACTGACAGGCCTGTGGCTCCCTGGAAGATCCTTCAAGCCGTTGTAGATGGGTGTCACATTTGCTAGCTTCCAGTCAAGTGGGATCTCTCCAATGAGCCAGGACTGTTGATGAGTTAATGGTGAGTAGCTTGTTCCTATGCCTTGATGATCTTCCTCTTGAGGAATGTCCAGCCTTCCTGCATTTCCTTGTCTTTCAGGACTACCTCCCAGGGGATGCCAACAACCAGTCTCCTAAACAAGTCTGCCCTCCAGAAGTTCTATTGACTCCCCTCCTAACTCCACTAAGGATCGGAAACTCCCCTCATCTTGTGGTCACTTTGTCCAAGGTGGCCATCTCCTACTAATCCTCCTCTTTACAAGCAGCGAGTCTAGTAGTGAGCCATCCCTTGCTGGTTCATTCATTGGCTGTGTTGTGTTCCATGCACTCCAAGAATGTCAGGGACTGCCTCCTGTCTGCTGTGTGGTATTTCCAGCAGGTATCTGGTAAACTCAAGTCTCCCACAAGAAAAAGGGCTAGTGATTCTGAGAGCTCCCCCCTATAAAGCACTCCATCAAACTTCCCATCCTGGCTGGGCAGCCTATAACATTCCCCCATCACAACACCTGCCTTGTTGGCCTTTCTCCAGCTTCTTACCCAGAAGCATTTGACCATGTTCTCATGCTTCAGACAATCAAGGCCCTCCCCAACATACAGGGCCCCTCCACCAGCTCTCCTTCTGGGTCTATCCCTTCTGAGGAGCCTATAGCCACCCAATACAGTACTCCAGCTATGGCATTCAACCCACCATGTTTCTTTCAGGGCAACACCATAATTTTCCTGATGGATGATAGCTTCAAGCTCTTCCTTCTTGCTCCCCATGCTCCATGCTGCAGTGGTTTAAGGCATATTGGAATATTCTAATAAGAAAAAAATAGGTCCTTGATTGTAAAAAAATAATAATAAAAAAGTCTGTATCATTCATTGGTTTGCTAAAAGGTATAAAAAGCCAACGTGCAAACAATTCTTTCTTCTTTGCTTTTGGGCACTTGTTAAGGGTTAACCCCTCCTGGGGGGGGTTGGTCTTAAACCTGATGCCAGGTGCAATGCTTAGCCCACTCCCACTTCCCATTTGGAACCCTACCTGAGGAGTACCATCCTGTTCCAGCTGCTCCTGCTTTGCCATGTGGCCAGCCAATCATGTGGTGGACCAACCACCTCATGAATTTGTTCTGTTAGGCTTTGGGTCCCTGGGAAGCTTAAACCGGGAGAGCACTGGATCTCCTCCCTTCTCGCTCTAATCCCTTCTCGCCTTAATCTCTTCCACTAACCTTGGCTAACTGATAACATGTAAGCCTTGCTGGTTGTTTTCTAACTCAGAGAAAGAGAGGGTGGTGTGGGCCCCTTCTGGGCTTTTTCCTTTGTCCTGGGGGAAGATTTTCCTTTGGTATTATTCCTAAACTGTATATAATTGCAAACACGTGTAAATGTATTTTGTATATATGCTTGTAAATTCAGCTTTGCTGTAAGTACAGCTTTATCTTACTTCCAATCTGTCTGAGCTAGTCTGATAAACTTCAGCTGGGAGCGGGGAAGTTCCCAACACAACCACACGTGCATGTATGGGTTCTGTAATACCTACTGAATAAGCTATTTATATTCCTGCCATTTCCTGTTTTGTTAAAAAGATAACCTTCCTGCTGCTTTTCAAGTAAATAAATGGTGCTTCTAGGGCCACAGCTTTTCTGTTCCCTTCCAGTTCTCTTTCAACAGATATATTACTTGAGCAACTGCATTTTTTCAAAAGACCAGCTGCCTTCTGAGAACAAGTACTGGATTCCCTTCTGCTATGGAGCGGTGATGAGCAGTTGAAACTGCTAAAAGATAACAAATCAGTACCTGGTGGCAAGGTCAGCTATAAGAGTTGTGACAGTAACTGTAATATAATGGTGTAATAATGCAGTGCAATTGCAATAGAATAGTGTAAGTATGCAAGGCCATAACATTCAAAGCTTCACCCCTCTTCACAACAATTTCTGCGTTTTGTGCACCAAAACCAAATACTTCACAGCAATGTGCAGCAAATAGCCTCCAGCACAAGATCTTTTAAAGAATGAGGCTGCAAAGCTACACTTGATGCGAAGAACAAGCAAGAGAAATGGAAGATGTGTGAATATGCCTTCCCTAGCCCAACAGCATAAACAAGCCAAATGGTCCACCCCAGAACCTGCAATAACATGGAGATCATTTTAAGTTTCAGAAGCAATGAAGCATCAGAGTTAGGGATGATTTTCTAAATAAAAAGTTAACCAAACCATGGGTTTTAGTAGCCATTTTCAACAGCAGGATAAATAAGAACATCTGAGAAAGAAAGTGCTAACAGGTAGTACTTATCTGTACTAAAGTTTATTATTTTCCAAGATGAGTAATGCTGACTTCTGTATACCAAACTCCTTCTGCCAGCTATGGACTGTGACCCTTAAAATGAATATTCAGGAGGAGGTAAAAAAAATGTTGCTTCACAAAGGCAGAATGCATATTAAAAAAATAAAAAAAAAAGGATAAGAAATCTGCTCTTCTTGGTGAGAAAAATTGTGACAAAGGAATCTCTAAAATAAAGAAAAATAGTAGCAACAACTGAGGGTGGCTCTTTCAGACTTCTTTTTTAAGTCTCGGAATTAAACGTGAGGAAGCCGCAGCAGTAGTAAATGAGAAGTTCACCACTATGTCTTAAAGTCATTTAAGAACCAGTATGCAGTTAAACTGTTACTGAGATGAACAGAACATTCAATATGGTAACACATTATTTTAACGGTAAAAAGGTTTGGGCTATTTTTATTTTTTAAAGCTAGATTGAATGGGCAAAAAATATGTTTGCATTTCAGAGTCTTGGATAGTGCCTGAAAAGAAATCACCCAAAGTCAGACACATGCTCCTTAGGAAGTACAAGAGAAATATGCACCAATAACCTTGAAAAGGAGCCTGAAGTAGTAGGTGTGAGAACAATTTAACTGTGTGCCATGGGGAGATACGCTTGAGATCAGCCTTATAACTAGGCAAGTTGCTGATACCACTCCCGAGAACATCTACACTTGTATAAAATCAAAATCATTTATTCTAGTGGAGGTTTTTTTGTTTGGTTTTGGATTTTTTTAGTACAAAATGCATTTGTAAAGCACTGGGGTTTATGTTTTAAATTTAAACTTTGCAGCATGATACACATTATTTTCAGCAGCCTAGCACAGTAAGGTAAATATCCTGGCAGGTGTAGCAGTCTTCAGAACAGTGGTTCTGCAATATTTAGTCAGGAATCAACACTTGGGCACCTGGTCAACAGGTATCTAAAGATACTGGCAGGACATGAGCCTGTTTCAGAGCTGGCAAGGCAGGCCCATGAAGGGACAAGTCACCATCCCAGGGAGAAGTGCCAAGAAAAGGATTCCTGGCACTTGCATGAAACAGAAAACCAGACAGTGGGCACGAGACACTTGTCACGTTAGCAACCAGCAAACGAAGGACTTCTGAGAGTCTGGAAAGATTCTGTAACAGAAGCTTACCATATATAAGCATGTACCCACCTGAGTAAAGGCTGTACAGTAGCATGTCATAATCCTCAGAAAACACGACAAGGAAAGTATCACTGAATAATTAAATAAATTTGAGGACATGATCGAAGGAAGGATTCTAGGGACAGATGCTAACATTAAATATAAATTTCCTTAGAGGAAAAACAATACTGAAGAAACAGAAGATTATGCCAGAAGAAAACTGACCAAAATGCTAAAGACCAGAAAGAAAGGAAAAACACAGGAGTATGTATGTAATGTTACAACATCCAGCTGCAGATGGCTTTTTTTTCCTGCTGTCTCAGGCCACATTTCCAGTGAAAGCAGCCAGGACTGCAGCAGGGTCCTGCTGCTAACTGGTGACTGCCTAGGGGTGCCTGTACTTACACTCTGGTTGGGGTGTGAATTGGTTTATGTTTGGGTATGCACACTCCTTAAAGCTATTCTATCACTGTTATTATTTAGAAAGCTTTCCAAATGTTTTCTACCACTTAATTGGTTAGTCTGAATTAATCAGCTGACTTAATTAAAGTGAATCAATGAATACCAAACAATTTATCTGCTCTCAAGACTCCTCTCTAACAGAGCAAGGACAATCTTTTATCTTTATCTGTTATGAAGTTTGACTATATATTCCAAATTATCATCAGTCTTTAGTCCTAAATAGCATTAAATGCAGTCATACATAGATTCCTAAGCTATTTCTCTAGAACCCAGGCTTTCCTCTGCAACTACACTGTAGCATTAATTTTTTTTTACACATTATTTTGGACCATTTTGAGGAGGTATCAATAGGCATGGGCAAAAGATACACATAGCATTCCTGTTTCTTTCCTTCTCACAAATTCTCCTGTATGTTAGTTTACTTTTTAATACAGTACATTTAGTCATCCTCTCCCATCTCAGATCTGTCACTAGTCATAACTACAGTGAGTATTCCTCCTGACCCATTAGTTCTATGTGCCATCTCAATTATACTTTGTGCATAGGATGTCTGGCAGACTCCTCTACCTCAGCTACCTAAAATACATGAAAGCTGCATTAGTGTGGGCAGCAGGGTGAGGGAAGTGATCCCTCCCCCTCTACTCCATACTGCTGAGACCCCACCTGGAGTACTGCATCCAGTTCTGGAGCCACTATTACAAGAGGGCTATGGATGTGCTGGAAGGTCCAGGGAAGGGCCACGAGGATGATCATAGGGCTGGAGCACCTCTCCTGTGAGGAGAGACTGAGGGAGTTGGGACTGTTCAGTCTGGAGAGGAGAAGGCTCCAAGATGACCTTATGTTCAGTACTCTCTAAGAAATGTTCACCTTCAAAAAGGCTCACTGCCCTCCTGAAGTTTAAGAAAAGATTTCGCTTCAAAGACACTTAACTCCCCTCTCCAGGGAAGACTCAGATGAGTGGACCTTATTAACTTTGAAGACAAAACAAAATGAGGGAAGCCACAGAAAGGATGAGGGACAGAAAGAGTAAAGGGAGAAGATAAACCACTTATTTTTCTTTTTCAAATTTCAAAAGCCCAAGAGGGACTACTCAGTAAAAATAATAATTAAAAAACAAACAAACAAACAAACAACAGGCTTAAAACAGACATAAGGAAACACTTTTTCATGTGTGTGGCTAAAACTGCAGAAAATATAACTACCAGAGGAAGCACTGCAGTCAAGAATTCAACAAGATTCTGATGGGTGTGCAGATGTGTATGGATATCACACATCTCAAGAGCAATTAAAAGCTGCTGGTAGGCTCATGTATTTCTTCAGAGAACACTGTCTAAACATTTTAAAACTTCACAAAGTAGTGAGCTAACCAGAATAGAATACAAGGAAAAAAGTCTCTGCAAGATAATGTGCATGGAGGATGCCATTAAACAAATGTCTCGTCCTAAACCATTTGCAATCATTCCTCCTCCCTCCCTTTAAAGGACCAGCACAGAATGGGACAACACAAGCCCCACTGAAAGAGCACTTCCTTTATGATACTGTCTGAGATGAAAAGATGCCTGCTAGACACCTCCCCAGTATGCTGGAATCTCAGCAGCCTTCAGCCTGTCCAAAGTACCTGGAAATGTTTATCCACATTGAAATTCATCTGCCTGGTTCTAAGAGTAGCTGGATTGGTTCTAATTGTCTGAGCTCAGGTTGTTTTTAAAAGCAGAAAGTACCATATGTAGTATTCCTGCAATTTCCCATCTCAGTTTTTACACAACTAAGTAGTCATAGTAATGATGTTTGCTTCCTCCTTTTTCATATTAACACTATCTACACTGTCCCATGTGAAAGAATAGAAAAATCTATAAACTCTGAGGGTTTTAAATTTAAATTAACCAGTTTGTCAACAGCACAACTGGATGCAAATGAAAGCAAAACCTTGGGAGGCATTGCAAGCAACCTAGGGGTATCTTTCCTGCTGGGAGGCACTACAAGCAATCTAACAATATCATTTCCTGCTGCCTTCCTAACCAATACACTACAGTGCATTATTCTTTGTCTCTTTCCCATAATTTTTAGCTCATTACTTTACATCTTGTGCACCAAACAAGATGAGGTTATTCCCTTCCTTTTTGTAGCATTCTTCTATGAATTTTAGGATGTTGCTCTAGCCTCTGAACTCCAACTTACATGATGGTGCTGCTAACAGCAGGGCTTGATGTTACCCTAGCAATCAGACAATAGCCAGTACTTGGTATATCTGAGAAAGAATTGTCTGAAGCGTAAGGAATGTCACAAACACTAATTTGGCAATATTGGCTTGAAACTCTAAAATGCTAATAATAAACCTCACTTAGGAGTTCTGCAAATAATAAAACCAGGAATAAATATTTTAAATGATACAAGAATTAAGCTGTATTTAACTCCTTACAAACCACTGAATTAATGTGAAAATACACAGGAAATACAGGAAGTATCTATTATGGGAAGGGTAAAATTAAAAATCTCTCACACTTTCAAAAAGCTCAGCAAACTTTGCTTGAATTTTTTAAAACAAACATTCCTTTCAAAAGCAAGAGAGGAAATAGCATACCAATATGAAATTGTAAGAGCAACATTTCAAGTGCACAATGCTCTTGCCAGCTCTCTGAAAAGGAACTAATACTGAAATCCCAATTTATCTTTCAAGTAATGAGTATTTATCATAAAATCTCTTTTCCTATGGATTTCCTTCTGAATAGATGGAGATACAACCTACAATGGATCAAGAAAGGAAATGAAAAACAACAAAGCAGTTGTATTTAAAATGCTTTCAACAGGAAAGATATCTTTGCCAAGAAATGAAAACATGTAAGCAGCATGAGCATTCCTTAGGCAGGGAGACTCTCATCAAAGGAACTTTGGAGGCTGGCATACATGCAAAGGCAACAGATGTAGTTGAGCTGAGTAACAGGACTGTGGTTAGGAAGCACTGCAAGTCAAGTTTGTTGTATAGGTTGGACTAATTGGTTTCACTTACAAATGGTGCTATTACAAAATACTGTTGATGTGATTTTTTTTGTCTGATTATGCAATATATTGTCTTTGATTGAAAAAAAAACCCATACTTTTTCTGTGCTTAAAGAGAATGAAGCAGTCAGGTTTTGATAAATAATGATAGGAACAGAGTAGGAAACACACTAAAGGGAGGTGACTGGAAAGACTGAATCAAGAGGGACACTTCCCAGAGACGTGCATCAGTGGACTGTCCAATGAAACAGACAATGTCAAACAACCTTCAGCAATTTTCTTTCCATTACAGTGTAACAACTCACCAAATGAAATGCCACTGCCCCACTGTTCTACATCTAGCCACGCATGACACTGTAATGTCAACTTATGGATAGCACTGCAGTGCTTGTGCACTAAACACCTCTACAAGAGGACAAACACCGTATGACACATTCACGATGAAACCAAATGACAGGAACAGGAGAACTGAATTTTCAAACAAATAAGAACTTACTTTCTGACTAAATTTGAAAAGGTTATTTTCCTCTGTCAGCCAGACTCTTCTCAGTGGTGCCCAGTGATAGCACAAGGGGCAGTGAGCAGAAACGGAACACGGGAAATTCCACCTAAGCATGAGCAGTAACTTTACTTTGAAGGTGATGGAGCACTGGAACAGGCTGCCCTGAGGGGCTGTAAAGTCTCCTTTTCTGGAGACTTTCAGAATCCACCCAGACATGTTTATGTGCAACCTGTTCCAGACAAACCCCCTTTATCAGGCAGATGGGACTACATGATCCCCAGAAGTCTCTTTCAACCTCTACCATTCAGTGAGCCTGTGATTCAGTTCTGAGATTGCCTCGTATGCCACCATCCAGAGGTACTGCCATCCTGCCAGCCTGCTTCACTTCACCAGCAGTGCCCTCTAGTCAGTTTTTAGAAGCAGTTAAAAAGAGATTTGCAAAGGCTCGATATTAAAATATTTCACAGGTTCTCGACTGTGTCAATGAAACTGGCTTAAACACGTCGGTTAAAACAGAGTAACATTCAGCATATTAGGCTGCCTTTCTAAATGCTCACTAGCTTAAATACTTAACCAGTTAACCTGCAATTGTCAGGGCAGATTATTTAGTGAAAGTGCAAAGGTACCTTCACTTTCAGACACGAGTGAGTTTATCCTTACCTCTTTGGAGCTTTCACACTGTTTTCGGGTACTTTGGAAGTGGTAATTTCTGTAGATCCTTTATATTCTGCTGTCCTGTGCAGGTCAGAAGCAGCTAAGGAATGTTAAGAACTTTCTAACGCTTCTTCACAGTAACTATCTAGTATAGACAAGCTACTCTAGTTGCCCTGCACATTTTCATTAATGATTAACCACACACTGCTCTCTGCTCATTAGCTCTATCAGTTACTCTTTCTCAACATGGGGAAAGAAAGGAACCTCAGTGGCAGTTCACAGGTGTTAGGGACTGACGTGGCACTTCGCACTCACAGAGCCTCAAGCTAAAATACACTGGGTGCCCGTGAGAGTGAAAATACAGACAACCAAGAGCCTCAGCAGATCCTGTCTCTGCCTGTTTGAAGACAGGGATTACAGTGACCAAAAAGTTGACACGACTGAGATCATGTCCAGCTCTGGGCCCCTCAGATGCTGAGGTGCTGGAAGGTGTTTGGAGAAAGGCAGCAAGGCTGGGGAGGGTCCTGGAGCAGAGCCCTGTGAGGAGAGGCTGAGGGAGCTGGGGGTGTGCAGCCTGCAGAAGAGGAGGCTCAGGGCAGACCTCACTGCTGCCTACAGCTACCTGAAGGGAGGCTGTAGCCAGGTGGGGTTGGGCTCTTCTGCCAGGCAAGCAGCACCCGAACAAGGGGACACAGTCTCAAGTTGCACCAGGGCAGGTTCAGCCTGGTTGTTAAGAAGAAATTAATCTCAGAGAGAGTGATTGGCATTGGAACAGGCTGCCTGGGGAGGTGGTGGAATCCCCATCCCTGGTGGTGTTTGAAAGGAGGCTGAATGAGGCGCTTAGTCCATGGGTTAGTTAATTAGAGGGGTTAGGTGACAGGTCGGACTCGATGACCCCAGAGGTCTTTTCTAACCTGCTTAATTCTGTGATTCTGTGATGTCTGGCAGTTCGTGGAAAGTAAATGGGACAGCTAAGGACACGCCACAGGCAGACCCTCCGCACGTCGGAGCCTGGTTGTGTTCTGACGCCTCAGCGGCGGTGCTGTGGAGGTGACACAGCCGCGGCGTGCTCCCGTTGGCGGGGCCGGGAGTGCAGAGGGCAGGCACGCCGCAGCCTTGCAGGTCAGCCCCAGCCCAAGCAGCACCGCCACCCCTTAAAGCCTGCTCCGCCATTTGCAGCGAGCGCCTCCCAGGAGCCTGGTGAGCACCCGAGCTTAAGTTAGACCTGTTTTACTGCTGCTTCGAAGCGGTTGCCGCTGTAAAACAAACCAAAGCAAACCAAACAATGAGAAGTACGTCCCTAAAACCCTGGCACGTTTAGCGCTGGGCCGCCAGACCCCACGGACGCGGGCTCCGCCGCGTAGCCCAGCCGTGGCCGCCCTCTGCCGGGCCGCGCTGGCCTGGCGGGGCCTGGCCTGGCCGCCGGAGGACGGCGCAACGCGAAAGAACCCATCGCTGCCTGCCGCTGCGGGGTGCGGAGCTCGGCTGCCTTCAGCTGCGGAGCCAGGTAAAGTCCAGGGTGCGTTGCCGCTGGCCTGCACTGATGTGTCAGACATAGCGGCTTATATACTGGCTTGTTTCTCCTCTCGGAAGGCTGATTTTTTTCTTCTTGTCCTGACTCAGTCCAGAATTTAAGCTGATTGGAGACTGGGAATTACCAAAGTGGGATCTCACCACCACAAGCTCCTGGCTGCTGAGACTGGCCTTCTGCTGGAAGGGTTCAAAGCCCCTCAGAGGGCAGCAGCTGCCTCAGGCTGCGGGAGAGCTGCTTCCTGGGCAGGAGACTGCCTGGCTGGTCCCTGGACCCAACTACCTTTAATGTAGGCTGCCCGTTGCTGCGTGCTGCTGGGAGGCCATTCGGGAGAAGGCTCCCCAGGTACGCTCAGGGCTGGAGCTGGGGTGAGTGCCAGCCTGTGCTTTCCTCCTTCTCGCCCCATCTGACCAGTGGTGGATGGCCAAGGAGAGCCTTGCAGGCTACCCTGGACCCCCTCAGACCTGGCCTGCCTGCCCCAGCACAACCCTCTCCCTCTTGCTGCAAACAGAGTTGTCATTTGAGAGAAAAAAGGAGAGTCTTTAGCAGTTCTACACCCATTTCTGTTCCACACAGAGGGGGGGAAATGTTCATTTTACCTGGAAGCATTCTTTACAGCACAGCCCTGTGCCCTGCTGGCGGCTGGGGACAGCTGTTTGTGTGCAGCTTTTAGGACACCTGCTCCAGACCTGCGAGTGAGCGGTGTCCCCAGCCCAGTGCTCATTTTTGAGGATGAGGCACAAGCTGAGCTCAGATGCTGTCATTTATCATCGTTGTGGGGTTGCATGAAGCTTCACACTACCCTCGTACAGCTTCACAGCCTTGATGGGCTCCGGTTTGCTCTAGTGGATGAACCAGCAAATTCTCCTGGTGGCAGACTTCAGGGGACAGCTGTTGCAGATTTCTGGGGTGGTAAGAAGCAAATTCAGATCTACTTTGCTACTTCTTACATGGCTGCCCTTAGCCTTAACTCAGTTGAAGGAATATAGCTATTGATTGTAGCTCAGGCTTTCTTGGCCTTTCCTCAGTGTTAGTGAGACCTCCAGTTGCCTCTGTATGCACTGGCTTTCATGTGGATGCAGGTACTGGATCAGATCAAAAGTCTAGAATCATGGAATGGTTTGGGTTGGAAGTGAGCTCAAAGATCATCCAGTTCTAGCCCCCCACCATAGGCAGAGACACCTCCCACTAGAACAGGTCTAGACCCTGTCTAATGTTTAGTAGAGGGCACGTAGGTAAGGAGTACAACTATGGACTGTTGAGTAATGTTTCACCTCCTAAATACTGCTCCTGGCATTTGGTGACATGTGGCCCATGGACTTCCAGACTGAAGTACATTATTTTTGTAGTTAATGTCTATCAGTTGAGTTTTTTGTATCACAGTGTTTAAGCCCTTTGTGAACTGGTGAACTTGCCCTACATGCTACATTTTGTGGTGGAGGACACTAGAACTTGCATCTGCAGTCTGAAGAAATATTTCTGGTTTTCTCAGACTGGGCCCCTTCACACTTCTGTCAGTGCTCTGTGACTCTTGTATTGAAAACAGAGATCACAATTAAATTCTGCTCAGATGCCTGTGATTTTCTATGTCTGTTATAGTACCTTCAGTTTCTGCTTTCTACTGGCCAAACTCTCGTACTATACTTGATCGCTCCTCTGACCATCCTGTTTGGTCATCCTTGTATCTTCCATTTCTATATCTTAAGCCTCCCACTCCACTCCTGTTCAAGGAGTTCCTGCTCCCTTATGCTTTCAAGGACACCAGCTTCTAGGAATGATTTTTTTTTCTTTTTTTCCCAGTGATGGTATGCATGCAAGCAAAGGCAGGCAATGCTTTCTCAGTATGCATGCAAGCAAAGGCAGGCAATGCTTTCTCAGTATGCAGGCAATGCTTTCTCAGTATGCATGCAAGCAAAGGCAGGCAATGCTCAGTACGCATGCAAGCAAAGGCAGGCAATGCTTTCTCAGTATGCATGCAAGCAAAGGCAGGCAATGCTTTCTCAGTATGCAGGCAATGCTTTCTCAGTATGCATGCAAGCAAAGGCAGGCAATGCTTTCTCAGTACGTGTGCAAGCAAAGGCAGGCAATGCTTTCTCAGTATGCGTGCAAGCAAAGGCAGGCAATGCTTTCTCAGTATGCGTGCAAGCAGAGGCAGGCAATGCTTTCTCAGTATGCGTGCAAGCAAAGGCAGGCAATGCTTTCTCAGTATGCGTGCAAGCAAAGGCAGGCAATGCTTTCTCTGTACGCGTGCAAGCAGAGGCAGGCAATGCTTTCTCAGTACGCATGCAAGCAAAGGCAGGCAATGCTTTCTCAGTATGCAGGCAATGCTTTCTCAGTATGCATGCAAGCAAAGGCAGGCAATGCTTTCTCAGTACGTGTGCAAGCAAAGGCAGGCAATGCTTTCTCAGTACGTGTGCAAGCAGAGGCAGGCAATGCTTTCTCAGTACGTGTGCAAGCAAAGGCAGGCAATGCTTTCTCAGTACGTGTGCAAGCAAAGGCAGGCAATGCTTTCTCAGTACGCGTGCAAGCAAAGGCAGGCAATGCTTTCTCAGTACGCGTGCAAGCAAAGGCAGGCAATGCTTTCTCAGTATGCAGGCAATGCTTTCTCAGTATGCATGCAAGCAAAGGCAGGCAATGCTTTCTCAGTATGCAGGCAATGCTTTCTCAGTATGCATGCAAGCAAAGGCAGGCAATGCTTTCTCAGTACGTGTGCAAGCAAAGGCAGGCAATGCTTTCTCAGTACGTGTGCAAGCAAAGGCAGGCAATGCTTTCTCAGTACGCATGCAAGCAGAGGCAGGCAATGCTTTCTCAGTACGTGTGCAAGCAGAGGCAGGCAATGCTTTCTCAGTACGTGTGCAAGCAAAGGCAGGCAGTGCTTTCTCAGTATGTGTGCAAGCAAAGGCAGGCAGTGCTTTCTCAGTACGTGTGCAAGCAAAGGCAGGCAGTGCTTTCTCTGTACGCGTGCAAGCAGAGGCAGGCAATGCTTTCTCAGTACGCGTGCAAGCAGAGGCAGGCAATGCTTTCTCAGTACGTGTGCAAGCAAAGGCAGGCAATGCTTTCTCAGTACGTGTGCAAGCAAAGGCAGGCAATGCTTTCTCAGTACGTGTGCAAGCAAAGGCAGGCAATGCTTTCTCAGTATGAGTGCAAGCAAAGGCAGGCAATGCTTTCTCAGTACGTGTGCAAGCAAAGGCAGGCAATGCTTTCTCAGTATGTGTGCAAGCAAAGGCAGGCAATGCTTTCTCAGTATGTGTGCAAGCAAAGGCAGGCAATGCTTTCTCAGTACGTGTGCAAGCAAAGGCAGGCAATGCTTTCTCAGTATGTGTGCAAGCAAAGGCAGGCAATGCTTTCTCAGTATGTGTGCAAGCAAAGGCAGGCAATGCTTTCTCAGTACGTGTGCAAGCAAAGGCAGGCAATACTTTCTCAGGCACACTCTCTTCTCTAAAAAGCTGTTTCTAGATCACATCAAACAGTTATCTGGGCAATTAAATGTAAATATTTTGAGGCAAACTTTATAAGCCTTTATCTATTTTTATAGTTGTTTAGCCATCTGTTTTTGCAAACTACACAGTCTTTAGTGAAAAAGCCACAAAAATTACTTATTTTACCCAGCAATTCTGTGATTATTGGTTTGTTTTCTCCCAAGACTAGCAGTGTCATGGGGTAACTTGTCAAGATTAACCCTCAGTTTGCCTGGTTTCTGTGGTTGGTTTTGGACCTGATTCTGAGAGTACTAAAACTTCAGCAGCAAAGAGAGGTATTACAGATGTAATAAAACACTGAAAAGGTCCTTGAAGTGCTCAAAATAGGCTGCATCATTCTTTGTGGGGCAATAATAAAATGGTAGCTTTTCAGTTCTGAGCTCAGCCATTTCCTTTAACCTGTCTCATTGTTACTGGCAGAACCATGCTTGCACCTTCCTTTTCTCTTGATGGCAGTTGAATAGTTTTGTAGAATGGACAGGTTGTAGAGTATACCAATTCCATAGCTGTTTCTCTGCTTTAAAACCCAAAATACCAATTCTCACAACTCTAGAGAATATGTGTTCAAAAGGCAAAATGGCATTCTTGACATAGAAGTTCCCTTACATGTCTGAGGGGAGAGGAAACTGACTCTAAGGGACTGATGAGCAGCACTTGGGCATCATACCATTGTGCTCCTAATCACACTCAAACCATTACTTGGACAATTCTTCCCAAGAGTATTTATTTTCTCCATCACTCTTTCAGTCTAGCTCTTCTGAGCTCTCTATTCTTAAGTTATACCTCTGACTGCAGCTGAGCTGAGCCTCAGAGCCCATAAATTCAGGCTCTACTTTGAATTGGCAGCTTGTGTTTGTAATTTCACCTATCTGTTCCCCAATTGTGGCACCAGAATCTTGCAGCCAACAGATGGACAACACTTTATTATAGCAAAGCATACAAATCTGGGTAACCGAGAAGAGTAATAAGAGCCTGCTAATCACAGCTCTGTGTCTTCCAATGAACAGATCTTTCTTGCTAAAACACCTGCTAGTATCTGTGCAAAATGGTGAAGAATTAGAGCAGAATGTCTTTGGGCTAAAAGTTTGCAATGTGAATGTTACATAAACTAATTTATTTTGAAGTCTCAGCTGTGACTAACCACAATATCTAATGAAAATCAAATAGCTCGTGGACACTGTTATGGTTGTATTAGGTTTTGAAATACTAATTGGATTGTGCTTCAAGTTAAGGAAGGAAGAAATTAAGATTTAGTATGCCAAAATGACCTAAATTGAGGCATTGTGGATATTTCAAAGTAAGGCATCTCTTTGGTCCATTTGTTGATTCTGTTACTTAGGCTTTCAAGATGTTGAGACAAACAATGCCTAAGACACAAATGATTATTAACAAGCCAGATTAAAGCATCACTAAATTAGCAATAACATAAACCCAAAGTTATCTAGTATGACTTGCTTGAAGGGAAGTGACTCACCTGCTGATATTTTTCTCATCTGGCTTTGCAGGGACAGACTGAAGCAGCGGTTTGATGTTAAAGTAAACCTAGCTGTATGGTTCTGTGTATCAGGATAGAAGTGCTGCAGCCACATGCTGTAAAACACTGATCTAATACAAGTATACTTACAGGTTCAGATGCATTGAAGGTGTTTTGCAAGGTGAACTTGATGCTAGAAGTATACACGTGGGATCAGACATTATGTCTGTTGTCTTGCAACTCATCTAAAAGCAGCACAGACCTCCTATCTGTACCACATGCCCACGGTTGACACAGCTTACTTTGTGCTGGTGACACTGACACCACAGATACCTGCTGTTAACATCTAGAGGCAGATTTTACAGGTGTAATTTTGCACTTGCCACAGTTTGTGGGCAGTTTGGACAAATAGGCAGACAATATTTTCCTGCCACTGGGCAGGTCTACCAACACCTTTTTACCACACTGCTTTTTGGTTGCGTGCCGTCTTCCAAAAGATGCCTGTTCCAAACGTAATACATATAGTAAAGTGGGTGGGTTTGGGAAGTCGGTTTGTTGTTTTTCAGTATTTCTTCCTCCCCTCCCCCCAAGTTTGTGTATAATCATAGTTGTAATGATTGTCACAATGATTGTCAGCATGGATTTACCAAGGGGAAGTCATGCTTGACTAAACTGATAACGTTCTATGATGCCATAACTGAATGGGTAGTCCTGGGGAGACCAGTGGGTCTAGTCTACCTTGACCTTAGCAAGGCTTTTAACACTGTCTCCCATGACATCCTAGTGAGCAAGCTCAGGAAGTGTGGGATGGAAGAGCAGGCAGTGAGGTGGATTAGGAACTGGTTACAAGACAAAGTTCAAAGAGATTAATGGTGCCAGGTCCAGCTGGAGAGCTGTAACCGATGGAGTCCTCCAGGGATCAGTGCTGGGTCTGGTGCTGTTCAGCATCTTCATCAATGTCATTGATGAGGGCACAGACAGACAGTCTGCTCAACAAATTTGCTGATGACACCAAACTGGGAGGCTTGGCTGACACAGCTGAAGGCTGTGCTGCCGCACAGTGAGACCTGGACAGACAGAGCTGGGCACAGAGGAACCAAATGAGGTTCAACAAGGACAAGTGCAGAGTCCTGCATCTGGGGAGGGATAATAAACTGCACCAGTACAGGCTGGAAGGTGATCTGCTGAAGAGCAGCCCTGTGGAGAGGGACCTGAGAGTGCTGGTGAAGAACATCCATGGCACAGCAATGTGCCCTGGTGGCCAAGAGGCCCAATGGGATCCTGGGGTGTATTTAGAAGAGTGTGGCCAGCAGATCCAGGGAGGTTCTCCTCCCCCTCTACTCTGCCCCGCTGAGACCTCATCTTGAGTACTGCCTTCAGTTTTGGAGTTTTGGGCTCCCCAGTTTAAGAGGGACAGGGATCTGCTGGAGAAGGTCCAGCAGAGGGCTACCAGGATGATCAGGGGACTGAAGCACTGCCTGATGAAGAGAGGCTAAGGGACCTGGGGCTGTTTAGTTTGGAGAAGAGAAGACTGAGAGGGAATTTAATCAATGTTCACAAAATATCTGAGGGCTGGGGGTCAGGAAGGTGGGGAAGGGGGGGGGGGGGGGGGGGGGGGGGGGGGGTGTCAGGCTCTCCTCACTTGCTCCCTGGGACAGAACAACAAGCAATGGATGGAAGCTGCAGCACAGGAGGTTCCGCCTCAATGTAAGGGGGAACTTCTTGACTGTAAGAGCATTGGAACAGGCTCCCCAGAGAGGTTGTGGAGTCTCCTTCTCTGCAAGGCCTGTCTGGATGTGTTCCTCTGTGACCTGAGCTAAATTGTATGGCAGGGGGGGGTTGGACTTGATGATCTCTTTGGGTCCATTCCAAGCCCTGACATCCTGTGAGCCTGTGATTACAGAGGGGGTCAGTTTAACTGTTAATGCAGCTTCCTTTAGGTAAGCAAGAAATAGATGCTTTAAAAACTTTTGTAAGCAGGCAGCCCCCTTTGTTCAATTGAGTGAAAGAAGTTGTTACAGGGAGGACAGTGAACTCTTTTAACACTCAATCTCCAGATACAAACATTTTTGAGAATATCAAGCCCCCAATTAAGCACTCTGGTTTTATGTGCTGATGAATGTATTTCATCATGCTAACATATAACTCATGCCCCAGTGCAATACAAACACACATGAAGACGCAGTATGCAGGAGCCAGAGTGTGACTAATGCTTGAAGTGGCATGCACTTTGATGGCTTCTATGGATTAGCAAAGTAGAAACAGGAAAGGATTGTGTTCAACAAAAAAAAAGTGAAACATTTCCAATTTTTTATTGTTCTATCTACCACCAGAGCCACCCATCTCCCTCTCAATGGCATTTTAAAGCAAAAACATATTTTGTGCTCTTCTATCCAAGTGCTGGTGGACCATTCAAATGCATGGATTTACAGGGGTAAAAGAATTACCTTCTGAAAGCACTATTGAAAAGTTTTCTGATACAAGAGCTATCGAGCCAATAAAGTGCTTTTTGCAGAATGCACATTTTCAGTGAATTATAGCTTTATTTGTGACACAACAGATGTTCACGGTATATATCCTGATTTGATTCTAGCAGCCTTCCCACACTGTAAATGTCACAGCAGAATATCCCCCAATTTTCCCCAAAACAAGGGTGCAAAAGTTCATTTTTAAATAAAGGACAGTCTGTCATAATAAGAATCTTGAGACAGAAAAGCCAGAATGAAGCAGTCTTGGGGATTGTGTTGTCCTCTTAGCTCTTCTTAAAGGCTGTTTAATATAACCCACCCCAAACAACCCACAGTTAAGGCAAGAGAGAGCTGGATGTAGACGTGTCCAAAAGATGACATTCATTCCAATGTAAAATGAATAGCATTGTATTAACGTTTATTTCTAATTACAAGAAACAGAATATCAGTCCCTTATTTGTACAAAAATACCTGAAAGATTACATTTAGGTTCACAAGCCAAAAAGCTATTTACAGTATGAAGCAAAGCATATTGAATAAAGGTTTTGTCTCTTAAGTTAATACCTTTTGCATTCCCTGAAACTTTTAACTTTATTCCATTTTACAGTCACTAAATCTTGCATTGTGACAATATAATTTACGATAAGCAAGTCTTGCCACTGGAAAGGTGCATTGATTGGTCAAACTGTCAGGTATTTAGTGCAGAAAAGATAAGACAAAACATCTAAACTGAGGCACGTGTTTCTTCAAGATTAATTAACAAATAAAAAGGTTTTTGTACTTTAACACCTATCGTAACATAACTTAACTAGTAACCTCATTACCAAAACGGTTTGGCATTTTCCTTCTCAACATTTTCAAGATTGCTACATGAAGTATTTATTTAGAAAATAAAATCACAGGCAAAAAGATAAAAATTCAACAGGCTCCAAAACAACCCTGAGCATCCCCTTTACATTCATGTCATTTAAATACAAAAATAAGAGTCAAATGTCCTTCAGTCCTTGGTATTCTGAGCTGGCAGCCAGCTGACTCTGTTGGAAAACTAAGGTGGAGTTGACTGTTTGCCAGCAGAAAAGAAGACAAAGCAGTGATCTGCTAAAGTAAGATTGTTACCACTTTTTAGGTGGTCACTTTCTCAAAACAGCTCACTTAAGCTGGGAAAAGTACAAAATTCTAAGTCAACCATCTACATACCAAAATCATGATTTATAGTCAAAGTTTTTATTCTCAATTTTAAATAAGAAGCATTTTTTAATTTTTTTATCCACATGAAACACTGCAAATACTATTTGCCTACTAGGAAAAATGCATGGCTGTTACTAAGCTATGTAAACAGAAGAACTTAAAAACTACAGCATAAATGGTCTTATTAAACTGGTAATGTAGTCAATACAAGTATCTTTTTTTTTCCTAATAGGGGCCAAATAGAAGCATGCAAAGTGAAGTCAGACTTAAGTTAGCTTAAATTTTCAAGGTTTTAAAATACATTGGCTAGAAAGCAGGAACACTCATCTCACTATGTACACTTAAAAAAAGAAACCCAAAACAACAAACCAAACTAAAAACCCGCAACCAAAACAAGAAGGAGAAAAAACAACCACAAACAAAACCGAACAAAGGAAAGAAAAGGCTTCTACCAAAACCAAAATCAAGTTTCTTCATTTTTAATAGCTAGACAGTAAATGGAAAAAAGAGTACTAAATGTGTTCTGTAAACTAAAATACAGTGTTTCTATACCATTGACATAGTTGTAAGCCGATATGAATGACTCAGGCAGGTTGTGGTTTTTCTTAAACTACTCCCAACAATACATGAAGACTTAAAGGTGTAGAACTGGTTTTCCTTCTTTACCCTTTCAGATGGCTAGGGTTTCAAACCTAGTGGCAAATGTTAGTAAGGATGAACTAGCCTGCATCAGTCTCTCAGAATGCTCCCTTCTGCACTGTGCTCTGCAAGGTCCCAGGCTGGAACACTTCTTACTGTGGCTAACTGCATGAAGTACTGGGAAGTTAGTTCAGTAACAGATCCTGCACCAGCCACACCATTGAAAGAATGATTGAGGTGAGACCTGTCTAGCTTTAATACCGATTTATCACCAGAAAGTGTTGTTGTGTAAACATTAAATATTGATTTAAACATTAACGATAAAGTAGTTCTGATGACAGATCAGCACCAGAGCAGGATACGTGCTGGTCTGCCATACAGACTGGCATGCTTTAGTGTGTATGACACAGGGATGGCTAGTTACCTCAATGGATGATACTGCCAGCAGAGAGTTGACAATCAAATGTGTTTCCATTCCCAGTATGTTCTTTCTCACCATGTAAACTTTCATGGCCCTACAGAAAGCAGAAGGGGTACAGTTCTTTTTATGTCCTATTCCCCAGCAGAGCTTTGTCTCACTGCAGCATTATTATACAGAAAGAGCTTTCTGAAACAGTCTGAAAATTCAAGGAGCTATAAAGCTAAGAACACTGTTTTGATTTTTGTTGGTTGTTTTTGTTTTTTGAAGTTATTCTGTCATACTAAGACTACCCGCAGAAGAATCTTCTCACAAAAAATGGTGGTTTCAAATACAAGTGTAGTCATTCAATCCTATTCTATTTAGTAACAGTAAGTTTCCTCAGGAAAACAGTCAAAAGGCTGTAAAAAATAAACCACCACTCCAGTAATAAAAATTTGTGCATAGAATCTAATACAGTCTTTGCATGACTGGATGCCACTAATACGCCATCAATGTACTACAGCCATAATGCTACAAGTTTGAAGAGTATGTATGGTGGTAAGTTCTTTTAGACTTGCATCCTCATTGCTTCTTCAAAGACATCTGCAGACCATTAAATACCAGGTCTCCAGAGGAATTCTGAGACACAAAGGCGCACGCATGTACACGCACACACAGGCGCACACACACACTTCTCTTGATTTTCTTCTAGATCCTTTTAGGCTGAAGCATTCCATACATTTTTAGGGTGCAGATTAGTACCCAATTCCTGCATGAATTTTAAAAGCCACATCAGCTCCTGATACAGGCTGCATACAATATCCAAAACAAAGGAGTGCAAAAAAAGTGATCAATACAAAAAGTAAACACACTAGTCTCAATTGTCAAGATTATTCCAGGGCAAGAGTTCTTTTCAAAGATTTCTCTTCGCACTTGTTCCTGTTAAGTGGCCCAGTCAAGACAGCTTCCAGTTTTGTTTCAAATTTACTCATGGTTTTTACATACCCTCCCCCCATTTTTGGGATGCTGGGACACTCAGCAGCAATCACTCTTGGGTGTTAGACAAACCAGCAATCTTGGTCTGTTGGCACCTGTTGAATCCATCCCTTTCAGAGTCCCAAGGTGCATAATATTTTTATTTGTTTTTACCAACTTACAAATCAGCCAATTCCCCAGTGTCAACCTTCTCTTACAATTACTCTTCTAGCAAATCCAGTTTTCAGTGAGAGTCAGATTGGAGGTCATAAGGCCACTCGGATGCAGTGGTGTTTGAGTTTGCAGGGCAAGACTCCTTTGTTTAGCTGATAGAATTCAACAAGCTGGATTAGATCACTAAATTTGGTGTTCCCATCATCCAGGCTGAAAAACATCTGTCCATCATCTTCACACTGGGGAAACAAAACATCCTTTTCAAGTTAGAATGCACCTGAAGAGATGCAAGCATGGCAAAACATAAAGAAGTGTATAGCGTAAGATAAATTATGGGCACTGCCCCAAACAACCCAGTGCCCAGAGATCTTCCTGAAACCAGGCACAGCACTAGAATAGAACGCATGTTAAAGCAACTTTATATGTTTCGTTTATGGACGTTGCAGAGACAGCGCTGGTCTTCATTACACAAAACAAAAATACCCCTAAAATATTTGTTACCTGTTTGTAAAACCGGCAGGCGAAGCAAGGGAAGAGGGTTTGAACCAATAAAGAGGTCTTAAACTTCTTTTTGATCAAAATAAAAGTCAGATGGGTTCCTGACGTCTCAGTGTAACATTATTAAAAGCCCAATGTTATTGGATGACCTCCAGAATAAAACTTGTTGAAGTTTCTGTAAGTTATTCTATGTTTGCCTAAGTGATGGGAAGACAACTGCCACTGCTGTTGCTATTGGTCATACAAAGTAACTTTTGTGTACTATTTCTACACCTAAGTGTCTTCCACTTGTTCTCCAGGCAATGTTATGAAATTCAATTAGACATCTGACAGTTCTAGAGAATACTGCTAATATGCCTGCTAGTGGAAACATCCCTGTTAATTACATCAGTAATTGGTAAGAGGTCTCTGCAGACACTGGCAAAGATTTAGGATTTCAAATGTTTGTGATGAGTACTAAAATTAATCTGCTTACCGGCAAGATCTGAAAATGCTTTATTTTCTGATGATGGCAGAGAGTAAGTACAAATGCCTTTGGATTGCTTTGGCTGTCCCGGAGAAGAAATAGCCTAGGAGAGAACATTGTTAAGTGCACACTGAATAGCACAGTGCATTTCCTCATAAATGATCAGAACTGCTGAGTCATTTTGTGCTATTGCCTAACTCTTCTTTAGTTGCATTAACAGGCAGTTCTGCAACTGGAAAGTTTCTTTCAGTTTTTGTGCCATGGTTATGCAACATTAATAGATGAGGAAACAAGAAGTGAAGGATGATGATAGTAGTTCTTCCACTATGAATGCATGCATGATTGCTTTTTAAAGGGTATCTCTGTCTGAGCTTTCCATTCCTCTCATGAAGACAAGTTCTCATTTAACTCCAAAGCAAATCTGGATTTACACAGATGGGAAAGTAACACATGAGAATCTGTTCCCCCTCTCAGCGTTAGCAAAATTATTTTTCAGTTCAGTTGCTCAGAAACAGCTCAGTACTTTCTTAAAATGACTTATTGGTTAAGTAGTATCCACATTACCAAGATGGGGAAAATGCACGCTCATTCATTTCTCCTCTAAAATGACCACAGTGTTTTTCCCTCAGCGTCACTGGAAATATACTTTAGGAGTTCTTCTAGCAACATCACACACACTATGCAACTGTTACTTTTATGTTGACCCACAAAACTGAAGTTGTAACTCAAATGATTTAAAGACATACTTAGAAAAGGAGGAGAAAAACCCTAGTAAATAATGTTTACTTCCTTTCACATTTTTGAACTAAGGGAGGAGAATCTCTCTGTGCTACAGGAAACATGAATTACCTTTGGCATAAGGTTCACAGTACTAATCTCTAGTGGATTTGTGAGATGGCCAAGTGTAGTACTAGCGCAGGCCTCAAAACCCCTCTGAATTGCTAACCACTCATCCAGGAACATATTTTTGCAAGGCTAAGTTGCAAAAACTACATGTAGCTTTATGAACCCGAAAGAATTTACTCCAGCTCTTCAGAATGCACCATCATAACCAGAGCCAGTTCAGTACTCAGATACAAGTGTGTCTTGCCACCACTGAAAATGAAGCATGGTATTTGAACATCCCTAGCAAGACCATATGTGTGAAAAAGGGACCAAAGACTTTACACGTGAGGATTCATGTCAGAGAGAAAACTCTTACCTGCCCTTGCAGTGTGGTTACTGCAGTGCATGCAGGTATCTCACCTAGCTATTTCAGATAATGAATGGTATCATAAGCTGGTAGCACAAAACAAAGCTCAGGCCAAGTAATCCTGCAAGTGTTTGATTAACTTCTGGCAAGCAACAGGCTTTCCACACAACGTCTATAAAGACAGACGCGTCTTCAAAAGTAGCGTCCAGAAACAGCCAGATGATAGTAGTATCAGCTGCATATATACACCACTGAACATCTTACATGAGCCATCAGAACAATGTTAACTTTCTACCTTCTTTTGGTCAAGGACACATAAAGGAGGAAAACACAAGGCAAGACTTTTATGTCATGAAAATTATGATGTTCAAATCTCGCAGCACATAGGTGACATGGTGCCTTTGCCACTGCTGAGTGACCTCATTACAGCCAATTCACCTTCCACAGTGAGTAAACTGTCCAGGAATGGATGTAGTGCTGCTTCAAAGGCATTGACACACTTATGAAAACCCCAAGAAGGGTGGGCCACTAGATTCAAAACCTGCCTGGACACATTCCCATGTGATTTACTCTAGGCAGTGGGATTGGACTAGGTGATCTTCAGAGGGCCCTTCCAGCCCTTACATTCTGTGATGCGTAAGGTAGCAAGTCGAAATGAGTCCAAGACCTATAGTGTGAGAGGACTAGAAACCAAACAAGTCAGCAGTGCACCATTGCTTTCTCAGCCTCTCTTCTCTGTTTGACCTGCTAAGCTAAAACCCAATAGCTGCAGCGCAGCAAAAATCTCCCCCCCAAAAATCAAAACCATGATGAGGATGTACATGCACAAGCAACTTCTGTTTCTCTAATGTAGTTCATTTTTCACAAAGTTTAGTGATGCTCCTGAGTCAGAAAATGCCAGAAGAGGTTTAAGCTTGACTGTCTCCTGAGAAGCCAACATTGAAGTTTCTACCTTAACTGTGACAGCAGTGAGATTAGTGAACTGAAGGCAACCGTGCTCCTCCCATCCTACAAATGAAAAACCACTGAATGCAGTTTAAGTAAATCCCCTTCAATAACTATTACTACATATAAATAACGCTCAGAAAGCACTGCAGTTTCAAGTACAGACATTTTACAGAGCACTACAACAGTGCAACTTTGCTCTAGAAGAGAAGTAGTAAGGCCTCATCGTAACTGCTCTGATTCATGCAAATGAGCACAAATGGCCAATTACAAACATGTAGGCAAACGGCATTTCAAATTCTAACATTCTCTAAAACCTGACTGCCTCTGTTGGAGAAAAGTGTTGTGCATTCTTGGTATTTCATGTTTCAAAGTAAGAGTTAGAACCCGCTCCAGCAAACATACTCTTACTTTCTCAAGTCCAGACAGGTTGTAATGGGACTACTCAAGACTTGTGTTACTCAGAAGTGCTCACAATGCTGTAGAACCTTACAGCAGAACTTGTGCTCTTGTCTAGAACATATACTATAGATCGTAAATACTAAGCAACAGGAGTACTTACCCATCTACAAGGCCTTGCTGCTTAATAATCCTGTGAGACTCTTCTCTAGAGATTCTGCCATGAAACCAGTGCTGTGTCCTATGAATAACTGGAGGTGGGAAGGAAAAGAGGGAAAGAGAGGACTGCTGAACCAGTAACACACACATCATTTTTTCCCCACACACTAATTATCTAAACATTTTAAAAGTGGGTGTAGCTTTGTTACAGAATAGAAGATTTTCCATAAATTACTGTAAAAGTGAATTGATACTAGAAAATGCAGTAGACATTATATTGACTCAGCATACCAAGGAGACAGGCATGACCTCACTATCTTCTGATTTGCAGATATACAGTTAGGTTAGTGAGAGAAATCTCTTCTGGTATTGCCTTTTTGTTGCTTCTTGAAAATGTTGTGACCAAACAATTCTTACAATACAAAGTATAAGCTAATGAGTTAGAACTAAGTTTCCCTAACTCCCAAATAATGAAAAGCACTTTAGCTTGTTATGCTTTCAAGGGTGGAGTTACCACCAAATAATTTTACTTTTATTGTTACATTTTTCTTCAAATGGTGCTTTTTAATTCCGTCCCGCAAAACAGAAACAAGAATGGCTGCGTTTCCTCTAAGGCCAGGATGTTAATACACAATTTCCTATTGATTCAATAAACTTACAATCTCACAGAGGTGTTCAGCACTCATGTTGCAACCATCTGCATTTTACATTATTCAGTTATTTTGGCATGAACGCTATTCTTTAGTCTTTTAGACCCTCATTTGGTCTTCAAGACTCCTTTAAAGACTAACAGGTCACTCATTGACTTTTCTTGTCTAAGCAAAACAATTGACTTCTGGATTGCTTTAAATGGAAGCATTTCTTCAGCATGAGGGCGGTGAGACCCTGGAATGGGCTGCCCGGGGAGTGGCAAAAGCGCCATCCCTGGAGGTGTTTAAGGCCAAGGCTGGATGAGGCTCTGGACTGCCTGACCTAGTGTGAGGTGTCCCTGGCCATAGCAGGGGGGTTGGAACGGGATGATCCTTGTTGTCCCTTCCAACCCTGACTGATTCTATGATTTATGGAGTCTCTCTTTTTATAAAAACTGGGTTTTGCAATATTAACATTGAAGAAGAGCTTGAAGGGCACCTTCAAAGGGAAAGGAGTTCCTTCAACCCTCTTTGCATGGGTAAGCATGTTAATGAGGCAGAAGCTACTGATAAACATTTTATTTCACATCAAGGCATTAACAACACATGCCTGCGCTCTGTCTCTACATGAAATGCACATTTGGTTTGCACTGACACTATGCTTACAAAGCAGCAGAATTTACCTGTACTCAGTGTGGAAGGATGGAGTGGACTTTGGCTACCCAAGATGTTCATTCTCGTGCTGCGTTTCTATGGAAAAAATGAATTACCGTTAAATCCACACTAAAGCCTCGACAGAAGAGAATTAGTGCACATGCAATAGAGATTTAATTTACAGGAAACTGGGGGCTGGGCAGGTTTAACGCAAAGATGAGAAAAAGGGAGCTAATCTACAAGCAGCAGCTCATTTCGGTTGGCTTAAAACACAAGCCAGATGTTAATGATGAAAGCACAGTTATCTATTAAAAAAAACAACAAAAAAAAACAAGAACAAAAAGAAAAAACAAAGAAAAAAAAAAGACAGAAAAAAGAAAAGTCTGATATGTTTCTGCTCAGGTAAAACACCAGGCACGTGGTAAATCAAGCAGTATTTCCCTCCCATACATACAGCACTGGCTAGTGCTTCAGGAGTGACTCCTATTCCCTAAGAGACGAGCATGTGGGAAAACTTGAAAACTTGTACTGCAGCTGTCTGTCCACAAGACACTATAAACAAGTTACATCAGTTTTCATTGCAAGAGGTCCTGCCTCTTGTATATTCTGCAATTAAACTTACTGGGAGCAAGCCATTAGTCAGAGCCCCAGCCTCTTCCATGTGGGGAAGCATTTAATTTGACATATTCCTCCTCAGAGACTGGTTTTGCAAACTGGCAGTAAAGTTCTGGTGGGTCTGCTTTCCCCCTCAACTTTCCTCTGGACACTAGGGGGACAGAGAAGCAGTGGTAGAAGGTTGTTGTGAATGTGACAGTTTTGCTAAAGATGGATATTGACTTTCAGATCTGCATGCTTGCAGTGTGATTGCTTCAGGTCGGAGCTAAACTATACTGTGACCAGCACTGCACTAGCATCATAGCACACTCTGTGTTTTGGCTCTCAACAGACACTAATTACAAAAATAGAAAAGAAGAGAAGATATCTACCCTCCAAGCATGTCCTTCTTCCAAGGCAGCACTCTGTGCTTCAGCAGGATTTTCAATTACTCGTCCTATTTGGCCCGAAAAATCCATTGCTACTAGTGAGTTTTCAGATACACTTCTCTGAAAAGGAATTTTCACTTGTTTAAAAAAACAGGGAAAGATAAATCCAGCCTGAGAGTTTAATTTAAAGATGTTTTGGTTCAGAAGACCATCCAAAATTATCTTTCAATAGCACAGAAAAGACAACTTGTTTTCCCACTTCCAAAACATTTGTAGGCTCCTCTTTTTAGGCCAGAGGGAGAGGATTCAAAGGCTGAGAATAAAATCTGTATCACTCAAATTGCCTACTTGGCCTATTACTGTAATCCAATCACTTTCAGGGCCAGTTGGGATCCAAATATAGGTTTTTCACTTTTAGACAGCTAACAGTCAGCTCTTGGCCCAATATGCTCTAGGAAATTTACGTGTTAGCTTTGCCAGACCCAGGCTGCCTTCTACAGAGACAGCCAGATGTCTGTACTGCAGATCTTGAAGTGCCTGCCGTAGCCAAGATGTTCCAGTCCCGTGGATCACGTAAGCCAAAGATAATGGAGAGCCGCCCAGAGAAGCTCCCCTCACACAAAACGTGCGCGGAACAGCGACTGGCTGCACCGCGCTGAATTTACAGCTCCTAGCATAACGTTTCCCACTTTTAAAGTGCAGAAGTAAATGCAACATCACACACACAGGAGGTAAAGTTCATTACTTACTACTGGAGTGGAAAAGTGTGGAAGCATGGCTTTTCTCTGCTGGGGAATCCTGTAATTCTGATACAGTAGCATTCCATACTGCCAATAGAAATGCAAGAACATTATTAATCAAAATAATGGGGGAAAAAAAAAGTAGTGATTTCATAATACCACTTCCACTGGAACACAGTGCCACCAGTTTGTTTTATGACCAAACACTGCCCAAACACATCTGAACTCAGCAACAGTGACTGGCAGGTGGCAACAAAGCAGTAAAGCTGTGCAACACGTTTTATTTCAAAGACAGGACTTTCGCAAGCCTGAGTGAAACACAGAGGTAATTGCTGCTGCTTCGGCCATTGCCACGTTTCCCTTACAGAGCACAGACTTTCACTTTAGGGTAGAACACCTATCAACCTGCTTTCTAGTAATGTGACCTTAATAAAACAACCTGTTCAAACTCTCTTTTCATAATGCCCAAAAGTAAGAAGCTTTCTAACTTTCTGGCTCTTGCAATAGATTTCATCAGGAAAGAACACTTCTGGTACTTTCTCATTTGTATAAAAATAAGGTGGTTGAACTCCAGTCCTGCTCCTCACTGAACACAATAGGTTTTAACAACACTGGTAGTGAGGATCATAGAAAAACACTTATGCAGTGCCTTCCCTAGAGGTACACAATTATATATGGTTTCGTAAATAGGGTAATATATGATTATGGAAAGCTAAATCAGTAAGCTAATAAAAAGGAGGGTCACAGCCACAACCTTGGTCATAGTCTTAATTTTCCCTGACTAGACACAGGATTACAGGATGTTAGGGGTTGCAAGGGGTTGGTTCCTTCATCATAGAATCAGCCATGTCTGTGGGGACTTAGTCTCAGTACTAAGGAGCTTTCCAGCTAGGTAAGTTAGAATCATAGAATCAACCAGGTTAGAAGAGACCTCCAAGCTCATCCAGTCCAACCTAGCGCTCAGCCCTAGCCAACCAACCAGACCATGGCCCTAAGTGCCCCAGCCAGGCTTTTCCTGAACATCTCCAGGGACAGCGACTCCACCACCTCCCTGGGCAGCCCATTCCAATGCCAATCACTCTCTCTGACAACAACTTCTTCCTAACATCCAGCCTCAACCTGCCCTGGCACAGCTTGAGGCTGTGTCCCCTTGTTCTGTTGCTGATTGTCTGGGAGAAGAGCCCAACCCCACCTGGCTACAGCCTCCCTTCAGTTAGTTGTAGAGAGCAATGAGGTCTGCCCTGAGCCTCCTCTTCTCTAGGCTGCACACCCCCCAGCTCCTTCGGCCTCTCCTCACCAGCTTCATTGCCCTTCTCTGGACACATCCCAGTACCTCAACATCTCTCTTGAATTGAGGGGCAATTCTTTCAGCATCCTTAAAAACAACCACTTGTCCTTCCTGTAAGGTTAACTGCCTAAGGGTGCATGCCAGCAAACACGAATTAGTGCCACACAGAACTACTGCCGCCATAGACTGCACTGCAAAGAAAGATTCCTCTGAATGGTTGCGGCAAGATGCATGGCTACAGATTTGGTAGGAACAGCTAATTCTGTACTTTGTGAAGGTTTTACTTCTGTACTCTGTGAAGGTTTTCCACTGCCGTTCAGAAACACTGGTGCCTTGACCAGTGTAACTGATTTCTTCAGAGCAAGGGGCATCTTCATGCACGGCTCACCTCAATTACCTGATCTTTTGCTTGAGCACGTTCCCCACAATGCAGACAATGTATAAATAGCAAAAAGAGAGCTGAGGGAAAAACACCTGGACTTGCCCAGGGACCAAAACTCTTACCATAGTTGTTAGTGTATATTCAGCTCGAGACAAGTAACTGGGGACCAGATTATTAGAGCCAGCAGAGGTAACAGCACCACAGAAATCAAATATGCATCTTGCAATGGCTTGCTTCTTGCATCCTGGCCCACACTAAAGCTTTGGTAGCAACTTAGGAATTTCTGTACCGCAGTTAAGATGTGAGTTAATATTTGGAGAGCACCACTTAATATAGACAGGGAACAGGAACTGTATTTTCATACCCACAGGCCTAGGAGTCTGATTTGCTTTCCCCTGTGCTTATGAGTTGTTGCATGATAGCCAGCCTGCACAGGAAGAGGAATGGGTAGTTGTAGCAAACCATCATGTCTTGAGGATAAGCAAAAGAGACGAACTGTTTCGAAAAGGATGAATAACCAATGCACATGCAACAGTGGGAACCTCGGTAGTACCAGTACAATCTCCCATTTTCTGTTGCTCTGCCCCTTTTGAGCTCCTTGCACCCATGCTGCAGGAACACATCTTCTTCAGCAGGTGGGTATGAAATGAGTTTTTTGACGGAGAGGGGTGTGAAGGCTTCAATGATGTGGGCTGCTACTTAGGCAAGAAAAGCAGCTCCATTCGTTCAGGAGAGTGAGACCCGGTGCCTGCAGCTACTCCTGGGTTTCACATCCCACGCTGGGTGCAGCCTAAGATGTGGCAACCACCAGCAGGATGCTGGCACACTGACCTCAACAGCCACAGGGAACAGCTGTGCCCTCATTTCCAAATCTGTAATTACCTGTTTGCTACAGAGAGAAGCAAAGTTGACTGAACTCAAGGTTCTCCATCCTATTCTGGTGGATATCTATCTAGTATAGTACTGCACTACCATTTTGCAAAAGCCTCTATTTTGTATGTTATACTTTGGCACAGAATACTGGAGGGTAGGATAACTGAATGGCCTTTTCAAGGGTAACTCATAGTCTGTTCAAATCTATCATGTTTTGTAATATATGCCTTCCCTTTAACAGGAAGGAGGCTGTGGTAAGGTACAGAAAACACTGTAGTTTTCAAGGCAGCATCTTCTGGGGAAAGATGTAAAACCAAACCAAATCAACCCAAAGCTTCTGCACATTTCCCTATGAAAACCAGGATGTTCTCTGCTTCAAAGAACACGAAGTAGTCAACTTTCTCCTCAGTTCCTTCCATGCTGATTCCTTTAAAAAAAAACCATCAAGAAATCTCATTGCTTGCTCTCAGGTATGAGTAACTTTCTCCTGGAGAGAAGGCTGCTTATTTTTGTTACTCTTTCTAACCGAACCTTAGAAATCTGAAACATTTACAAAGGCTCCAGGTAGTAACCTGTTCTAGGTGAGGTTACTCGCCAGTGTCAAAACTTGTCCTTTAGCTTTATGATAACTTGAAAGTTTGGCTCAGAAAATGAAAGTCATACTTGATTCCTATGTGGACGGAATTGAGGTCTGTCCTATGCTCAAAAATGTAGAAGGGAGAGGGTCTACCTGACAGCTTGCTCTTAGCTCTGTCATTTTGGAGGAAGATGATATTTAAGAACATAGTTATGTTCTTGTGAACAAAGTAACAAATGCACCTTGACTATAGGTGTAGCTCCAGTCACACTGAAGAGATAGGTACCTTGAGGAGGCGAAAGGCAGTCATCCAGCACATCCTGCTTTGCTCGTCTTCAGCACACAACAATCTCAGTTCCTTACTTTCGTTTCTCACTCTGTTGGGCTACAAAGCATTAAAGGGAAGTCAGCTACATTCAGTAGAAAGCAAACTACTCTCTTAAGTTTATTGCAGAGAGAATACATGCACAATCTGAGAACTGGTCAGAAAAAAGTTCCCCTCCCTTGGAATTTAAGGCTCAGGAGAAGCTAAACATGCTTTGAAATAAACCACTTTCTTAGCTGGGTCCAGTGAGATAAACATCAGTGCTTGCTTTGAAATATCCTGTAGTTCAGGTAGTTCAGTAGCAGGTACTTGGATCATGCTGGAACCAGAACCAAAGCACTGGTTCGTTGGGGGTTTTTTGTGGTGTGTTTTTTTTCCTCCTGTTAGAACTGTGAGAAGTTTTATGAGCCCTCATTTTGAGATGAAGGAGCAAAGTTTCCATAACTGAAAGCTCCTGAAAGTCTAATTCCATCAGTTTAGCCTCTGTCCTGCAGCCAGTCTGCTCTTTGAGGCAAACCCATATTGTGTAGCTCTGGAATGGCTGCTATCAATAAACCAGCTCCCAGCCTTATTTTCTTCTCAGAAAAATACATGGAGCTTTGAAATACTTTCCAAACTCATCCATCAGCACAACACTTTTTTAAATCCTCAAAGGCAGCTGCTTCTTACTGTTTTTGTTTTCCAAGACAATCACCATGGAATCATAGAATATCAGGGGCTGGAAGTGACCTCCAAAGCTCATCCAGTCCAACCCCCTGCCAGAGCAGGATCTCCTAGACCAGATCACACAGGAACACATCCAGGCAGGTTTTCAGTATCTCCAGACAGGAAGATTCCACTGGGCAGCCTGTTCCAGGGCTCTGTCACCCTCACAGGGAAAAAATTCCTCCTCATGTTTCAGTGAAACTTCCTATGCCTCAGCTTCCACCCATTGCCCCTTGTGCTGGCATCAGGCATCACCCAGCAGAGCCTGGCTCCAGCCTCCTGGCACTCACCTGCACATATTGATAACCATTGCTGAGGTCACCTCTCAATCTCCTCTCCCAGCAGCACAGCCCCAGCTGCCTCAGGCTCTCCTCATAACAGAGATGTTCCATTCCCTTCAGCATCTTTGTGGCTCTGTGCTGGACACTCTCAAGTAGTTCCATGTCCCTCTTGAACTGGGGTCCCAGAACTGGACACAGTACTCCAGATGTGGCCTCACCAGAGCAGAGCAGAGGGGCAGGAGAACCTCTCTCAACCTACTAACCACAGCCCTTCTAACCCACCCCAGAATGGCATTGCCCCTCCTGGCCACGAGTGCACATTGCTGACTCATGGTCAACCGCCCATCCACCAGGACCCCCGAATCCTTTTCCCTTTCACTGCTTTCCAACAGATCAGTCTCCAACCTATACTGATCCCTGGGCTTGTTTTTTCAATCATCTTCTTTAACTGCATGCAAATCTCTGGCCCACAGTCATGGTACAATTACAGCCGACCAGAGCTTGGTCCTTTGTTGCTATGGCGCTCACTGCCCATAGAAACTTTCCTGTTCAATTAAAGCTTTTGGAAAAAAAGTGTATCTGTGAGGTGAACCAAGGCCATGCCACAGGCACATCAGGCTTCCACAGCGAGCTGCTCTCGCACAGACCTTTCCCAAGCCAAAGGAACACCAGATAAAGTGTTAAGCATGACATAAAATGATGGCAAGATTCACAGGACATGCCTGCCAAATCAAAGCCGCTGAAGATAAGTCCTCACCACAGAAATTTCCTGCAGACTTTTGCACACAAATGCCATTTTGCTGGGGGCTGGGAGGACTCTAAGCCACCACCACTATTTCGAACTTAATGAGCACTTAATGAGAATAATTACCTTTATGCAAAATCCATACTCTGCAGGTGCATTATACAGTTTCTTGCCTGCTATCAACGAGAAGATATTGCTGTCTTCTAGGTCAGCCAACAGTTGCAAATGCCTTGGCTCCTAGGGAGATAACGTAATTCATCAGAGCTAGGTGTAAGATTTGGGGAGACCTTGCTGCCAGCTTTGCAGTCTCTTAAGGCTAGCCTCCAACAGAGGGCACTGTACAAACTCTCTGCTCCTCCATCGGGCAGCCCGAAGCAGCCATGGCATGTCAGCATACTCGCAGAGGGGGCTTTCTACAAGAGGATGACAAAATACATGTTCTCTTGCTGTGGTGGGTTAGAAACTCTCCCCCTCTCCACCACTGAAATTTACCGGACCAGCTCAGAGGGCTTGAAGTAAGATGAAGCTGTGTTTACAGCAAGGCAAAATACACAAGCATATGTAACAATATATTTACAAGTATTTATGGGTATATACAAATTAGAAATAATACAGACAAAGAAAACTGCCCAGAAGGGGCTCAGAGCTACCCTCTCTACCCTCTCTTTCTCCCTCTACTTTCCCAGACAGGCAAACAAAAACAACCAGCAAAGCTTAGGTTGTTATTTGTTAGCAGAGAGATTAGAGCAGAGTGAAGAGGAAGCAAATAGAAGCAGCCATACAGAACCGAGTGGGACAAACTGTTTACTTTCTGTTTTTTTATCCCTTCCGGCAAACCAATGAATGATATAGACTTCATCATTGTTTTCACAATCAATGATCTAGTTTCTCTCATTACAATATTCTAATTAGCTTCAAACCAGCACACTTGCCCACCCCTCAGCATACTCTTGGGATGGGGGAAATCTTGGGAAAGCACAGCCTTGGTGTTTGTTCCTCAGCAGCCAAAAGGCTGCTGTGTTATCAACACCCAGCTACAGCTCTGCACAGTACAGCACTAGAAAGATGCTCTGGGGAGAGCTAACTCCAGCTCAGCTAAACCCAATACACAAACACATCATATTAAAAACAGCACAGCCTGTTAACATTGTTCCAGAGCAATCCCGAAAGTTAGATAATAGAAAATATATCTTAAGGTATCATTTAAACTAAATTCATCTACCACATGTTTAGAGAATAGGATTTCTCTTGCTAGCTTGACTTTATTAGCCACAATGATGTTGTCTGGCTAGTTTGGGTTTATTAGATAACAATGCTGTATTCAATATTTTCATGTGTTGAGATCCCAGGGCTTGACTGTCATTTGCTCGTGGCTTGCTTATCCTTTTCTATACAATAAACCCATGAAATACTGTGTGCAGATATTTAAAAACCAGCAAAAAACTACACAGTGTAAGAGCAGAAAATGCTTTCACATGCCCTCAAGTTGTTCTTAATCTTACCTTTGAAGTTCCTTTTGTGGAACAGTAAAGTCCTGATCTCCTCAAACACACATACAGTTTCTTCCATGATTTCCTACCAAGCTCTTTCACATGCAAGAAACCTTGAATTTCAGGGCAGCTACTGGAGTTCAGAAAGTTCTGTTGGAGAGGAAAATGTGGATTAGGATTGTGTCCTACTGATGGGTCATAAAATTGTCACAGTTTTTGCAGAACAGAGAAGCAAATGGCAAATATTGCTTTGCTGGCTTGAGGGACACCTTCACAGCATGCTTAAACTGACCTAGATGTTTAGACTGATTTAGGACTAAAATGGGTACTCCTGCTCCTCCCAATACACCTACCCAGCGAACTTCTATCAGTGACATTTTCCTGTTCTCTGTGTCAACACTTAAATCTCCAAAAGGCTAATAATTTACCTGCATCCCCACTCTTCTTGCACTTAGCCTGAAGAGACACAAAGCCATTATCCATTCTTAAAAAGCACCCCATCTGGCAACTAGTCTGACTTTGAAACACAGGCTAAACCTGCATCTTTATCCCACAGTTTTAGAATGGGAACAACCTATTTCAGGATCTCCCACACTGAAGTCTTATATTGTAGATGCTCCTGTCCTAAGACAAGCGGTATGGCAGACCACAAGAATATTTAAGTCAAAAAGAAACATAGAGCACTAAATAAGAGTGGGCAATTACTCAAGACCCAGAAGTAAGCTCTCAATGTGATTAGAAGGACCACACACATAATCATCTGACTTGCAACACATCAAAGAAAGGATGTCACCATAGTTAATGCAACTGTGGCTAGTGAATCGATGGATCAATCTGGCCCTTGTTACAATGGGCCAGATTTTGAAAGGACAGAGTTAAACACCAAACTAATGAATTCAATAGTGGGAAGAAAAAAAAAGCATAGAGCTGGTTGACCTAGATGCCTCTGCAATGTCTGAAAGCTGTGTTTGGCTGTTATTTGTTAGACAAAACTCATCGGAAACCAAGCCAAAAATCAATGTGCTGCGTTCTTAGTTGCATTAAAACCTGGGTTTTGCCCATTTTCCTCTCTGCCTCATCAAACAGAATGGAAATGAACAGGCAATTTTCCTGTGACTTGTACTATGAATCCCCTTGTGACCTATGAAAAGGAAAGACCAAATGAAGAATATATTCTCTCTGTCCAGCTCGATGCACCAAAAATAAACTAAGAGCCACCTTTTTTTGCGTGTTCAAGACAGGCTGACACTGTGGAAGACAGATCCCACTGTTTTCAGTGCTACTGCTAATACTAAGAATACTAGCTCTTAATGCAGTATGTATGGTCTACTGAGATGATATTTGATACTCCTCTCTTTGGTGTGTAATTAAATAGAGCACTGGCTTACTCTTTGAGATGGCCTCAGATGCAACATGCTTAATGACTACTAGAAGGCGAGAAGTGCTACCTTCAACATAACTGTCACTGAAATGATGAAGTAGAGCTGTGCTTTTTAAAAGGAAGGGCATATTTAATATAAATGCTTTAAAGTTTATTTTTTGTATGGTTAACCATTAAACTGAAGAGAATGTATGCATCCTCTTACCTCCACTCTCCTGTGCTGTCAACACCCGTGACTTAAACACCATACCTAACTGTACCCAGAAGCAAACTGTTGTAGAATCTCACAAGGTTTTAAACTTTCCTTTCCTGACCGCTTGAGGTACCCTAGATTCAAAACGTTTTCATCTTCAAGATCTTTTGTGCTTTTAGGGATTCCTGCTGCTTGTGTTAACACACAGACTAAAGTCTCCTCTCATGCTGCATGAAAAAAGAGTTCAAGGTGTGAATGTCCTACCTGCTGTCTGTGGCAATGCCTGCTCATGGCAGTCTTGGTTGCCAAGCGCAACCTCGCTGCACGTGATGCTCACTTTTAATTCCAGAAATTGCTTTGCTTTTTGTTTTGTTTCCCAGCTGGGAGTGGGTACTAGCATTTGAAACTCTCCTCAGTGCATCTGGAGACAGTACCTTGGAGTACTAATGGAACGGAATGAATGCCCTCATTCAAATGCCAGTGGAAACTCTTGTATTTAAAGAGATTCGGTGCATATTTGCAACCTTTCTAAATGACAGAAAGCAAGCTAAAAATCAGCTATCTGTATGTATACTTTGACCCTTCTGGCTTTGTAATTTGCCTTATACTTGTGCTACTGTCTTCAAGGTATCACAGACTCATGTACTTAATATAGTACCCTTAATGAACTGTGTTTTAATTTGGTCTCACCAGTTGAATGTTCCCCATCTGAGAAAACAACTGAAGTGAAAAAGATTTAGATGACAGAGTTTAGACTGGAGTGCTTAAATGGAGAGGTTTAACTGAATGAGCCAGTGGCCAGAGAGGTAGCCCACCCTTCAGCATCATCCTTGGAGGCCATCTGTGTCCCTACACTTCCTTCATCAAGCAAGAAACGGCAGAGCAGCACCAAGGCTTCAGTATAAACCTGCCACTGGCATGCAGCTTGCACAGCTCTACCAACACGTCTGTGTAAGGTACACACCTCTGTAACGTAACTTGGGAAGCTATAAATGCGGTTAATTTGCAAATACTCCAATCTTCTGTAACTGCTTGTGCTTACTTCTTAGGGAGCTGGTTTTCTATCTTAAAAAAGGCAGCTAGTTAGCTGAACCATGAGGAAGTGGGACCTTATTCTTCATTCTTGCCAGGCAAAACCACAAGAGATAAGAAATAACACCGAAACCTCTGACCAGCTCAAACCCATCTTCGAATGTATGCATGCATGCATTTTTCACACTCTCCTGTGCTGTGCTCTGGAGTATAAAAGAGTACTACTTCTGGTTTGATTTTTATAAGGCATATTTGCTTTCCTAGAAATATATCCACTGAGACTGTCTTCGGAACAAAAGTAAGTGGCCAAGCCACATACCTACCAAGTAAGTTGAACATTAATGGAACAGACAGACATAAACATCTTTACGAGTACTTTGTGTTCATAACTTAAACTGCAGTGCCACTGGCTGAGGTCTCTGTCGTGTTACTCTCAGTATCGGCACCATATGCTAGCTCACTTCACTGGTCTTCCAATCAGCTATCTTCGGCCCTTTGGATTCTCTCTCCGTTCCTCTCAACCTTCACCCTCCATCTCCAAAACTTTCTCTATCCATACAGATGAACTTACAGTACCTGCAGAAGTTGTGACTGTGGGATACTGCCATTTGTTTGCTGGCACCAGGCAACCATTTGCTCTGGAAAGAAATTCTAGACACACAAAAAAGAAGAGAATTGGAAGTGACAAATGTGAACACTTTTTTACACAAGAGGAACTTTTTCCACTCATTAATTTTTTTTGAAACTATTACTCTAAAGTGAGTTCCCCCAACACTCAAAGTAATACTACAGGATTTCAAGTGTAGTTCTTCTCTCCCTTCTGCTCACCAAACAATCCACGCAGACAGAATGTGGGATTTTAGAAATATCTGATACGCAGCATTTCATGAGTGCATGTTCCCATCCTTTTCTCCTCTAGTGAAGGCTTTCAGGGGTCTCCACCAGCCTGTACTTTCTGAGAAAGAGCAGGATGAATGGTCCTGCAGGTCTGGTATGCAATGAGTACTTGATTATTCCATATTCTGCCATCAAATTTCTGGGCTTCCCCCTCCATCCGAAAAGGCTGCTCAGTGAACAAATCCTGTAATTCCGCTTGCTACGTGGAAGACGCAGAGCAGGAAGAACAAGCTTTCTCCACCCTCACAGGGCTAAGATGGATGTGAAAGCATTACAGCAATTCTCAGATGGGGATGTTGCCAGATCTCCAGCACACAGACCTTTACCTTTGACAGCAGTCCCTTTCTGTACAAAACACAGTTATTCTGTACCTGCTTCACTCTAAAACCTGCTCACTCAGCCAGGAGGCTTCAAAGTGCCATTTGGAGATCTCGATTACAATAAAGAGCTCCTGTGTGACTGTTGATGCTTTCATTTGGTTGTTCAATAGCCAGGTTATGCTCAGGGCTTCAAAACACACAGAATCATAGAATGTCAGGGACTGGAAGCGACCTCCAAAGCTCATCCAGTCCAACCCCCTGCCAGAGCAGGATCTCCTAGACCAGATCACACAGGAACACATCCAGGCTGGTTTTCAGTATCTCCAGAGAGGGAGACTCCACAACCCCCCTGGGCAGCCTGTGCCAGGGCTCTGTCATCCTCCTCATGTTTACATGAAACTTCCTATGCCTCAGCTTCCACCCATTGCTGCTTGTCCTGTCATCAGGCATCACACAGCAGAGCCTGGCTCCAGCCTTTACATGTTGATTGATAACTGAGGTCACCTCTCAATCTCCTCTCCCAGCAGCACAGCCCCAGCTGCTTCAGGCTCTCCTCATAACGGAGGTGTTCCATTCCCTTCAGCATCTTTGTGGCTCTGTGCTGGCCTCTCTAAAGCAGTTCCATGTCCCTCCTGAACTGGAAGGCCCAGAACTGGACACAGCACTCCAGATGTGGCCTCACTAGGGCAGAGCAGAGGTGCAGGAGAACCTCTCTCAACCTACTAACCACAGCCCCTCTAACCCACCCCAGAATGGCACTGCCCCTCCTGGCCACCAGAGCACCGTTCCTTTTGTCAAGAGAAAAGTGCTTTGCAAGTTCTACCCCAATATGTTTTGTGTTTCAGGGCAGTAAAATGGAGGGCAGAGGTTTTTTCTAAGGGTAGGCCAGCATACATTGCAGGAATGAAAGAATAAGAACTGAAGGAAGGCCATGCACTAATTAGGCTCCTATTGCCTGCCCTACTTCACATGCTGCATTTGAATAATCTCAAAGCAGACATCTACCTCTTTTCCCTCGTCCCACAAACACAGAAGCAAACAATACTGAACAGACAAACAGGTGCTTCTACAGAGCCTTTCAATTTCAGGCGTCCGCTTCAGGAGCTCATTCATACTGAATCTTTGCGTGACAAAGGCCACACCGTTTCTGACTTCTACACTGCTGACCTGACTTGAGATCTATTCCTCCACTTCCCCTTTCCATTTGCCACGCTTTCATATGCTTGTATAATTCAATTTATTTAATTTACTATGCACAGCAATTACATTAAATAAACCTTGAACTTCTAAAACGCTATTTGGAGCATGGAGACATGCTGAAATGCCTGAAATAAAACAATGACGGGTTAGAACAAGATGAATCACAAGAAAGGCACTCTGGCTTTAGAACATTTGTCATTCTTCAGACAATTGAAATTTTAGCCTTTAGGGCACAAAGAGGAAGACTGAAGTGGAATCACTCTTCTGCCAGGTAGGTTGCACAATGACTTATGAAAGCTAGCATTTACCAGCCTCTCTTGAGTAGAAATAGTGCCATATGGCAACAGCTAATGCAACGGATGTGGAGCCTCCACATTCTCACACCGAAAGAATGGTTTATTTCAGACTGCAGGAGCCTGGGACCAAATGCCAAGCATTTGGGTTTTACGTCCATGCCCTATTGCTAAAGTCAGTGCCGGGTCCAGTGCTGTTCAACATCTTCATCAGTGACAAGTTTGCTGATGACACCAAGCTGGAAGGCTTGGCTGACACAGCTGAAGGCTGTGCTGCCACGCAGTGAGACCTGGACAGACAGAGCTGGGCACAGAGGAACCAAATGAGGTTCAACAAGGACAAGTGCAGAGTCCTGCACCTGGGGAGGAATAACAAACTGCACCAGAACAGGCTGGGAGGTGACTGCTGGAGAGCAGCCCTGTGGAGAGGGACCTGGGAGTGCTGGTGGAGAACATCCATGGCACAGCAATGTGCCCTGGTGGCCAAGAGGCCCAGTGGGATCCTGGGGTGTATTTAGAAGAGTGTGGCCAGCAGATCCAGGGAGGTTCTCCTCCCCCTCTAGTCTGCCCTGCTGAGACCTTATCTTGAGTACTGCCTTCAGTTTTGGGCTCCCCAGCTGAAGAGGTACAGGGATCTGCTGGAGAGGGTCCAGCAGAGGGCTACCAGGATGATTAGGGGACTGAAGCACTGCCTGATGAGGAGAGGCAGAGGGACCTGGGGCTTCTTAGTCTGGAGAAGAGAAGACTGAGAGGGGATTTAATACATGTCTATAAATACCTGAGGGCTGGGGGTCAGGAGGGGGGGATGGCAGGCTCCGCTCACTGCTCCCTGGGATAGGACAAGGAGCAATGGATGGAAGCTGCAGCACAGGAGGTTCCAGCTCAGCACAAAGAGGAACTTCTTTACTGTAAGGGTCCCAGAGCACTGGCACAGGCTCCCCAGAGAGGTTGTGGAGTCTCTTTCTCTGGGGACTCTCAAAGTCTGTCTGGATGTGTTCTTGTGTGACCTGAGCTAGATTGTGTGGACCTGCTGTGGCAGGGGAGTTGTACTTGATCATCTCTTTGGGTCCCTTCCAGCCCCTGACACCCTGTGAGCCTGTGACCACATGAAGTGTGCTAGCTCCTATGATACCAAAGTTTTGTACAAGACTTAGGCTTTCATTGGTTATCAAATAGGAAGAATAACACAAATGACAAATTCAAAACACTCCATGTATAGAAATGTTTCACTCAGTAAGTCAAAGCACAACCTCTGAAGCAGGCATCAGCAGATGACAAACCTACGTACAAGCACATGTGCAAGGATGCAGCAGGTGTACATTAGAGTCTCCAAGGAAAAGAATTAATTTATCACCTGCAGTAACCTCAGCAATGAATTTACATGTGGCTTCATGTATCATGCACCACAAACACTCAGCTGACCCTAGATCTGTTCCCACCTAAACCACCTCTAGATCATCCTTCTTCAGCTATCTAGATGGGTCACATCAGCTGGCATCGTTTCATGTCAATGGCCTGTTCAAACTTAATTGTTCAGGTAAAATGTGAAACATCATCCCCAAATAAGCAGTTGCACTGCAAAAAGTTTAGAATTGCAACATTCAAAGGATATACAAATCCTGGAATAAGAACAGCTATGGCATATGATACTTTTCAAGCACAGATACACATTAGGACATAGAGGGGGTGAGTTAGTATGATGAGTAAAGCAAGTGGAGTAAACTAGTAATGCACAACCATAGACTAGTAAAGGAAATCACAGGTGAGACACTTGTCCAACATTCCAGATGTTAAACTGCAAATTCCTTGCACGTACTAAGCACTTTAGGGCTTGCTGATAGGGCTTTAAATAAACATTATTACTGTCAGAAATGCAGAAGTTTGGATACTGCACACTGTGCCATCAAATTGCTTTGGATCAAGTTACTTTGAGGAAGATGAGTAAATGGCACCTGTATTATTCCTAAACCAATGAGGATTTTTCTGTCTGGGTCACTCTCCAAAGTAACAAGTCCACGTGGTAACTCGAAAACACTTGAGGTTTTTAGGCTGAGAGTGCAAGGAATTTGAACACTGTTTCAAAGTTCACAGGGTCACAGGATGGCAGGGGTTGGAAGGCACCCAAAGAGTCCATTAGTGAAACTAAGGATTGGACTCGATGATCTTGAAGGTCTTTTCCAGTATAAGAAATTCTATGATTCTGTGTCCAACCCTCCCTGCCACAGCAGGACCATACACTGTAGCTCAGGTCACACAGCGACACATCCAGACAGGCCTGGAAAGGCTCCACAGAAGGAGACTCCACAACTTCTCTGGGCAGCCTGTGCCAGGCTCTGGGACCCTTACAGTAAAGAAGTTCCCCCTTGTGTTGAGCTGGAACCTCCTGTGCTGCAGCTTCCATCCATTGCTGCTTGTCCTATCCCAGGGAGCAGTGAGCAGAGCCTGTCCCCCTCCTCCTGACCCCCAGCCCTCAGATATTTACAGACATTGATTAAATCCTCTCTCAGTCTTCTCCAGACTAAACAGCCCCAGGTCCCTCAGCCTCTCCTCATCAGGCAGTGCTCCAGACCCCTCAGCACCCTGACAGTCCTCTGCTGGGCCCTCTCCACCAGCAGATCCCTGTCCCTCTTCCTTGGGAAGAGTTCTGTTTGTTGCTGCCTTTGTTTGTAATCCACGTTGAGACGTAACAGTGCCCAGCAGTGCTGCTGCAAGCTGTCTGTGGTGTGAACAACGGAGCAGTGAGACTCACCATGGGATTTTTGAAAAACTCGTATTTTGCATAATTCTTCCTGAACAAAAATTTACTTTCGCTTCCCATTGTGGACTCAACTTGAGCTATGACCTCGTGATCTTCCAAGCACCGCTCTGTGGAAAAAGAACACAATGTTAATGCACAGCCAACCAGCAGGAGCAGCAAGACCAGCTTCTAAAGAGCGGGAGTTGAACAACCTGGGGCAATTGTTACCTTTAAGGAGCACACAAAACATACTCCAGTTCTCAAACCATGCTGCCACCAAACATTTAAAGAACCATGGTACAAATGGTACCAAGTTTAACAGTGTTCTTCAAAGACTTTCCCCATCAGGGCTCCCTAAGCACAGACTGCTGAGAAGAGAGCCAACGGAAGAGTTTTGTGCGTGCAGTAGCTTAACACACACAAACCTCTTCTGTTGGTGCTGGCTGTATGCTCTGGAGCTGGCAAGATGGACAGATTTAAGGGGGAACAGTAGCAGAAAGGCCACCATTAAGTCTTCAACTACCACAGAAACACATTGTCCAATTTGATCATGCTCTACAAAACCAGTTCATTTCAAGGTGAACTTCAGGCCTGTATTGCAGATGCCAGACAATGGCGTTTATCACAAAAGAGGTCACAGGATCTACTTTACAGGAATATTGACAGAGACAAATGTTTTGTACACATGATGAGGCAATTTTCTGCTCTAGATCTGGTTGCAAGGTAACTCCTCATAACCATCACTTCTCTGGCCAAAAGAATGGCAGGAACAGATATCTAAACAAATCCAGTTCACTGGAAGCAGTAACTCTCGAGAAAGCCACTGGGCTACCTGTGCACTGCTTCAGGAAGTCATTATCCTGTCAAATCTTCGGAAGTTTCTGAGAAAATATTTAGTTCTTTTTAAAATGTCTTAATAGTCAGGTCCCTTAACATGAAATAAAAAATGAGGTCAAACAAAAAACAACCCCTGCAAAGCTCCATCCAAAATGCATGTGACTTACTGGCCAAGGAAGCTCGCAGAGTCCCTTCCCCACCTGGGGCATCCTTGCATGCCCACAGTTGCAAATGCCAGGCTCTCGCCCAAGTTCTCCAGGGGTGTTTTTGGGACAGAAGGCAAGCAGTCACTGGTGCCTCAAAGTAGCAAGCTCACAAAACGTCACTTGCATCATTCAATTTAGCAGATGAAGGTAAATTAGTGGATTGAATATTTAACCTGCTGCTAAATGATGCCATCGATTTCTCTGCCTGCATTTAGCCTATCAGTGACCACCACCTCACGGATGCCCGCAGCACTTACTGTGCGTTTGCAACGTCCAGCCTTGAGATAGACTGCACATCTGAAGATGCTCTACACTGGGCTGCTCAAGCTGGGGAGAGCAGAGCCAGCACAGCTGACCTGAGCTGGCCAAAGTCTGACAAAATGGCTAACTAGAAAACTGTTTCCTGGAGAAGAATGTCACCCTCAAACGGTGGGTGTCAAGAGGAAGGGGACAGGCTTTTTTCAGTGGCATCCTGTAATCGGCTAAGGAATAATAGTTATGGAGTCTCCTTCTCTGGAAACCTTCAAAGCCAACCTGGACATGTTACTGCACGACCTGCCTTGGGTGATCTCACTTTGGCAGGGGGGTTGGAGCAGGTGATCTCTGGAGGTCCCTTCCAGTCCCTAACATTCTGTGATTCTCAAAGCTCTGTAAGGGGTCGCTTTTGACTAAGGTACACAACAGTACTGCTGTTGCTAGCAGTTAATTAAGGCAAATTTGCACCGACTGAGGATTTACCACCTTAAGCTCCGAAGGATCCTGGGGATTCACAGGTGAAGTGAAAGCATTGCGGCTGATCTACTGCTACTGTTATGGTTTTAGACAACTGGTTAAGTCAAAACTCAGCCACACTGTGATGAGGACAGTGGCCCTACAAGGGGGAAAGGCCTTCTGGGTTTTTAGATCATACATTTTCTAAAAAACACTGAATTATGCTGGTGTGGATCCCGAAGGATCACACAGCCAGCCCCTGACTGCTCTGGCATAGCACAGCGTCCTGGTCTTCGCTTCCCTGACACACTGAAGAATGCTTGCGAAGGGCAGGGACAAATCACACTCTGTTCATTTTGGCCTGCAGAAAGTACAGTGGAGACGGACAGCTTGCTTTGTATCTAGATCATTAGTTTGTGTAAGTGGATTCAGTGACTGCTTCTCATACTCTTTAGGCAACTGACCTAGATCTGTTTTTTTACTAAATCAAGACCCTTTTGAGATTCTGTGGTGACAGTCACACTGATTTAATGTTTACATTTTCCTTGTGAGGGGAAAGGCATTCAGAGGAAAAAGTGCAGCATCTCAGAAGCACATATACGTAGAAAGAAAGCTACTGCTCAGTTTGCTATTGCTTCATAGAACTAGTCCTGCTCAGTTTGCTACTGCTTCATAGAACTAGTCCTGCTCAGTTTGCTACTGCTTCATAGAACTAGTCCTGCTCAGTTTGCTACTGCTTCATAGAACTAGTCCTGCTCAGTTTGCTACTGCTTCATAGAACTAGTCCTGCTCAGTTTGCTACTGCTTCATAGAACTAGTCCTGCTCAGTTTGCTACTGCTTCACAGAGCTAGTCCTGCTCAGTTTGTTATTCCTTCATAGAACTAGACCTGCTCAGTTTGTTATTGCTTCACAGAGCTAGTCCTGCTCAGTTTGTTACTGCTTCATAGGCCTAGTCCTGCTCAGTTTGCTTTTGCTTCATAGAACTAGTCCTGCTCACTTTGCTATTGCTTCACAGAGCTAGTCCTGCTCAGTTTGTTACTGCTTCATAGGCCTAGTCCTGCTCAGTTTGCTTTTGCTTCATAGAACTAGTCCTGCTCAGTTTGTTACTGCTTCATAGAACTAGTCCTGCTCACTTTGCTATTGCTTCATAGAACTAGTCCTGCTCAGTTTGCTACTGCTTCATAGATGTTGTGCACTTGGGAAGTCCTTGGTAATCTGTGCTTGGTTATATAAATGAGAGGAACTGTCACTTGACACGTCTGCAGCTCAGCCTCTGCCCTGCTTTGGGCTTCCTGCTACAAAACTAGCATAAATGTCAGTCTGTTAAGTTCAACAGGTCAGTCTGTCTTCAAGTGCCATTGTTGTTGAAATGAGCAGAAAGGTCTCCTTTTAATTTGTCTGGTAGCTTCTGCTTGGTCTTTCCTACACACTTGCTGAAAGAAAAGGATATTTTCCCTTCACCTCCCCATATTGTTCTGCATTAGAAGGAAATTACAAGATGAGAAAAAGAGCTGGACTCACAGGCATAGCCTCAAACTCCCAATTCGAGAATCACTACGAATGACAGAGAGACTGAAGTTTGAAATGGCATTTACCAAGTGTTGTGTCTAACTGTTCCACTTTTAATTCATTCAGGACAAGGCCAATCCAATTCAGCGCACACGTAAACAAGAAAATCTAAGTAAAAAAACATGGAGCAAGCCTTCTAAGCCTACATATACCTTGGAGCCCTACTAGTTTTCTTGCCTCAACTATACTGAGTAAGTTCTGGGCCACTCAACTCAAGAGAAACATTGAGTTACTGGAATGTGTTCAGAGAAAGGCAACGAAGCTGGTGAGGGGCCTAGAGCACAGCCCTGTGAGGAGAGGCTGAGGGAGCTGGGGGGGTGCAGCCTGCAGAAGAGGAGGCTCAGGGCAGAGCTCATTGCTGTCTACAAGTACCTGAAGGGAGGCTGTAGCCAGGTGGGGTTGGGCTCTGCTGCCAGGCAAGCAGCAACAGAACAAGGGGACACAGCCTCAAGCTGTGCCAGGGCAGGTCTAGGCTGGATGTTAGGAGGAAGTTGTTGTCAGAGAGAGTGATTGGCATTGGAATGGGCTGCCAGGGAGGTGGTGGAGTCACTGTCCCTGCAGATGTTCAGGAACAGCCTGGATGGGGCACTTAATGCCATGGTCTGGTTGATTGAATAGGGCTGGGTGATCTTGGAGGTCTCTTCCAACCTGGTTGATTCTATGATAAGATGAACAGTCAGTTCTGGAGCTGGAAAAATGAGGTTTGTAGGTAGGACAGCATTCGGTGGCCAGACATATAACACGATGACAGTATGTCTTCATCATCATTATTGTTTCTGTTAATATCCAACAGATACCTCAGTCTGCTTCGTAAACTGATGGCAGTTAATCATGGACCGGCACAAAGGGAGAATACCACACTTTATGAATAGGTAAGGCAAATGAAATAATGGGACGAATTCAAGGTTCACGGACTACTTAAATCTCGACCACAAAGTGGTTTAAATACTGGTGGGACAAGTGCACACATCAAATCTAAACAGGTCAGATGGTAAATTGTTGCACCATTTCCTCCAGTACGAACACAAACAGTACAGTTGAGTAGGTGTTGGAAGTCATTTGCCAGTACAAGTTAACCTGGAATAGAGTTCACTTTGCATGCAAACTGAGTATCTAGATGAGGGTTCCTTAAAAACTGGGACCTCAAAGATCCATACAGTAACAAATAGGCAGCTGGCTTCATAAGTCATCCTCAGGTAGCCCAATAGTAAAAACACGAACTGCCAAGTGAGCTCTTTTGGGAAGTAATATTAGGCAAGACCAAGGGGAAAAAATAAGGGAAAAAAGTGACCTTAAAGAAACTCCTCTCTTTGTGGCATACACAGCATAAAGCCAGCAAGGATGTTTTGAGTAAGAGAGAACATCTTCTGGAAATACAGAATCTTCACTGCTCTTAAGCTCTATTTCCTTACAGAGTGCTAAGGATCTGTTTGCCATTGTTTCATACTTACACTGGCAATCTTATTTGTAGAGGGAAGAGAAGGGAACATCAGACACCTGATAATAGCTTCACCTAAGATGCAGACAAATTACTACCTTGATCTGACAATCTCTGAAATACAGGGAAGCATTTAAGCTACAAAGAAGCTAGAAATAAGCAAAATAATGAAAAAAGAAAAAAAAAAATCCAACTGTAACCAAAACTGGTAGGAGCCATGAAAATATTCCAAGTTTACTGAATGGGTCGCAGCGTATACTTTGGTACCCAAATACAAGCAACCAGATGTTGTTGTCTCCCATTAAATGACTTGGTTTTTCTGACCACATCTTTTCAAATAGCTGAAATCTGTGTCATTACATCTGTTTTTTCATGCTTTAAGTATGCTTTTCTTTGTTCACTTTAGACCCCCAAAGGCTGCATTTACTTTTCACACAGCTCTACTGTGTGGCCTACAGAGGATGGTCTCGGAGCAGTCCCTGCAGAACAAAGTTTGGTGGCTGCTGAAGCCCCAACCTGGACACCTCATTTCTCTGGGACAGCCAGGCTGGTCTTTGTGCTTCAGTATGAAACCAAGACAGGCAGGTCCCCATGTATACAAATACAGCTCGATAAGTATCTTGCTCTTTTCCCATCATTGTTAATTACCAAGTTATTTGTGTGTAAACAGAAGCTTTTGATTTCCTAATCAGCCTCCTGCCCGATTCATTCAGAGATGTCACACACCAGAGTTTGACAGCACAATTAGTCACCATGGAAGCTATTGTGATGTCACAAACACTGAATTGTGGCATCATTGAATGAATCTGGCAGGAGAAGGATGTTGGTTACAAAGGAGAAGGCTTCTGTTTACACAATACCTTGGCAATCAGCAATGATGGGAAAGGGAATATAGAAAAAGAGAGCCTGGTAGTTTAATGAGCATTGATAAAACTGAAAATGTGTAAAGGTTGTTAGAAGCCTGCATGTGGCATATTAAGCTACGGAGATAAAGTCTCTGTATTGATACCTTCATTCTCCACCAGCCTGTCCTGTGTTCTCACAGCTGAAAGTCTATCATGGGCAGATACAAATGAGTGTTTCATATTATTTTTCCCACACATTCCTGTATCAGTAAAGACAGTCAATAAACCCACTCATTGACCAGGATTCATTTATTTTTGTTTAGCGCTCTTCTGTAGAGCAGTGAACACATTCATGTTTAAGAGTATCAGTTCAGGGCACTGCACCTCCAGTGAATTGCTTCCTTTTTGTTCATTTGTAAGGGTTCTGAATGACATTTTTAGACAACTAAGAGCCCTCTGCGAGCTACACCTATCATTCACAGTTGCAGTGCCAGCGAGCACAGCTTATGATTTGCCTTCCTCTATTTTCTAGGGAAACATTTCCCATGAAGTATACTGACTAATACTCCAAATTTCATGCTTTGTAAAGTGTCATTGGATGCTATGTCGAATGGCAGATAGCGTGTCTGAGAGATAAGCAGTTGCAAGCTCCAGAGCAGAGCCTCACAACTAATCACTGATATAAAATAACAGAAAAAGCCAGACCATGAGATCTCTTCAGGAACTGTAATTAAACCAATTCACAATGTTATTTAATTCCCCACAGTTCTTCCTCCTGCTGCCTTCTTGAAACTGTAACCATGACACCTTAATTTCAATTAGGTGGAAGAGCTGCCGACTGGAGAGTAGATGCCACTGCTGGTCCAGAAATTGCCCGTGGATTTGTGGGTGGTGCCACCATTTTTTCACTGCCTGAAGTCAAGTTTAGCTGCCCCCCTCCCCCACCTCAGCATGTCTAGCTTTCATAAGGACTACTGTAGGTATGCAAAGCTGAGTTTGTTCACCCAGGTCTCCCAGCTGGTGATGAGCTGAGCTGTTTCACAGAACCAGTACTCTAAGGATCAAGCTTAATTTGCTAAGCTGTTTATTTGCAATAGCTTCAAACACAGCAAGGTAGCAACAGAGCACTAGCGTGAAGATTTGGCAGTTCTTTTCCTTTTTTATCATAAGAATTAAAAAACAAAACAAAACAAACAAAAAACATTTGGAAATAAAACAAGGCCTTAAAATGGCTTCAATGCCTAGCACATCAAATTGTAATACATGAAAAACACGTACATGCCTTCGGCTACTTGTGCAAAGAAAAGCAGCGGAAAGAGAAAAGGTTCTGTCTGGAAGCACATTAATAGGAATTACACACACTTTATGTTCCCAGGTAACCATTCCACCCCTTTCACCGTTCCCTACCTAATCCTAGGTGAGGGTGATGCTCCACTAGAGTCCAGCTGTTATCATCCACACAATGACTTTTGTAAACGAGCAGCTGACAGAGGTCCCTGGCTGTCATGTCTGCTAGAATCTCGACCACTTTGCTTGTTCCATCTTCACTAAAGACTTTTACATCCTGCAACATAAAGGGTACACTTACAGATCAACAGCTCCGAACACAGGCAAACCACACAGCCACTGTAGAACAGTATCCTCTTGGTGTGAGGGTTCCGAGCACCTTGGCAGCCAGAACAAATGACATGGATGATTCACTTCGTAACACTTTCTCTTGATGCCCTCTTGCCCTATTTCCCCTCCCCCCTCCCCGACACCTCCCTGCACTAAACAAAGATTCAGCAGGGTTAATACGAACACATAGGCAGAAACAGTAAGAGACCAGGTTCTGTATAAAGCTGTGTAAGGTAAGCAAACGTGAAACAATATCGAGAGAGTACTTCAGCAAGAGCAGGCGAGAAAAATTACATCCACTCAAACACATACACACAATTTTCTTTGTGATCCTGTTGGAGGCCTTCAAACGTTTACTTAGGAGCAGGACAAGGCCCTGAAGATTAAAAATGGCTCTCTTGTTCCCTGCTAACTTTTGACTGATTCGCTAGGGGAAGTCCAACTCGCAGTTTGCCCGTGGATCAATTAGCTAGCACAGTCCACTCATTTCTCTCATACTTCTATTTTGATTCCTAGCTTGAAAGTAGTTTGAAACCAAACGTGCATATGCTGCATATCCTAAATATGAATGCAGATGAGAGAACAAGTCAGCAACCTTCTCCCCACCTCCTGACTTGTACGGATGCCTTCCTCTTTGCATTGTTCTGCTCAAGCGAGAGACACTTGCTGCAAAATTGTTTCTCCGGGCGAACGTGCAGGTCTCGGATTTAAATCGGCTCCGCATTTAAAGCGTTCCACACCTCAGCAAGAAAAGGTGATTCTAACAAAAACCCGGAGGGTAATTTGATATGGAAAATCTTACCTCAACAGCACGTAAAAGGCAGCAGTCAGAAGAACAAGATGGCATTTTAAATAGAGAGTGCCTCTTGAGAGAGTTTGTTCTCTGCCTCCACCGACCCTTTGTAGCCTACAGCTGGGCGGCCCAGGGTGCCGGCGGTGTCTGCGGATGGCGGTACCGTACCTGTCACGTAGCCCCTGCTATGGGGACTGTTTCTGGGGAGGGAAACAACTCTGCCAGAGCTCCACTCAAAGGGTTACACGCAATCTTTGCGGTAGTGAATCAAACCACACTGTGTAGACCAATCCTAGCCCTCCCTCCGACTGATGTAATCATTTCCCACACACTATCAGACTTCCAAATTATTCCCGCCCCCCCCAGCCCCCCTCCCCCCCACCCCTCAAAGAAAGAAAAATTACAAAGGAAATTTGGTTTTATGACCACCCACGGGCGTTTGAGACCCCTCCGGCAGCCCCGAAGTTGCAAGGCGGGGGGGATCCGCGACCCCGGCGGCGGAGGCAGGCGTGCTGCCTGAGCGCCGGCGCCGAGCCTGCCCGCAGCCCGGCCTGGCAGCGGCTGATGTCATCTGCCTGCAACTTAAGCACTTGAACTTCTCCCGCCGCTCCCCGCCGGGCTGGCCCCGGCCCCGGCCCCGCTCCGGCGGGCCCCGGCGGTGCGGGACGCTCTGCCCCGGGCCGGGCGCTGCGAGGCCGGGGACGAGAGGCGGCGGCACCACCGCACACCCAGCGCCCGCCGGCCGCCGCCTCTCTTCCACCCCACCCCCCCGGTACGTACAGATTCAAGCCCAGGGAGGGAGGAGTTAAAATCGTCTTTGGTCCAAGTGACTCAAACCCGCACGTTCGGGAAACAGCTCCATCTGACAGCAGGGATGAGGCAGCTCTCTCAGAAGTAGGCTCCGGAGGGAGGGGGCATCCCGGTTGCTGTAGCTGTGAGGAAGGCATGCATGCTGCACAGCGTTACAGCTGCGCTCCCGCTCCTGCCAACACTTCGGGCATCCTCACACACAGAAACTGGGGGGACGGGTGTTGGGGTGTGTCTCTGGGCTGTTTGTCCCTGCGGACAGGTCCGTTCTCCCTGGCTGCACCTCCTTCGCAGCGCAGCGGCGCGCTGCAACGCGCCACAGCAAACCGCACGCCCGGCATCGGTCTCGGCGCAGCGCTCTCGGGGGAAGAAGAGAGGGACGCGGGTGGGAGGATGGATGGACGCCCGAGGTACTCGTCACAAATAACACCCGTGTGCAATAAGGAAGCGCAGCTCTCCCATTCCTTCCCTGGGCGGGCAAGCCAGTGTTCAACAGGACAGAAAGTTGCGGGTTCATTTGTTTCAGTTTCAGCGGCACATGGGGAGAGACACTCCCTTGAGATTTTTTTTTTCAAACTACTTTTTATTGCAATAGATTGGAAAGTGGTGACAGAACTGAAAAGGTGGCAGTGGGAAGAACTCCTTTCTACTCAACCTGCACACAACTCTGCTTTTCTGTATTGAAAGTAAACCGTTTTGGACGGATTTCCTGCCTCAGGAGCTAACCTGGTGACATCATTCATTCATTCGTCACTGAGGAGGCACAGCCCTGCGCTGTCTGCATCAGACTTCGCATGAGAGAGCCTGTACCCGGCACACGCCAGACAAATTACCACTTCTGCAACACCTGAAGCACAAAACCCCTCTCTTTTGCCTTTCCCTGTGGCTGTGCTAGGAAGGAGGCAGTGACAGAAGGCAGGCTGCACCTGATCCTTGTCACTGCCAAGTCCCAGAAAAGAGGGGAAGCTACTCTGCTGTGGGTGCCTTTCCAGTCCCAGCAGGCAGAAAAGAGCCACGGGACAGCCAGCACACTTTCTCCACACTTGGAAGCAGGGGAGGCTTAATGGAGTACGGCCACTGGGAGAAGGCTGTAGCTGTCTTCCATGCTCATTCATGCTATGCTGCCTCAGTGTGAAGGGGTCGGGGTACTCCCTCCCCCTCCTTGCCCAGGGTTTGGGCCGATGTGTGCAGCAGTGTCTCAGTGCAGGTACAGGATGCACAAGAGCTGCTGTTCAGTGCACAACTCTGCTGTAATGCCACATTTCCTGCTCCCATGAGCCAGGCCCTACAAAGCAGCACCCCACTGTTCCCACATCACACTGCCTTTGGGAGCTACTTTAAAAGTCTGGGAACACTCATTCACAGTACCAGTCAGCACTGAAGAGTTTGATGCTTTTACAGCCCTGGGACCAGAGTGCAGTCCTGGGGTGGACAGTGTGAACACAGAAATTAATGATGCTGTTTGCTATCAAGGACAGCACAAGGCCATGTATCACCACTGACATCATGAATATATCAAAGACTGCATCAGCCTGAGCTGAACCGTGCCCTAGAGAAAACAGGAAAGAGACAGGAGTGAGATGAAACCCCTAGGCCTCTGTGGAGGCAAGAGTGCAACAGTCCCTTGTCCCTACGAGGCTTACGTAAAAGGAAAGGGGATTTTATGCCCCCCCATGCTGCAAAGCGTGACGTATAACCGCAAATACAGAACCAGCCCAATGACGAGGCTTCAGCTCAAACTTTCTGACAGCTTCTGTGATGAAAGAGGCAGGTAACAATATTTCTGTATCACAGAAGAGACTTAAAGTAAAATCTAACCCGCTCACATCTCCTCTATTTTTTCTCCCGACTTTAAGATATTATGAGCTTCCTATTCAAACTTCTTCCACCAGAAACACACTTGCAAACCTGAATCAGAGCTTATAATCTACAAAGGAAAATAAAATAATGACAACACTTGGCCTGAAAGTAAGTTCAGAAAGTTTAGTCTGACATTTTGCCCTGCATCCCTCCGACAAATGTAATGAAATGCAACAGCAGACTGCCTGCAACAGTGATTTACAAAAGGCCCTAATTACATCAGCAGCACAAGGCACCTTCTATTCAAAATTAAGGTTAAGAATGCTAAGCCAACCAGAGCACTATATTGGCTGAACACTCAGTGCTTTAGTGTAAAGGAGTAGATAACAGACTGCTCCATTGCTCCAGGAAGAATCCTTCCTCTGAGCTTTCTTCTGTTTGGGTGGGTTTGATTGTTTGTTTGTTTTTTCTTTCACTTATTTTTTAGTCTACAACAGATTGTGTATCTTGAGTACCCTCATCTCTGTTTCATCTTCCAGTTCCTCAGCCTCACTGCGGTATTTTGTGTGCGCCACGTAACACAAACATTATTAAGAATGAGGACAAAAAGAAATCCTGCAGCCGTGCCACAGTCACATTACTTCTTCTCCACTTCTCCACTTTTCCTTTTTCTGCAGAAGCAAACTTATGACTGTATACAATTGCAAAAAAACCCAACACACTTTTAAATGATGTTATACTGAAACTCTTCAGCGTCAAACAGATCCGAGTTTGCATTCCACACACTGAAATGAATCACCATGTGATTTGTATCAGTGCAAACCAACCGATTTTATCCTGGATTATAAGGCCAAACTCAATATGTAAGGAGAGAGTATCCATAATCAGAATGCCCTCTGACTGAAATCTAACAGGTAAAAGGGCACAGTACACTACTCTTTGAAGACTTTCTCTTTGCCAGTGACAAAGATAAGAGGCATCAGAGAGAGCTACCGCCACTAAAATACACTGAAGACTCACTAGCAGGAGCTGCAAAAAGTGAAAATCAGTCCACCAGGCTTTTACTTTTAGCTCCTGGTTTTACTGATGGAGATTGATCAGACGTGACAACTGTACCGTCAGTGAGGCAAACGTCAGGGAAGTTGAACTGAAATGCGTGTAACTTGTACAAGCAGAAGGAGCGATGTGCAGCAGAGGGTACCTATGTACCAGGGAGGTGCTTCTTGTTTTCAGTGGAATTGTGTTTTAATGAGATCGTTTCTCTGAAAGCTTTCTCTCCTCAAAGCTCATGGGCTCACCAGAACAGTCAGAGTCACTGGAGGCAAGGGGATGCTTTCAGTTAGGTTCAGTCATTCCAAAGCTACCGAAGACTTAAGCTCTGCACACAGGTTACCCTTGAACTGCTACTTGCCTACTTGAAGAGGTAACAAAAAAAGGAAGGGCTTACCTCCTAAAGTAGCAAACCTTTAATAAAGAAAAGCCTCTACGCTTTATACACACCTGACAGGCAGGAAACTTGGTCAACCACATCTACACACTGGAACACCAGCCTGTCTCCCCTTACTTGCCCAGCAGCATTAAGGCAGCATTACAAGCGATGAGAATTTCAAGTGCTACAATGAAATAAATATGCAAGTCAAGCCTATGGCTCTTTTTGTCTCCTGAGGCAGGTAAAAAGCCCTTCAGACAAATAGCAGCAGTTGCAGCAATGCATTGCACATAGAGTTACTTATACACATGGCATCAGACAGCACTTCCTTAAAAAGCAAAAACACTGTTCAGTTATTTGATCATTGTTTTTTTTGCTACATGTAGACATAAAACCCTAGGAAATGCTGAGGTTAAGGTTCTCATAGCAACACTGACTCTCTCTTGTGGCATATATTATATTTAGGTACACATCTGAAAGCCTATGAACAACAATTGTTTTAAGATCAAGATCTTAGTCTTCGACCTCCACATTAAGAACAGCAATCTCAAAAAAAGAAAGAAAAAGGGGGGTGGGAGGGAGGGCTTAAGCTGGTCATGTCAGAAAAATTCTGTTGATTCTGTCCCTTTTGGCTGAGGTACTGAATTTCAAACACATTTCTGAGAGTCAGATGTGGAACTTGGCTTGAAGGGGAAGCACAGCATCATTGCACATTCAGTGGTCATCAAACACTAATATGCAGTCATGACTTCTGTGCGGGTCGAATCAGTGAGAGAGGCTTTGGAAATCACAGTGGCCTGGGCAGAGAAGGGCAGCGCAGGATTACAATGGTGTTCAAGTCAGCCTCAGTATTTGGAGAGTTAATGTTTCTGAACCCATTACATACAAATGTCTGGGTCCATGCGCATCCCAGGTAGCTTTAGAGAGTTAAATTCCCTTTGGAGTTAGAGAAATGGGGAAACTTTCAACCTGAAGCACGTAACAAAGGCATCTGTGTGTCTCTGCTAGCTGCAGAGGGAATCCAGGCTCCTGACTCTGGTATTCAGCTGGATACTGTAAACTATATCAGCTGAATTCAGGCCACAGTGACTAATCAAGCAAATATGTCTGTCTTTACTACTGGCAGAATTACACACTGCAATTGTTGACATTTGAGCTCAAAAAAATAAGCAAGGGGTGTGATGTTGCACTTAAAGCACATTTAAAGGAACATCTATGACAAGCACATCTGGACTACTATTAAAGTCTAAATCCCAAATGTTGTAAAACACAAAGCTTCTCTTCATCACGCTCAAAGCTACACATGAAAATGGCTATTTGTTACAGACACATCAGATGAAATCTATATTCACTACCTGTTTCTGTCTTCTCAAAACTCAATGTACTAATGGCTTCTGTATAGGCTAAAGCCTGTAGAGCAGCTGTATTGAAGCTTCTTCCAACATCTCCCCTGCTTACACACAAAGGTGTGAAATGTGCAATGTACTTTTAAGAAAAGACTGCACAGGCCATGTTGTCAAGACACAACCACTGCTGGCATGAAGCAAACATGCATTCTGTGTGCTCACACACTCGGGGGTCGGAGGTTTGGAAACTAGCAGAATGCCCTTTGAAGTGACAGATGCCTACGTACAGACAACACACCAATTCTGTGACAGTGCCCCCAAATGTTGTTTCGCTCCTTCCCACCTTGAAGTTGTCATGCTCAGAGAATTCATTGGACCTGTTTGACATTTTCAGATCTTCCAACTCAATTCCTCTTTTGCCTCTCATTTTTAGGCAAAAGAAATGAGAAAGAGCAGATGTTGATCCTTTTAAGATTAACTACAGTCCTTCATGAATGGTGCTGAAGCTTGTGGGTATTAGCAGCATGCTGGAAAAAGAGAAAGCTTTGGAAGCAGTCTGGACAGGCTTTTGCCACAGTGCCAGTCCACACCTTTGAGAAGGCAGCCCAGCAACAGCCAGCTCACCTAGTCTCAAACCTGGGAGTCTGGGCTCTTCCTGTGGTCACAGCACTGACAGCTTACATTTTCTACTTCTCCTTCATTGTCTCTGCCTCAGAATTTACCATTAGTTTTGATTAGAAGTCTGTAAATGAGTTCCCTTCTCTCCACACCGCTCCTCCCCATAGCCATTGCTGTTCATACAAAAATCCTGTCTGGTTTCCAGCTCCTTTATGTACAGAAAGATACTCACAGGCACTGTTACACTCCTCCAGTTATGTAATGAAAGACATTAACATTTATCTCCCATACCTTTTATTGTGAAATTCATCCCTAGATAATTTACAATCTTCCTCAGCTGCACTTACAGTCTGAATTTCTACTAAACCTTTCTCTCTGAGCAGAGGTTCTGGTAAACATGGTTCAAGTCACCACCAGCCCTAGAAAGAGTACTGCAAAGGAAAACCATAATCATTTCTTGATTAAAATCCTTATGTAACCAGGCTAGTTACTGAGTTGTTTTTCCATTATAAATTACTCTGTAGAAAAGGAGCTGCACAGACTTTCAACCACAGGAACCACATTAATTTGAAGCTTGGCAGGCTGTGCAACAAGGCTCCAGGGAGCAGCTTCCCATAGGATTTAGAGAAATGGTGTAGATCCCAAAGCTTTGGATGGCTGCTTCTTTCCCAGGACACTGTGACAACTGCAGCTGAGGCACTTGCCACCCGAGTGCCTAGGCCACCCTATGATCTGGTTGGGTTCAGCAACATACAACTGGCTTCTCATTGGTCTACTGTTGGCCAACTACAACTTCTTCACAAGCAGTCCACAAAATTCCCCTTCACCACAAGCTCTTCTGAGGTGAAAGGCACAGAGAGGTTACAGAGCAGAAAGCAGGAGTACCATTAAGGACTGGGGACATAGCCAGACTCAGCTCCAGTCCTGCACTTGCACACTCTGGCCCAGCTGAGTATTATTAGAAGAGCGATCAGAGACCACCTTGGAAGATGTCTTTGAAAACTGAGGATTAGCATTTGACTTTAGGTGCATTTTTAATGCATGGAAAACCATTCTGGGCAGTCACTATCTCTTCTCTGAGACAACAGGACCTTGGGATTTTGCCCGTGGCTGATACGGTAACAGAAGCAAACCAAAAGGACAGCAGGCCAAGGATCAGGGGCAACGCCAGATAAGCCATGTGTGGAATGTCCAGACAAGACAAAACAACACATTGTTCTAGGCAGCAGCAGTTATGCAATTTGCCTTGAACGACTGCAGTCCAATTTACCTCGACTGGTAGCACAGGAATCTAAAGAAAGTGTAGGATGCAAAGCGATGAGATACAGAAGAAGACAAAGATACATTCTCCTCCTGCCCCCGTTTCTTAGCTGAAGTCACAGCTCCATGATACACGCAGGAGCACACGGCTGTGTTACCAAATCTCTAAAGAGTCTCTTTATTCTCTTCCACATCCCCATGAACCAACACAGACACCCCAGACCAGGCAGTTACAACAAAACTGCTGGGAGAAAGGGGGAAGGTGGAAACCCAAACTAAAAAATGAAACTTGACAAAAATTCCATGAACTTAGTGTGTGTAGCTTGTGGAGAGAAGAAACAAAGGCTACAACCAACCAGTGGGTTGGAAGGGACCACAAGGATCAGCCAGTTCCAACCCCCCTGCCATGCCCAGGGACACCCTACCCTAGAGCAGGCTGCACACAGCTTCAGCCAGCCTGGCCTCAAACACCTCCAGCCATGGGGCCTCAACCACCTCCTTGGGCAACCCATTCCAGCCTCTCACCACTCTCCTGCTCAACAACTTCCTCCTCATGTCCACTCTGACCTTCCCCACCTCCAGCTTTGCTCCATTCCCCCCAGTCCTGTCACTCCCTGAGAGCCTAAAAAGTCCTTCCCCAGCTTTTCTGCAGGCCCCCTTCAGATCCTGGAAGGCCACAAGAAGGTCACCTGGGAGCCTCCTCTTCTCCAGACTGCACAGCCCCAACTCTTTCAGTCTGTGCTCACAGCAGAGCTGCTGCAGCCTCTGAGCATCCTCCTGGCCCTGCTCTGGACACACTCCAGCATCTCCACATCCCACTTGTAATAGGGGCTCCAGAACTGGATGCAGTATTCCAGGTGGGATCCCAGCAGAGCACAGTTGAGGGGGAGAATCCCCTCCCTGGCCCGGCTGGCCACACTTCTCCTGATGCAGCCCAGGCTCTGGTTGCTCTCCAGGCTGCAAGTGCACACTGCTGGCTCATGTTGAGCTTCTTGTCCACCAGCACGCCCAAGTCCTTCTCCTCAGGGCTGCTCTCCAGCCACTCACTGCCCAGCCTGCATTTGTGCTTGGCATTGCTTCCACCCAGATGCAGGACACTGCACTTGGTCTTATTGAACCTCCTGAGGTTGGCTTGTGCCCACCTCTGCAGCCTGTCTAGGTCCAAACTCAGGGCAGTGAAAAAGGTAACAGAAGCTAATAAAAAAGAAAGGCACCCCAAAACATGAGAGGGACTCCTAACAAGGACAGGCTATAACCTAGAGACACTCAAGGAATGATGAACATTTAACAATGGGAACCTGAAGTATAAATACACCATGAAACTCACAGCTTCAGAGTCTCCATGTGCTGAAAATCCCAAAAGCTCAAGCATACCTTGGAAATACAAATTTCCCACACTCTGATAGAGTAAGGCACAACCCACAATAGATTTTCCCAACAGGACCATGTTCATGCTGCTCTGAAAATAAAAGAGGAGTGATTTATAATGAGTAAGTGACAAGCTTAACTAGAGCAGCATGGCAAAGCATCCCTAATGCCCAGCTATCAGCTGCCTCCTCACCCTGCAGTATTGCTTAACTTCTCATCTCCCGAGCTACCAGGTCTGGAAGCTGGCGATGTCAAGCAGCAAGTATTGGCTAATTGTTGCTGCCTGCAATGTTCAGGATGTTTTATGGGTCAGTTTGTCATGCATACACAATAAATGCTTTTAACACAGCTGCTTACATTGGGAGAGTATTTCTGTGCAACTGTGTAAGGATAGATTGTGTAGCCAGCATTAACCCCCTGTAGATCTTAGCTCAGGAAAAGCTGTGTTGGTGGGAGAGGAGGGCTTACATTATCTTCCCAAAGTGCACACAGTTCTTATTTCTAGCAATTGCTGTAGTGGGAAACTGCTACATAGAATTGCTCCACTGGTTTTGGTACATATAGACAGAAGAAAACAATGGACACAACAACTCCAAGCAGCACTACAGGCTGGGGATAAGTGGCTGAAGAGCAGCTAGGCAGAGAGGGGTAGCTGAACATCAGCCTGCAGTGTGCCCAGGTGGGCAGAAGACCAACTGCATCCTGGCTTGGATCAAGAACAGTGTGGGCAGCAGGACAAGGGAGGTTCTTGTGCCCCTGTGCTCAGCACTGCTCAGACCACACCTTGAGTGCTGTGTCCAGTTCTGGGCTCCTCAACTCAAGAGAGATGTTGAGGTGCTGGAAGGTGTCCAGAGAAGGGCAGCAAGGCTGGTGAGGGGCCTGGAGCACAGCCCTGTGAGGAGAGGCTGAGGGAGCTGGGGGTGTGCAGCCCGCAGAAGAGGAGGCTCAGGGCAGACCTCTTTGCTGCCTACAACTACCTGAAGGGGGTTTGTAGCCAGGTGGGGTTGGTCTCTTCTGCCAGGCAAGCGGCAACAGAACAAGGGGACACAGTCTCCAGTTGTGGCAGGGGAGGTCTAGGCTGGATGTTAGGAGGGAGTTGTTGTCAGAGAGAGTGATTGGCATTGGAATGGGCTGCCCAGGGAGGTGGTGGAGAGGCTGTAGGGGGTTATGCCATTGGGATCAAGATAGATACTCTCTTCTGAAAGCATCTAGCCCCATGCAAATCTCACTCCCAACATTCTTAGAATTCCCCATTTTCAGTGGAAAAATCAAGTAAGATATTGTAGAAAGCCCAAAGACAACCATACAATAGATTTATTAGCACTGTGCCCCAAAACATTCAACAGAGATCCAAGTGACCAAGAAAATGTTCACATCTCTCATTGCTCTGCTTTGCTGCTGCACCCATCAACCCCTGCATGCTACGGCAGGATCAACACAGGAGTTTTAACTCCATGGCAAATGCCTCTGACTTCCCTACTGAGTTTCCTCTCCAAGGCTTGATCCAGACTGTTTTGCATATCTCTTGATCCTAGTAGGAGCACCATAAACAAAAAAACAAACACAAGAAAACCCACACAACCCAACCCTTTGCTTAGCTTACAGGGACAAATTGCCTGCTGCCATGGTTACCACTCTAACTTCTCTTGTGGAACTAGGAATAAAAAAACCCACAACACACCAACTTCCCTAAGAACAGACAGCTATAATGTTAGCTCTCCCTCCCCTTTCTCCTCACTGTTAGCCACTAAATCAGCTACATCTGGCATATTTAATTTGTGCTAAATGAAATATCACTAATTGAAAGGACGTGGAACAAGCAATACATGACATTACAGAAACAAGAGAGCTTAGTATCTCAAGACAGTCGATTAGAAACTGATCCAACTAGCTTTTACCAGAAGCAACTAAAGGTTCCTCTCTACAATCTCACCCAAAACAATAGCCTCTTAGAAGCTTCCCCCTACCATCTGAGTGTACCAAGGTTTCCAAGCACTGGATCAGCAGTGGCTCAAATGTGTAGTAGTCAGCTCATTATAGATGGTGCTACTGGCTGGAAGTCTGCAGCCTCCATTCCAGCTTTAAAAAGATAAGGTTACCCTGTAAAGCTACAATGAATACAACATTAGCAGGCACGTATGCAACTTGCTAAGGGGGACTATTCTGCCCCTGTGCTCAGCACTGGTCAGGCCACACCTTGACTACTGTATCTAGTTCTGGGCTCCTCAGCTCAAGAGAGATGTTGAGGTTGGACTGGATGAGCTTGGAGGTCTCTTCCAACCTGGCTCATTCTATGACTTGTGGCCACGTTGCTGTCTCTGAACAGCCTCCCTACTCTCTCCCATTCTCCACACTGTTTCGAGCAGCCTCATTTGAAGTAGAACAGATTGCTCCATCCTTCCCTTGCAACTCCTCTCCTGAGCCTAGGCCTGGTTACTAACATGTCAGCTCTCTGAATCTACTCTCACAGGTCACCCCAGAGACATGAGCGCTGCTTTCAGCTGCCGACCTGCTCAAAAGCAGCTCTTCTTACCTCGATACCAATACACCCCCACATTTGTGGGTACGCTGCTGCCAGTACTCCACTGATACTCATCAAAGAGATTTCAGTGCAAAGCTTTGCTGAATCATATAATCCTCATCTCACAGCCCTTAAATGTTTTCCATCATCTCTTCTGCCCGCCAGTAATCTTTTGTCCTAAAACGGTACCAACCCTTATGATTAGCTGAACAAGCATTTGAGTGATTTCATTTTTAGTGCCTCTAAGGCTGAGGATTTCCCATGTGAACAGATCATCTTCTAAGTGTTCTGCTTCAGCATTTATAAATCAGGACAACTGGCTCCTCTCTAGTTCTGCTGATGCAGGTTGCTGATATACGAAGTAGAAGAGTTATTTAGGTATGTTTTGACAGTCACTACTTAAGTTTAATACTATTTATGGGCAAAAAAGATTCAAACATTCAACAGATAAATGCTCCCATAAAGTAAATGTTAAATGATTTCTTACAAGATGTTTAAGTGGATCGCATTGATAATACTGGCACGCACCGGGCAAGCAAAACCATTAACTGTCTTAGAAACACAGCAGTTATGAGTGACCTTACACTGAGCTTTATCCTCACGACTGCAAATTGCACACAGAGATAATGCATTTCAAAATCATCCTGTCTTCAACCTTTTGTTTTAAACATTATTATGAAATGTTAAGAGCAATCACAGAGTCACAGAAGGGCTCAGACTTTGGAGGTCACCTGGTCCACTCCCCGTTGCTCAAGCAGAATCACCTAGATGGAGCCTGTTGCTCAGGACACCTTAGGAATATCTCCAAGGACAGAGATTTCACAACCTCTTTGGGCAATCTGTGCTAGTGCTCAGTTTCACTCACAGTTAAGAGCTGCCTGATGTTCAGAAGGAAGCAAGTTTGCTGCTGACACCAAACCGGGAGGCTTGGCTGACACAGCTTAAGAAGGCTGTGCTGCCATGCAGTGAGACCTGGACAGACAGAGCTGGGCACAGAGGAACCAAATGAGGTTCAAGGACAAGTGCAGAGTCCTGCACCTGGGGAGGAATAACAAACTGCACCAGAACAGGCTGGGAGGTGACTGCTGGAGAGCAGCCCTGGGGAGAGGGACCTGGGAGTACTGGTGGAGAACATCCATGGCACAGCAATGTGCCCTGGTGGCCACGAGGGCTAATGGGGTCCTGGGGGGCATTAAGAAGAGTGTGTCCAGCAGATCCAGGGAGGTTCTCCCCTCCCCTACTCTGCCCTGATGAGACTTAACTTTGAGTATTACCTTCAGTTTTGGGCTCCCCAGTTGAAGAGGGACAGGGATCTGCTGGAGAGAGTCCACGAGAGGGCTACCAGGATGATGAGGGGACTGGAGCACTGCCTGATGAGGAGAGGCTGAGGGACCTGGGGCTGTTTAGTTTGGAGAAGAGAAGACTGAGAGGAAATTTAATAAATGTCTGTAAATATCTGAGGCCTGGGGGTCAGGAGCAGGGGGGACAGGCTCTGCTCACTGCTCCCTGGGATAGGACAAGCAGCAATGGATGGAAGCTGCAGCACAGGAGGTTCCAGCTCAACACAAGGGGGAACTTCTTGACTGGAAGGGTCCCAGAGCACTGGCACAGGCTGCCCAGGGAGGTTGTGGAGTCTCCTTCTCTGGAGACTTTCAAGGCCTGTCTGGATGTGTTTCTGTGTGCCCTGAGCTAGATTGTATGGTCCTGCTCTGGCAGGGAGGTTGGACTGGATGATCTCCTTGGGTCCTTTCCAAGCCCTGACACCCTGTGAGCCTCCTGTGCTTCAGTTTGCACCCATTGTCTCTTGTCCTGTCATTGGGCATCACTGAAAGGAGCCTGGCTCTGGCCATTTTGCACTGTCCTGTCAGGTACATTTTATACATTAATAAGCTTCCCCCACGTTGTCCCATCTGCAGGATGAAGTCTAAGCTCTTTCAGCTTTACCTTAAAGGAGAAATATTCTACTTCTTAAATTATCTCCGTAGCCTTTGTTGGACATTTTTGCAGTACCTCCATGCCTTTCTTGTACTGGGGAGCCCACAACTGGACCAAATATTCCCAATGTGGCCTCACTAGTACTCAACAAAGAGAAAGGATCCATGCTTTGCTAATGGCAGTCTGGGATATCTTAGCCTTCTTTGCATCAAAGGGCATATTGCTGCCTCGTGTTCAGTTTGGCGTCCACCAGGACTTCCACATTGTTTACTTCCAAGTAACTTCCCGCCTGGGTGGCTCCCAGCATGTGTTAGTGCCTCAGGTTGTCCCTCCTCAGATGCAGGACTTTGCACTTGTCCTTGCTGAAGGCCCACTTCTCTAGACTGTAAACTCTTATACAAATGGTGCAGTGACATAAATGCCACAATATTAACTATAAACATCTAAAAAAATCTAGTCAAGTTTGATCATAGTTTAGGGACCTTAAATGTTTTGGGCTTTTTTTCTCAGAGGATCTTTCAACAGCATTTTCCAAAGCCATGACGCAGTGGTTCCAAGTTCCCTTTATGTGTTTCAGAAGCACTTAAAGACCACTTGTCAAAGGCTGTGTAAGTTTGAGGTTTCGTGCTGAAACCAACGCCACAGCAAAGAAAAAAGCTTCCTGATAGAGAACTAGGTACACTAGAGATTTGAAGCCAAAGCTTGCAAGAAGAACATGCTACTTCTTCCTTCAGCATCTGCTTCAGATTAGTTCACAGGGAAGCCATCACTGCTCCAAAACTGCCAAGGCACAGTCAGCTTCCAATTAAGTTATCTTATCTTTGAAGCTGATTGAAGCAAAGCTTTCTCCTCCCTATGGGCATCCCTCTAAAAGTAGGTAATTTGAGATAATTTCTAAATGTGTTCATTCTATGCTGTCCACCCAGTTAAACAGCTTGTGCAAATGCAATCAACAAGCTTTCTCTTTAATTGGGAAGTTTATGCAGCAGTTTGCATGAGGCTCCCATTAAACATTTAAAGTAATTAGCTGTATTAAAGAGACATCTACACTCAAATAGCTCACATGTCTGGTTCTGTGGTTTAGAGTAGGCAAACAAGTATGAAGAAGATCCCCAGAGGAAAAAACAAAAGATGGGCAAACTTTTTCTGTAAGATAACAGACACTTCCTGGAAGCCAGCTCTGCGTGGTACTACATGGGTGATCTTCTAACAGACACTTCCTAGAAGCCAGCTCTACATGCTGTGAAATGGGTGGTCTTTTAACAGAGGCTTTATTACTGCAGCTGATGATGGAGAAATCAACCATTTCCAAGATTCAGAAAGGCACTGACAACGACAGCTGGCTCTGTATTTGTAGTTATTATAGACCACAGAATTGTTTTGGTTGGAAAAGACCTCTGCAATCATCAAGTCCAACTGCAGATCTAACCCCACCATGACCATTAAACCACGTCCCAAAGTGCCAAGTCTACATATTTTTTTAACACCTCCCTGGCAACCTATTCCAATGCCTGACCACTCCTTTGATAAAGAAACTTTTCTCAATATCCTATCTAAACCTCCCCTGGTGCAATTTGAAGCCATTTGATGCTAAGGAGAAGAGACTGACACCCACCTCACTACCATCTCCTTTCAGGTGGCTGCAGAGAGCACTGATGGTCCTTCACCAGCATCACTGCCCTTCTCTAGACATGCTCCAGCAACAAAACTTCCTTCTTGTATGAGGAGCAGTCTCTACGTTCCAATGTGCTCCCTTCTTGCTCTTCCTACTCTCCCTAATTCACTGGCAATACATTGAAGAAACCCACCAGCCAGCCACACCAGCAATGTTATTTCCATTCTAACACAAAGGACTTTTTTAAAAAACATATATAAAGGGGTTTGATGGTTCTCTATTTACATCACAGATTTTCTTGAAGAATTATGCTGAGAAAAATCTAGGTCATCAAAACCTTCTCAAACTGATCCATGGAAATGCTGAGAGAGAGTAAAGGCAAACTTATGTTGCCTTCTCACAAGCATTGTTTGTTTGTTTGCTCCTAGACTGACTGGCAGACAGCAGATCAATCTTTTTCTTCACAGAATGTCAGGGGCTGGAAGGGACCTCCACAGCTCATCCAGTCCAACCCCCCTGCCAGAGCAGCATCTCCTATACCAGATCACACAGGAACACATCCAGGTGGGTTTTGAATAACCCCCCTGGGCAGCCTGTGCCAGGGCTCTGTCACCCTCACAGGGAAAAAAATCCTCCTCATGTTTAAATGAAACTTCCTATGCCTCAGCTTCCACCCATTGCCCCTTGTGCTGGCACTGGGCATCACTCAGCAGAGCCTGGCTCCAGCCTCCTTTACATCTCATAACCATTGCTGAGGTCACCTCTCAGTCTCCTCCTCTCCCAGCAGCACAGCCCCAGCTGCCTCAGGCTCTCCTTGTAACAGAGCTGTTCCATTCCCTTCAGCATCTTTGTGGCTCTCTGTGCTGGACTCTCTCAAGCAGTTCTCTGTACCTCTTGAACTGGAGGGCCCAAAACTGGACACAGTGCTCTGGATGTGGCTTCACCATGGCAGAGTAGAGAACCTCTCTCAACCTACTAACCATAGCCTTTCTAACATGCTCCAGAATGGCCTTGCCTCCAGGTGGGTTTTGAGTATCTCCAGAGAGAGGACTCCACAACCCCCCTGGGCAGCCTGTGCCAGGGTTCTTATTCTGAAGTTTGCATTTCCATAAGTAAGTTAACTCTACTCCCATCCAAAGAGTTGTGCACTTGGCAAACATGCACCTATGAAAGAACAACTCTGAGGAGACAGGGCGTGAAGGGCAGAAGCACAACTTAGATCACTGTACAACAGAACACAGGTTAACAGCTTAGAATGCTGGACAAAAACAATTTAATAAATCCCTTCTAGAGAAAACTCTGTGAACAAAGATGTCTAAATGCAAACAGTGGTGGGGGTTTTTGTTCCTTGGTTTGCTTTTTTAGCCCCTTTAGCTGCTTAGCTTGGTTTTGGTATCAACCTGAACATGAAGATCTGCTTCCTTTAGACAGTATGCTTAGTGCAGGCTTCCACTTGTTCATCTTGGAACAAAGCTAGAAGTGGGTAGGTTCAGACTGGATGTCAGGAAGAACTTCTTCAACGTGAGGGTGGTGAGAGTCTGGAAGGGGTTGCCCAGGGAGGTGGTGGAAGTCTCATCCCTGGAGGTGTTTAAGGCCAGGCTGGATGAGGCTCTGGCCAGCCTGATCTAGTGCGAGGTGTCTCTGCCGATGGTAGGGAGGCTGGAACTGGATGATGCTTCTGGTCCCTCCCAACCCTGACTGACTCTATGAGTCTATGATCTACTAATGTATATGCAAACTTCATTCTACAGATTTCAAATTACAACATCTACCTCCTCCATTCGATCATCTTGTAGAATTTCTTTGGTCAAAGACATAGTTGTATGAGTCAAAACTAGCTTATTTTGAAGTGAAAAGTGTCCATTAAAAACAAATTGCATTAATAACTAGCAATAACAATTACTATCACCTTCCAGTAATTACTACTACACTTTAACTCTGCATCAAACACGAACCTGCTGACTTCAGCAAATGCTGCTCTCTATCCCTCTTCAGTAATTCAAATAGAGACAATTCTACACACACGAAAATCTTTCTTGCCTTTTCCAGCTTCACAAGGTTGTGTCTTTGGGTGGTGGTTTAGCATAACCACTATAAAGTTTCTGTCTGGAAAAAAATCTACCTTGCCTTTTGCGCAACGTAGGTAAGTGTCCCAACAATTGCTGCTTCCACAACACCGAATCACAGAATGCCAGGGGCTGGAAGGGACCTCCAAAGCTCATCCAGTCCAGCAGCCCTGCCAGAGCAGGATCTACTAGAGCAGATCACACAGGAATGCATCTAGGTGGCTCTTGAATATCTCCAGAGAGGGAAATGCCACAACCCCCCATGGCAGCCTGTGCCAGGGCTCTGTCACCCTCACAGGGGAAAATTCCTCCTCATGTTTACATGAAACTTCCTATGCCTCAGCTTCCACCCATTGCCCCTTGTGCTGGCACTGGGCATCACCCAGCAGAGCCTGGCTCCAGCCTCCTGGCACTCACCTTTATATATTAATTAAACAATGATGAGGTCACCTCTGACAAAGGAGTGTTGATCTCCTCAAGTATTGTGTTCTGTTTGGAGCGCCTCATTACAAGCGAGATGTGGAGGTGCTGCAGTGGGTCCAGAGGAGGGCAAGGAAGCTGGTGAAGGGCCTGGAGAATAAATCTTACGAGGAGTGACTGAGGGAGCTGGGGATAGTCAGTGTGAAACAGAGGAAGCTGAGGGCAGACCCCATTGATGTCTACAGCTACCTGAAGGGCATTGTGGAGAGGCTGCTGCTGGGCTCTGCTCACAGGAAATTAGTGACAGAACAAAGAGGGATGAACTTTGTAGAGTAGGATCAATGTCTGGCCTTGACAATCCCAAGGTTTGTTTCCAATCTAAATGACTCTATGAAGAGAAGCTGATGAGGAAGCCCAGCTTGAACTTAATCTTAGGGAGAAAATTAGAAGGGCCAAAGCCCAGCTTGAACTTAATCTTAGGGAGAAAATTAGAAGGGCCAAAGCCCAGCTTGAACTTAATCTTAGGGAGAAAATTAGAAGGGCCAAAGCCCAGCTTGAACTTAATCTTAGGGAGAAAATTAGAAGGGCCAAAGTCCAGCTTGAACTTAATCTTAGGGAGAAAATTAGAAGGGCCAAAGTCCAGCTTGAACTTAATCTGGCTGCCACTGTGAAAGATAATAAAAAGCTGTTTCTACAAGTACATCAACAGTGAAAGGAGAGCTATGGAGAATCTCTGTCCTTTGATGGACAATGATGAAGGCTGAGGTAATTGGTGCCTTCTGCTCTTGCTACCAAAGACAAAGCAGTTCTCTGGGCACACAGCCCCCTCAGCTAGAAGACAGGGAAGGGTGAAAAACAGTCTGAATGTTGGGGCCCAAATTGTGGTGGTGAATGGAGTTAGATCCAGTTGGTGGGCAGTTACAAGTGGTGTTCCCAGGGCTCAGTACTGGGGCCAGTTCTCTTTAACATCTTTGTCAATGATTTGGATGAGGGGGTCAGGCATGCCCTCACTAAGTTTGCAGATAACACCAAGCTGGGAGGGCGTATCAGTCTGCTGGTGGGCAGGAAGGCTCAAGAGACAGACTGGATAGATGGGCTGAGGCCAGCTGTGTGAGATTCAACAAGGGCAAATGTCGAGTGCTGCACTTACACCACAGCACTGCAGCCTTGGGGAAGAGTGGCTGGAAAGCTGCATGGTGGAGAAGGACCTGGGAGTACTGACTGACAGCCAGCTGAACAGGGGCCAGCAGCACGCTCAGGTGGCCAAGAAGGCCAGGGTCATCCTGGCTTGTATCAGGAATAGTGTGCCCAAGAGGACTAGGGAGATGATTATCCCCCTCTACTTGGCACTGTGAGTACTGTGTTGGGTTTTGGGCCCCTCAATACAAGAAAGACATTGGGTTGCTGGAATGTGTCCAAAGAAGAACAATACAGCTGGTGAAGGGCCCTGAACACAGATCTTATGAGAAATGACTGATTGACCTGGGGTTGTTTAGCCTGGAGAAGAGGAAGCTGGGGGGGAAACTCATCATCCTCTACAACTACCTAAGGGGAGGCTGGAGTGAGGTGCGAGGGTGGTCTCTTCTCACATGCAACAAGTGACAGGACAAAAGGCAGCACCCTCAAGCTGTGCCAGCAGAGTTTCACAGTGGATACTGAGGGGGAAAAAAAATCACAGAAAGAGTTCTCAAGCACCGGAACAGGCTGCACAGGCAAGAGAAGTCACCAGCCATGGAGGTATTTAAAAGACACACGATGTGGTGCCAAGGGACATAGCTTAGTGGCAGTGGCAGCACCGAGAGCTCTAGGTGAGCGGCTGGACCTGCTGATCTCAAAAAGGTCTCTCTTCCAACCTGAACAATTCTATGCACCTATGGTCTAAAATAATATCATCACACAACTTGAGAGGAAGATAAAAAGCTTCTACTTCCCTATATTTGCACATCTCAGAATAAGAGTAATGAAGCAGTCCACCAAGAGAAGCAACTAATTCCTCTGCACACCATCAGCCCTCATACTCAGATACCTCCTGAACTTCATTAGTATCTGCTCTTCCTTAACAGCTGCCATTTGAATATAGAGTGACCAGCACTTCCAAGTCTCTGGCTCAGGGGAAGAACAACCCCTTTGCACACACATCACCCTGATTGCTAGACAAGAATCAGCTAACAGCACAGCTTTTGCAGCCGTGCGTTAGGGAAGCTCAGGGAAAGAGGCAAAGAGAAGAAGCCGATGTGAGCACGTTTACAGTGCTGAGTAGTTTCCTTTGTCCTCAGAACAGCCAGATTTTTTATTTAAGGAATAAAAATAACATACAGAAAGCTGTCTATGAAGCCCATTCAGCTTTTCCATTTCAAAGGTTATATATCAACATAGTCTATTGTCTGAGGCCCACCTGGACATCCATTTGGTGAACGAAGTGGTAGGGACAGCAGCAGTCACACAACCCATTTCCCTGCCCACTGAGAGACTCCATCACACCCTGCCTCACTTCCTGCTGAATTTCCAGCACAATTTAAATCCTAGAGGTTTCTCCCAGACAAGAAGTGACTTCTGGAGATGGCCCAAGTGCTACTGCATGCTTGTAGGAGAGGTCAAGCAGTCACAAAACCTTACAGACACAGCAACCAGTGCAGGCCTTGGGCAGAACGTTAGGGAACAGGCAATCTAGAACACTACAGAAACAAGTAGCTAACCAAACATTACACCTGCAAAGAGGGTCTCGGTTTCAGTTATACTGCTTGCCCACCAGGGGACTCAAAGAGGCTCCTGTCTGCTGCTAAGGCAGAAGGCACAACAGAATCCAGTTACAGAATTTCTTACAGAGAGGCTTTCAATGTTTGCTCACAAAATAGCATCAGACAGCACCCAAACACTTGAAGGGAGATCTGTCGGTGTCTTGAAAGTCGTTGCAGGCAAAGCTGAGCATAATGCGGCAGGGCAGAGCAGGCAAAGCAAAGGCAAAAGCAGGCATGTGGCAAAAGCCTGTTTATTGTTTGCCTGAATGTACTGGCCCCTTTGGCCACAGAGATTCGAGATTCACCCATCAGAATGGCACTTTGCCAAACCTGACCACATTAGGTGAAGTCAGAAGCCTGCTTTCCCTTACTTGGGAGGAACAAGTCTGGGCAAGTCTTGGACCCCCAAAGTGGGCATCTCTGAGCCTTTTGTAGTCTTCCTGCACTGTGTTCCTCCCGCCAAGAGTGAAGAATCATGCCTGGACAAGCCAGGACATGTATCTTCCACAGCAGTTACCTTCAAACAAACACACCTGTCTGCCTCCCAATTTCCCCTTCCTACTAACATCCTAGAAAGTGTCAAGAAATGTGTCATCCTGCACATTCCCTATCCCCAAACTGAATGTGGAGCTATTCTGTCCCCTCGGCTGGCAAGCACTCCACTCCCCACGGCACAACAGCCTCTTCTGCAGGCGATGAAAAACGTGACATTTGGCTTACATTTTCCAGCTGTGCAGTCAGAAAACCTCAATCTCACCCCCCAAAAAAACACAGCCAAAATCTCCAACAGACTACAAGGTACATCACGATGGACAAGTGGCAACAAAATACGTAAACAAAACTTTCACCAAATAGCATTTAAAACATTAACTGGATCCATGTTCAGTGGTAAACCCCAGCCCGGGCACCTCTTGTGATGCAGACAGAAGAGGAAATTAATGTTAGATCCTACAACACATTTAGGGTCTTTCAAATGCTACAAATGAAATGGGAATAAGCTTCAAGCATAGGATGGACACTTTTCAGCCCCCATTATTTCAGCCTGCCCGTCAGAAGATGCGCATTTGACAAGGCTCTGACACAAATGACAAGGTTCAGCCTCACACAGACAAGCTTCACAAAGCTCTGCCAAGCTACTTTGTAGAGAAAAAATTCAAAGGTCAGTTGTGGAGGAAAAATCCACAGAGCATCCCACCAGATAGTACAGAACAATACTTTGAGGATACCAAATTCAAGGTCTCGTTTACACGACTGGACGTTGTCACTCCTGGTATTTGCCTTTTCTGACCTTTATACATTTAACACCCAATGCTTTTCAAGCTGTTCTATACATTCGTTACAAGGTGTGTGACAGCATTGCCAACCATCGTTGCATTTCCTCCTGTCTCTGTGTGCATGTGCACATGTATGTATGTGCGCGCGTATGTGCGTGCGTGTGTGTATGCGTGTGCGTGTAAGTGTGCATGTGCGTGTATCTGCATGTGTGTATGTGCGCGTGCACGCACGTGTGGGTGCGCGCATGTGCACGTGCATGTATGCGCACATGCGTGTGTGTATGTGCACGTGTGTGCGTGTGTGTATGAGCGTGTGCACACACACGTGTGCGTGTATCTGCATGTGTGTATGTGCGCGTGCACGCACGTGCGAGTGCGCACATGTGCACGTGCATGTATGCGCACATGTGTGTGTGTGTATGTGCACGTGCGTGCGTGTATGAGCGTGTGCACACACACGTGTGCGTGTGCATGTGTGTATGTGCGCATGTGTATGTGAGCGTGCATGTATGTGCATGCGTGTGAGTGTGCACGTGCGCACGTGTGCACATGTGTCTATGTGCATTTGTGTGTATGTGTGTGTGCGCGTGCGTGTGTGTATGTGTGTGTGTAAATATATCTCGCAGGCTCACAGGGTGTCAGAGGTTGGAAGGGACCCAAAGAGATCATCCAGTCCAACCCCCCTGCCACAGCAGGACCATACAATCTGGCTCAGGTCACACAGGAACACATCCAGACAGGCCTTGAAAGGCTCCACAGAAGGAGACTCCACAACCTCTCTGGGCAGCCTGTGCCAGTGCTCTGGGACCCTTCCAGTCATGAAGTTCCCCCTTGGGTTGAGCTGGAACCTCCTGTGCTGCAGCTTGCATCCACTGCTCCTTGTCCTATCCCAGGGAGCAGTGAGCAGAGCCTGTCCCCCGACTCCTGACCCCCAGCCCTCGGATATTTATAGACATTGATTCAACCCCCTCTCAGTCTTCTCTTCTCCAGACTAATCCCTCAGCCTCTCCTCATCAGGCAGCGCTTCAGTCCCCTCATCATCCTGGTAGCCCTCTGCTAGACCTCTCCAGCAGATCCCTGTCCCTCTTAAACCAGGGAGCCCAAAACTGACTGCAGTAGTACACACACACACCCCCCCCCCCCGAAACAGTTACATCACCACTCCAAAGCCTGGGACAACTCCAGAAAGAGCATTTATGAACTCAAGCACAACAGATATGCTAAAATAGTTTACCTGATACCTGACACTTACCAAAGATCCTGTCTATAGCTTGTTCCACGTAAGTGAGTACCTGGGGAATGGGAGCTGCTATAGACATCTGTAAAACTATCGCTGGGGTCTGGCAATACTGTGACTGAATCACTCTCCATGAATTTCACTGAGTGTGATGGTTTGGGTGTTACCTGCCCCCCACCCCCACTTTAGAAATCACCCAGACTGGACTCAGCTGGCTCTGGAAATTGAATGAAGCCCTCATATTTACATCTTAGCTCAATATACAAGCAGATAGTTACAGTCTATACAGTTATAGACAGCAATAGACAAGGTAAAAGGTAATACAGAAACACAACTCCCCTCCCAGAAACCTGAGTCCCCAGGAGGGGCTCCCATCCGCCCTTCCACCTTCTCCCGCCCCTCTCTACCTCACTGCAGATGTTGCCTTGTGCCCAAGGAAGAATGGAGGGGTGGCCAGGGGGGTTAGGAAGCAGGTGGATTAATCAGGCTAGGTTAGAGTGAGAGAAATGCAGCTCAAAGCCCAGGCAGTGACCGAATGTCTTATCTATGTTTGGATTCTTCAGGTAGACATCAGCACTGTTTCTCTTTCACAGCCTGTAATCTAGTTCTTCTCAACAAAACATTCTGGCTACCTTCAAACTAGCACAGTGAGCATCACAGAAAAGGAGTGTGACCAGTAGCAGCATGACAAACCTGTTACTTTACAGTAATGAGCTGCTTCTAACAGTTCCCGTGCAAGGACAAGATTAAAAACAATTACTCACAGAGGGCAAATGATCTATAAAATTAAATGCTGGTATTTTCCTATCAGGATGTTATTATTTAGCTTAGAGTATTCTTTTCCATAAATGTTTGTAGCTCCCTTGGTTTGGGTTGGTTTTTTTTTGTGTGTGTGTTTTGTTGTTGTTTGTTTGTTTGTTTGTTTTAAATAATGCAGGTTTTTTGCTTGGGGATTGCTTGTTCCTATTCTTGATAGGAGGTAAAGGTGAGAGGAAGAACATAGGTAATGCCACTGCAGGGCGAGGCAGCCAACTCCCCCAGGGCTGCAGGGCACAGACAGTACTCTCAGCACTTGAAGCCTTTTCCTCACACTGGCTCAGGCACTTCTGCACAGCTGCTGAGCATGCGTCCGTGAGCCTGCGAGGCTAAATGCCTGTATGGGCAATGCACACTGCTGATTTTGGGTGGGCACAGGGCAAAGTGGTGTCCCCATTACCTGTATCCAAATACCCACAGAAAAGCAGAGCTGTTCCTCACTGACCAGACAAGATCTAGGCAGATAAAAATGATGGCTACTGTGTGCTTTAGAGTAGCACCTGTTTGATGAGAAAAAAAAGTAGCTTTTAAAGCTCTCTCCCACTTTCACCCCTTTCCCTTATAAAAACCTGCAGGATGTTTTTTGCTTCACTGCTAATGAAATTTCACTGGCAACAAGTCTGCTGGGACAAAGTTGCTTTATTCATGTGCCCCAAAAACACCTCAGAATCAACATGCAATCTCACATCCAAACTCCTACCTGATAGTCCACCCATTTTGCTTTGGGTACCTATTCATTCCCACCCCAGCAACAGGAGAAAACACAACCCCTCGAGCATGAAGCATAATGAAGATTATATCCAACTTTGTGGCTTCCTAAAATGCAGCAGCAGGGTCTATCACTGGAGAAAATAAGCAATCCCAATGCCAACAGACAAGAATGACATGTAGCTTTTACCAGTCTGTGAGAGCTTGCCTTTCAATAGCTTCAGATTAAACACACTTTCATCTAAGCTTTGGGAATGATAGTCAGATTGCAGCCAAGATGAATAGAAGATTGAAGGTACTTAGACAAAACTGTTTCTTGGTATAGTAATTCTGCACTTCTATTAGGAGAAAGAGTAATACAACAAGAATTTGATAGCAATAAGGAGACTATAAATCCAGAACACAGAGGACTGGAACAGCCCACAATGATTTAATGAACTCAGCACCACTCCTGCAATGCAAAGACATAACTAACGTACCCTCAGCTTAGGAAATGGAGCAAAACTCTCATCTGCATGCTCTGGAGCAACGTGTAAACATCCCATTACTACACCAATGAAGCTGCAAGTTCATCCTTCCCCCGTGCATTGACACACGAACACCACCTAAGTGAAAGCAGGCGCTTCAAACAGGTTTCCGCTTCAGATGTGGGCGCAGGCAATCAAAGCAAGCTCAAATCAGCACCTTGCTGCTGTGAACGAACAGCCTCACTCCGACTCTTAAGAAACCACTGTGCTGCACCTTTGGAAATGAGCAAACTAAACACT